>NC_044911.1:33741783-34342599 GCF_001633185.2 Quercus lobata
AGATAAAGATAGAGGAAAAGATATCGAAGATTTGTTTTATATTTTATCTCAATTGCTTAAATGATAAGGGAAAAAAAAATGCAAAAATTATCAATTTATAAAAAAAACAATTTCCTTTAACTTTGGGAATTTGGATACCCACATGTTTTAAAGGAAATCCACATTCCTACTGAAAGGGGGTTAAAAGAGGAATCCAGATTCTCCTACCATCTAATTCTCTAGTGTGATTTACAACCAAACATGAAAATCTTTAAACATTCTTAAGAATCCTAAAACATTACCCAGTAACAAACGTCACATAAAAGTTTTGGACAACTCTTCATTATTTATTAAAAAAAAAAAAAAAAAAACCTTAGAGCTGACAATGGGCTGGGTTTGGTACGTTTGTGATGCATGCCCAAGTACCCAAACAAGCCCAGTCCTACAATATGGGAGCCCTATCTAAAAGTCCAACCATTTCATATCAGTTATCAGCCGCCCAGGAAGTAGGAAGTAGAAACCACAGCACAGCCAGGCCCAAGACCCAAAACCCAAAACATATCATAACTCAACAAACCCTAATTTCTAACACAGCCGCTTCAGCGCTTCCTATAAATTAGACACAAGAGAAATCTTTTTCATAATATTATCTTCTGCCTCTCTCTCTCTCTCTCTCTCTCTCTCTCACATCTCACCCTATTAGGGTTCCGAGGATTTTTCTGAGACTCCATCTTCTTCAGGTTTTTAGGTTTTAGCTTTGCTCTCTCTGTTTTTGTTAGTCTTTTTTTATATGAATATGTCTCTGTCTATGTATCTGTCTGTGTTTATTTGAAGTGTGCGGTGATGAGGCTATTTGTGGACTAGAGTTTCTGATCTGGGTTCTTCTTCCCATATTCTGATTACAAACCCTTGGCTGTCTGAGCACATTACCTCCTCTATTTCTCATTACTTTTTTTTTTTTTAATTTTGTTTTTATATTTGTGTCAAAGATGCATGATCTTTTTGAATTGGGCTAATGATGATAACTTTATTATCTTAGCGGATTTCGGTGAGAGATTTATTTCGATGATCTGAATGTTACACACACTGAAGCCCCCTAATTATATGTATGTTATCTTTTAAATATTATATGGTCTCACTTTTTTTTTTTGGTTTTTCCTTTTAAATGTTAAATTTGGTTGGTGGGACTTGGTTGCTATGATGAGATTAAACACTTGGATAGTGTTTTGGGCAGTGGACGAGACCCAAAAGGCCTCGCCCGTGAGCTCATTTTATAAAAACGACTTCTCCTTCCACTGAGCTCTAGTCCCAACCTATTCATTGCTCAAAGTATGCAATTGTGTATTATATATATGTGTGTGTGTGTGTGTGTGTTTAATTGAATCTTTAAAGGTTTGAATGAGAATAGATGATTTATGCAATTTTGAGTTATCTGGAAAAATGATATGTGAATGGATATCAATTTGCGCCCATTACCAATTCTGGAGGATAAATATAGTTCCTCTTGATGTAATGGCTCGGGCGCTATATCAAATTGTGGCTATCCTGATCAATGGTTCTTCAATCCCATTTGATCCTGGAAACACCTCATACATTTATTACATAGAATCTTTACTTTCCCAGATTAGATAAGTTATGACGAAGCTTTTATTTTTTATATAAGAACTTTATTTTGTACATTTGTGTCGGAAGTTGATTGAGAGTGCGAGGAAAAAGCATAGCTCTATTTTGTAATGGGATTCTAAGGTCATTTGATTCATACGTAATCTTTGATTACATGTCAACTTAGCGGATACCTTGATTTTCAAGAGTGGAACCACGAACGTTCCTTCTCAAAATTCAAGACTAAAGTCATGAAACTTGTACGAAAATCAATTAATAATCAAAATCAAACAAATGAAATAAAATAATTTGGAGTAAATTTTTTTGTTATGTGTATCTCAAAACAAATAATTGAAATATATTTTACAGCTAGGGACTTTTTTTTATAGAAGAATTTGATAAAAGAGTTTATGAAATCAATTACATATGACAGAAATGAAATCAATTTTCTGATATAGAGAATGTAAAGTATTGGTAAAATCTGTAAAAAAAATTACATGTGACAGAAATGTAATCAATTTTCTGAGGCAGAGAATGCAAAGTTACGCAATAAAGATATTGAAGACCGGATAATTACAGGTCGTCTATTTCATTATTTTCTATTGGTAAAACATAAAACATTCTTAAAACGGTTGATAACAACCGAGGGAAGCTTTGTTCTACAATTCTAAAAACTAAGATCATGGCATATACTAGTGGTTGAAGGGGAGTAGATCGCCAAGATAATCAAGTTGTCCTCAAGGTATTGGGCAATTGGCAGATCACCCTTGATGTACCGGCTAAGAACTAACTGCTCGTGTTATCCTTGCTTCTAGAGGATTGGATATCCCCTCCATTTGCCCGCTTTGTAATGAAGCTCCTGAGTCTTGAGAGATTGCAATTTTGCTCAATGTTTTTGGAACTCTTCCCCCCTTATGCAAAGCTTCATTGTTTTATGGAGCCAGTTCTATGGACTGGTTGCGGTTAAATTGTTGCAACTCTAAGACATCCCTTACCTCGAACATCAACTGGGGCCATCATCTTCTCTTTTGGAATTTGGTTTTTATGGCTACACAAAAATAGTGTCGTCTTCTGAAATGAGAGAGGCTACAGAGAAATTTGAAGATAGAGACATTATAAAAACCTATTAAATTTGCCTATATCACCATTAGTGGGAAGCTTCGTTCCTCTCGTACCATGATCAAAGTCAAATGGCTTCGACTTCTTGTGAACTGGTATAAATTGAATTTGGACGGATCTCTACTTGGTAACCCTTGGCTGGCAGGGGGAGGAAGTTTGATCCGAAACAACAATGGAGAATAGGTCAAAGGCTATGCTAGAGCCATTGGGTCAAAGGCTATCCAAATTTTAATTACGACTTGATTAATTTTAAGCAACACTTGGTTAATGTGGAATATCAGTGATTAGCAAATTAATCAAAGAATCAACCTGTGCATGGATAAATATATTTGACAATCAATTAAAAGCATAAAGAGTAAGGGAAAGAGAATGTAAACATAAAATAATACACAATGTCTTATTAAAGAGGAAAATCGGAGAACTGATAAGAACTCAGTAGTTCTTAATCAAATAATAGAATTAGCTATGGTAGTTCTTTGAGGGAACTAGGTGAAGAATAATTTTGTTACAACAGTTGGTGAAGTCTATAGCAACCATAATTGCAAATAAGGCAGTTGCTATGCACCTGGTACGACAGCCTCCCTATACATCAAGGGTGATCTTCTAATTGCCCAATACCTTAAGGATAACTTGATTACTTTGGTGATGTACACTTCTTCAACCACTTGTATATGCCATGATCCTGTGCCTACCTAATAAAATTTTACCTTAGCTCTAAGGACTTTTAAGTCTCTAAATCACCCACCAGTTGTAGGATTTTGATCATGCTTTTGTTTCATGTTAGCAATTCTATTTCTTTCAATTCCTTGACCTTGGATTGATCCTTAGAGACCTGGTCAATGGACTCTAAAGTCCTTAAATCTTCTTCAGTCACACCTTCTAACTTCTCCATTCTTTCATCTTTGGTTATTTCTATGAATTGATTATGTGACTCTTGCTTCTTTGATGGTTCTTCAATCATGGTCTTGAAAGTTGCTGAAACTTGGGTCGTTGTCTCTTGAATCCTTAATGGTGTTTCTAAACTAATTTTTTTTAAAAAAAATTGCATCAATTGTTGCTGCAAACTTTTCAAGAATTTCCGTGTATCCATTGGTTGTTGCACTTCATAGTCATGAGCCCTTCAAAGTGCACCCATACATGAAATCGGTTTATGCTTGATAATACCCTCCATAGAACCAATGTATGATGTGGATATCTTGTGAGAAGAGCTTCCACAAAAGTCCCCCAATTGATGAAGTGACCAGCTTCAACTTTTTGGAACCATATTAGGGCTTCTCCCTCCACATACCAAGAAGCTGTAAAGATCTTATGGTACCAAGGAGTTCTATGGTAGGTGAAAAATTGTTTGCAGGGTGAATCTAATTGTAATGAAATTTTCCATTGAAAATAGGAAGCTTCACGACTTGGTTCTCTTAGTTCCAAAATTAGGTTCTTGAAGGAAGTTTCTGCTCAACAATGAATTGATTTTGTTGTAGATTCTAGAACTTGGACAGGTTCTGGGCTTGGATTTCCTATGAAATATGTTTGGAGAGATTCTAGAATTTTGGTGTAGGTATACACTCACTTCAATGGAAGCAATCTTGTCATTGATTTGGAAAATTGATCTGGTTCTTATTATGATGGTAGGAAAGTGGCTTTGATACCAAACGATAAGAACTCAATAATTCTTAATCAAGCAACATGAATTAGCTATGGTAGTTCTTTGAGGGGGAACTAAGCCTCTTAGAGTACATAGAATAGAGAGAGCAAAGAGAAGAAAATTGTATATCATTCTTCAATGTCCTTTTTAACAATCCATATCACCCTCTTATAGTTGAGCTATTTTATATACATTGGTACAGTTGTGGATTCTATTATACAATCAGTTATAGTTTCTTGACTAACTAACTAACCGACCACACTGCTATTACAACTTATTACTAACTAACCCTTCAAGCTATTTGGTACAATAGTAAAACTCCTATCAAGAACCTAGCAAACCTCTCTACAACCTGACAAGCCAAACTAATCCACCAGCAAATCAGTCGAAATACATGAATACACAAAAACCCTACAAGCCTAAGTTATCTAAAGTACTTGAGCCCTCCAAGCTCAAGCTACTTACGAACTTCATAGAGTCTTATTTTTACTAACTTTATAAATCCCGCAATTGAACCCAATTGCATTTTCCAAATATTGGTATGAACCCAATGCTTCTCAATTGCTCCAAAACATCTCTCTACACTCATTATATGTGTGGATTGTGTTTGGGCTAATCATAGGATATGGAAGTTGAGAGAGAATAGAGTGAAGAAAACTAAGAAAAATGTGTAGATGATTGAAGGATGACAATCACTAACTCTCAAATGAATTTCTAGGGTTCTCTCTGAAATTCTTTTTACAATTTTGTGGGTAATAAAGGTATGTATAGTGTGAATGAAAGAAACTAAGAGACACAGAAAAACAGTTGTCAATGTGCCTACTGAATCGTTGGCATACCCGCGAGCCAGCCGCTAGCCACTTGGCACAACAAACTTTCAGACCCATGTGCCTCATGTGCTGCTCACATGTCGTCTAGCGACTTGAGACCGAGTCGCCACACAGCACTAGAGCTTTTGAACTTTCTTCACCAACTTGATACCAAATCCATATACAATAATCCTAAAATATAGAAGTTAATGATTGAAGGAATTACAATCAAATTAACACGGAACTAAAGCCAATATAATGGGAATGAGAAAAACATAACTTTAAAAACTCAACTTTTATCACAATTAGACTCAACTTCAATATTTATTTTCATCCGCCGTTGTTGTGAACCAACTCTTTTTATCTAGTTCCAATTGGAATAAACTAGCACATAATTAATTTTCTTCTATGGACGGGACAACATATATCAATGTTCTTATAAAAAATTCTAATATCACAAACTAAAGCTACAACTTTTGTTATAACTATCCACATGTCTGACTATGAGTGGTGAAAATAAAGTGATTGGTCCATGTGAAAGTGTCAGACATCTAATCACAATCTGTCACCTAAAATAATTGTGGCGAAAGTTATGACTTAGTTGGTCTACAGTTAATCATGATAAGTTCACTATAATTAATAATAAAAATAATATAATAGTGTATAAGGTGAGTATCTATATGCGCCGAGGGCCTTCCATGTTAAGAGGCAACTTCATGAAGCACCCAGGTCAAGAGTAAAGCCGAGGTTTGAATTAGTTACATGTATACAGTACCTTGGTGGCATATCATTATTATGTTCCTTATTCATCATTTGGCAATAAAATGAATTCCAGATACTTTTGGGACTCTGGGCTCGGGGGAAAATTCCTCACCTTTTCATTAACACAATTTTCCTGGGTAAATTTCAGCTGAAGAAATCCTGATCAGCCCAATATCTAAAGGGAACTTTGATTATAATTTTTTTGTGCTCTCGACCATGATTTTCCAACAATTATGAATCACTTCCTGCAAACTAGCCTTCCACGTTACACTCCAAGGCAATTGCCCACTTACAACCAAGTCTGCATAGAAGCAAATCTGATGAAGCTTATTTCTTAATAGCAAGATAGATGCCCGATACTATGGCCACCCCTGCAACTGCAACACCAAGAGATTTGAGAATCTTCACAGCAGCAGCAGGTTTCGGCGAAGGAATTCCCATAAGATCCTTCACCTGCAGAAACGGGGAATAAACTCTCAAGCTTGGAAGTCTGAAGTTGTATAATAGAAAATCTTATCCAAAAGGATCAAAACCATTTACGGAAAAGCAAAAGATAATTCAGAGAGCAATCTGGTGCCTTTAAGGATGAAGATCTATAAAGGGGAACCAACTGAATGGTGTCTCTGCAAGTATTTTTAACATTCTTCAGTGCTTATGGACTGGTTTATAGGGTGTATTAATTTTATATGTTAGAAAAAGTTCACTAACCACAACAGGCTGCATCCAATGTTTCTTGATTCCTTGCAAATGTCCCTTTCCAACAACTGCTACCACTGAATTATGCTCGCTCGCAATTTTCAGTAATGTAGATGACATGTACCTAGAAACACAGGAAGATTAACCACCCCAAAAAGAAAAGACAATCCTAGAGAATATATTGAAAATCAATACAATGAAAAATAAATGCAGAACCCTGAATTTCTAAAAGAAAAACATGCAAACATTTTTTGTAATTATTTCATTGTGGAACTATATCTACTGCCTTTATGAGCGCTCACACCCCCAGAATCTTAATAGGATGAGTTGGCTTGATAACACTAATCTCAGTTTCATGCATCTACAAGACAAAAAGCCTTATATATAAATAAATACAGACACACACACACACACAAATACAAATACATGCTTAAAATGAGACTGAAACAGTATATGTCCAGGGTTTTCTTTCCAAAAATACTTTCATTGAGTAAATAGTTTTCTCAATGAAAGTATTTTTGGTAAAAAATAGTTTTCATTGTTCATATTCTATTTTAGATATTGATTATTAGATGTGCCTAAGGTGATCTTTCCAAAGATGTTTATTTTGAGCCAACAGCATCCATTGTTCATAATCCATATATAAAAATTAACCATTTAATCCATTTCAATCTGGCCAGAGGAGCTTACTTATCATTTAAGGCATGGGAAAATTTATCAGTTTAACTCCACCAAATTCATAACAATAAAATGGTGTTAAGCACACATCCTGTTATATATATATATATATATATTTTAAATAGAAAGTTGTCCCCCATCCATATTTATATATTCTGCAACCAAATTTGAATTAAAGCAACAGAATATTATCATATATGGGGAACAATCAACAGCTTGTAACTGACTTACAATTTCAATTTCTAGGCTATGCACTCTATGATTTTCAACGATTTCAGAAACAGTGTAAAAAATGAAGTCAAAGCCAATGAGCAGGAACAAACAATAGATGAAGGTGGGGGAACAACAACAATATGAGAAAAGAAAGAGAACAAATAAAAATCCAGGCATCTGGTCCAAATCATACAAGCTTCTAACAATGAGCTTTCTCAAACTAGTGGGACTGGGACCAGCATGAAAACCAGTAGTTGACTTAAAATTTTGGAACTGATGTAGAATGAGAACATATAGACTAATCAAGCAGAAAAAAATTAGGGGAAAAAAAAAAAAAAACTGTAGAATTAGGTGAAGCCCTCCATAATTAAAGACTTTAAAAAGAGAATGTCCCATTATATGAATATAAACAGATTGATGATCAAGAAGAAACTTGTGTTTAGACTACACTTTAGAGATATCTCCTGCGTTACCCATAATATATGGAAGTAAAGGACCACACCAAACCTACTCCCAGGATCCCTCTTAAGTGGGACCATCACAATATAAAAAGTAATAAATATTATTAAAAGAGATGAGGGAAAATTTGATTTCTTAGGAAGGTCCAAATCAGAGAGGTAATTTACCCCATCCCAAGTCCCAACTCTTACCTCTAGATACAAGGCTTAGGAGCCACTGTCAAAAACTGCAAATCAGTATCTATTTTTGCGATAAGTAAAAAATAAAATTAAATTAAATTAAATTGAATTATGTCTAGTTCTGCAGATAGAGATCGAGCCACTTGAGTTGACCCTCTCTCTTTCTCTCTCTCTCTCTCAAAAGATCTGCAGACAAGAAGTATGGGCATCAGATAAACATCAGTGTCTGTTATCCTTTCCATGATAAGAATCTTTCTGAACATTCCTTTTATACTATTTTTGTCCAGTAAATGCAATAACAGATGCAGAATCAAACATAAAAGCCGGAGCCATAAAGAAGAGAGGAAAAAAACTAACAGATAATATACCTCAATATTCATATTAGGTGCAAATTGCAGAATTTCTTCAGTCATGAGCGACAAATTTGCAATATTTCAAGCTACCTATTTACTTGGGTACTTTTCCAAAAGTATATCTATCATGGAGGGGTAAACAACAATGCTATTCACGATAGCTTCAGTTTTTCTTTCTATCTCTCATAAAGTCACTAGCACTAAAAAAAATGATATGGAATCATCTTTTGACATAAGAACACTAAGCTTCAAAACATATATGAAGCCAAAAGATACTCACTGATCTCGCTCATGTACAAGGGTTTCCATTAGGGTGGGGAACTCCTTGCTCATCTCTTGAATCACTAGGGTTAGCACGTCAACATCATCCATTTCCTTCAGCTGAAGATTAGAGAAAATTACAATTAACTAAATTCAGCAACAAAAAAAAATGAATTTCTAAATTCATATAGATACATACCATTTGGTATTCCTACAAATTTCCTACAAATGGCCATAAAATATGAAAATAGGAATCCTAGTAATGATGATAAATTATGAATATAAGAAAGCTTACCATTTTATTAAGATCCTCAGGGCTTGGTAAAAATACTGCTTGAAAAAGTAAGGAGTATAGTAGTTTTATCTTGTGCCACAATGGCATTTTTGCCCAAGTCCTCCGTATTGTAATCTGCTTCAATCAAAATCAACGTTATACTAAGGTAGTCCTTAAATTGTAAAAAGAAAGAGGGCAGGGAGGTGTTAACCAAGCTTCAACATGAAAGTGCATTAGATTAAAGATAGACAATTCTTATACTGCAGAAGATTCAAATAACCTTTTTTTATAGGTACTTAAAAACTTTTATTGAAGATTGAAAAAGAGCACACTGCAATGTACATAGGCAGTGCACTAGGGATGCTACAAAATAACCCCCTTTATTTTTTATTGCTACTGGTAAGTTACACATGCACGATGGTCCTTGAATCCACAACCTCATCCTCTACCTTGCTTTTTACAAAGGGAGGCACCAGCATAATTGCAAAAGCGAAAATAGAAGTCATCCTCCAATAAACATTCAACATGTAAGCAAAGTTATCGACAAAATAAGGCCCGACTCCAAAAGCCAAATGAATAGCAAGTTTAGGTGGATGAGAACAGAACATTTTTTTTTATATTTTTTTACAGAGATGAGAACACAACGTTGAATAAGCTATAGAAACTGGGAGAGCACCAATAACAAATAACATTATAATCACTTGAAACTAAATTTTTAGAAATGCCATAAATTTTGCAAAAAGCAATAGTAGAAGCAATCCACCAATAAATATTCAACCTGTTAACAACTTTGTTGACTACATGTTTATGACAACAGGACACACTTATATACAGCCCTAGCTTGGTTGTGGAACAAGCTATTCATACAAGGAGCACAGCACGTAATAAGCAGAAAGTGTACTGACATACTTATCACAGGATTAAATCTCATGACTGGTTTTGAGGTTTTCATGGATATTACCACTTATTTCTCTCTCATAGAGATTATTGAAACTTTCTTGGCCCTCAGAATAGCAATGTACTCAAACAAAATTAGATATTAACAATAATGCCAGTTGAAACACTTGTGAGTAATGTATATTTTATTCATCCAAAGAGTGGAATATGGCAGGGATAAAACAGGATTTCGATACAAAGGGGTAGAGAGGGGGTGGGGTTGGGACCTTGGTTGATAACGAATTAAATGCACCGAAGTAAGATTATGGAAGAAAAAGAAAAAAGAAAGTAAAGAATGGAGACAGCAATTTTAGGGTGGGTTGAAATACACACATGATCCATGGACCACCACAATGATTAGAATTCCAATCAACAAAAAAAAAAAAAAAAAAAAATCATATCTTACCTGCACTGGACGGTCCCCAAGAATCACCCTGGCACCATATTTCATTGCTTCTTCATATGCAACACGAAACTCAGTACCAGGAAAAACCTCAAGCTTACTAGCAACCTAATAGAAAATCATGAATATAAGTTCTTTTGTTTTTTTATTTATTTATAAGTACATGGAAAGTTTTATTGATAAGAGAAAATAAAATCTACATCCACAATACACAGAATGAATAGAGGGTAGATGATCAAGATAGATTACATAAGTCTAAAAATTCCAACAAATTAGAACAAGAATGACTACTCCTAGCAGTCATCCGGTCATACAAAGTCCGGAGCAATAACAGCTTTAGTTCTGAAGGTGAAGACTCGAACCCAGCAAAATTAGATGGTTTCTGTTCTCTCCAAATAATCCACATCAAACATGGAGGAATGGCACCCCCAAACAACCGCACGACGATGCCTACCAAAATCCCCTTCCAACACTCCATTAAAGCCAAGACATTTTGAGGAATTACCCATGCAAGCCCAAATATACCAAACACCATGGACCAGATATCATAGGCAAAAGATCAGTGAATTAGTAAATGATCTACACACTCACCACTTTGTTTGCACATGCAACACCAATCCACCACGCATACCCGCCTCTTAGGGAGGTTATCTAAGGTTAAAATCTTCCCTTAGCAATTGTCCACACAAAGAAAGACACTTTACGGAACCAAGGCCTTCCAAATACTCTTCCATGGGAAACTTGTGAGATGCTGAGAGGACAATGGCTTATAATACAACTTAACCTCAAAGATCCCACTTTTAGTAAGTCTCCATCTTGAGCAATCCTCACCCACATTTCCAAGCTTGACAGAATACAGCTTTTCTAGGAAAAGCACCAAGGTCTCCACTTCATAATCTTGGCAAGGCCTGGTGAGATGAACATCCCAAAAAATATTCCCAGAACTGGTATTCAAGTACTCCGCTACTACAGCATTCTTATCTCAGGCTAGTTGAAAAATTTCCAGAAATTCATCCTTAAAACTTATATCACCACACCAACAGTCACACTAAAAACTAATAGCAGTACCACTGCCTACTTCCAACCATAGATATCTCACAAAGCTGTCCCAACCTCTTCGAATATGCTTCCAAAAACTCACCCCATGCGCTTCTGACGATTCCCCCTAGTTCCAGCCTCCCCCACTGCTGCCATATTTTGAAGCAATAAAATTAGGCCAAAATTCCCCCCTTTTAGTAGCAAACCGCCACAACCATTTACCAAGCAAAGCACAGTTAAAATATATCAGATTCTGAATACCCAATCCCCCTTGTTTGATTGGTTGGCAAACTTTTTTACAATCAACTAAATGGAATTTAGACGAGCCATCCAAATTCCCCCATAGGAAATCCCTTGGCAATTTATCTAACCATAGATAAGTTAGGAGCATGAATAATTAAAAATTTCCCATATACAATATTATGAAGAGGAAGAGTGCAAAACACCTAGGCATAGAGACACCGGTTTTCCCCCTTCTGACTGCAAAACACCTAGGCATAGAGACACCAGTTTTCCCCCTTCTGAGTGTGTGTTTGGATAGGCTTAAAATCCAACTTATTTTCACCACCAGTTGACGGCTGAATGCTAAAAGAAAGGATATTCTCTTTGGAAGCCTACAGCTAAGGCAAAGCCCAAGAATAAGTGTCCATGGTAGTTAATTAAGTTTTTATATTTTATTTGGTTATTCTTGAGTCAAGGGTATTTTAGTAATTTTACAATTTTTGGGTATGGCCCATAGTTATAGGCCATGGGTTTTATTAATGAGTCTTATTTAATTATGAGTCTTTATGTAAGGGCTTTGGTTTAATTTATTAGGGTTAAATAGTAGTCCTTGTACTATTGGGAATCATAAACTACTAGTACAAGTAAGAGTCTTTTATATATATGTGGTGCTCAATGTATTCAAGGAGAAGAATGAGTTAATTAATAAAATTGAGTGTTTTGAGCAATAGGCATGTTGGCCTTTGTTATTTCTTTCTCCTTCTCTCTTTCCTTCTTTCTTTCTAAGGTTACTGTTCACACAGCCCCTAAACAGCCCTAACTTCTCTCTAATTCTTCTTCTTTCCTAACCCTAAACCCGCCACAACTAAACATAGACAAATCCCTAATTTGTCCTACATCACCAGCTTATGTACATTTTCATAAAGCATCAATTTTTCTAGGTACTGCTTTACTTTTACCTACCTTATGTTTTAAGAAAAATAAGCCTTCCCAAGAATCACCCTGTTAATGAATGACAGAGATGCAAGACATAGAAACATGCCTTGGAAAGAAACCAGCTGTAAAGTATTCCGAAGATGTTATGCTTTTTCTTCCACATGTCTACCATCTCTCCCATAGTTGGTACCTGTAGAAAAAACAATGAGTACATGCTCATGCAGGAACTTGCAGGTTGTACCAAAGCCTAAGAATAAAGCTGGCTGTACACAAACACAAAGGTATACTAAACAAAGAAATTAACAGCCAATAGAGAAATATTAAGTTGTCTCTTCAGTTACTCTACCTGAACTAAAAGAACTCAAGACTTGAATAGTTTAACTATGTACACATGCCTAATAGAGACGTAATCAAGGCAAAGAAGCCCAAATGTTATCACTGTCTAGCAAGCAGGCAAGCACACATGCCTGATCGTAAGTGCACATATACACTCACTGCCTGATGGAATAACAACTGAAAAAACGAGGAAAAAAAAAAAAAAACTTAAAATGACTTCTTTCTTTTTCTTAGTCACAAAAGCAGTAGCACCCTATATAAAAACTACAAATATACCACACTAACACACTGAGAAAAAAAATTTATCACTAAAGCAATATAAAAATCCTTACTAACAGATAATGCACACTATAATTCTGGAAAAGGTATTACAAGAGCAACTTAAATACAAGCATAACTTTTTTACTCTTTTTTTATAATAATTTGATAGTTGGGGGAGGGGGGGATTTGAACCTTGGACATCTTCGTTGGAAACACTAGAAAGTGCCAAATGAGCTACAAGCTCTTGGCATAAATACGGGTAAAACTACAAGTCAAAATTCTAAGGTAGGAAAAACATCTTAGAAAAATAAGTGAGTACAAAAGATCCAAGACACAGACCTTTATATTCTGGGGGGTAAGCACCGCCACTCGGCTCGAGCATAGTTCTAAGAAAACAACCTGTAATCAACAAACAAACATTTACAAACATACAGAATTTCAACCGAGAATTTTTCAACATTATAACAAGACTACAAAACAAGTCCAATGCAGGCACCTAATCTGACCTGCTAAATGACCCATCCATCAATCAAGTGTTTTATATGAGTTTCAATGTTTCAATAGAGAAAGCACCTGTGGTTTCAAATAACTGATTATAGCTTCCACTTCTCTGCATGATTCCTGTAACCCACACCAACAAAAATCAGCATAGCTATCAATCACTCTCCATATCACTAAAGAACAGCACCATTAATCTTATTCTTCATTAGTTTCATCATTACACAATCTACTCAGTAATGATAAAGCAAGAGATCCCTTATCAAGAACTCATTGTTTAGTTGGTCTCTTGTTCCTTTTTTATGATTCTTTGTGTCCATAATCATGCACATGAAGTAATCTTCTTTTTCAATCAATATTATAACTTATCAAAAAACAATGAAAAACTTTTTTTTTTATGAGCAAAAAAAAAAAAAATCAAGAACTTCCTCTTTATTTTTAACAAAATGTATACATAAACATAAATACAATTAGATTTTATTTTGATAAGCAAGAAAATTTTATTAATCAAGGCTACTTCATGCAAGGACCCCCACCCGGGGTGCCTCAACAATAAGGAGAGTTTCTAGACTAACTGTAAACCCAGAAGTCTCTGATTTGACTCCTAGTTGAGGCATTTCACGATTTACCCGATGCTTGCTCAGTGGGGGTGTGTAGGCATCCAGAGTTTGCCCCTCAGGGGTGGTCCCACTAGCCCACACCTTGAGGGGGATCCTTGTCATCAAAAAAAAAAAAAGGCTACTTCATGCAAGGAGAATTAAGTAGCAAAAAAATATATGCAAAAAACAAAAGAAAAAGGCAAACTATGTACAAATAAGAAGAGAATCTAGAAACAGCAGAATGGAATCACTAGATATGAATCCCCAAGATCCATCAAATGTTCCTGATCCTCAAAAATGCAACTGTTATGCTCCCTCCAAATAATCCACATAACACACAAGGGTACCAAATTCCAAATATTCAAAGCATTCTTCCCCAACCAGTTCCTCCACCCCATCAATAAATCTCACACCTTCTTTGGGAAAATCTAGGAGACTCCAAAAGCTATAAGAGCAATACTCCACAACTTGGAAACCCCCTCACAATGAACCAAAAGGCGGTCAACATTCTCCACACTGAGCCTACAAGCACAACACCAATCTACTAGTATAAGCCCTTGCCTCCTCAAGTTATCACCTGTAAGAATCTTTCCCCGTGCAGCCGTCCAAACAATGAAATCTCTTGTTTATTCTACCATGAAGTAATCTTCATTTTCAATAAATATTATTACTAATCAAACAAAAAAAACGTATCAAGAACTTCCTCTTTGTTTTTAACAAAATGTATATATAACATGAATGTAATAGATATAACTGCCAACAATCTAATTATATTAAGCCAATGAAATCTTGTTAATTCTACCATGGAATTAGGATTTTTCTCACAAACCAAACAGAAACCAAATGAGAATTTTCTCGGAGGCCAAACAAGAACCAATCCAGTGAATTACCTGAGACACGTGAGCTGTGCCAACCAAATAGACGTCGCAGACGCCACCCTCGGCAGTAGATTCGCAAGTGAGAGCCATCACGCTTCTCGATAGTTCCTCCGGAAGAACTTTCCTCTGCTCAGAGTTATCAGCGTCGTGGCTCGTCGAAACGACGTCGTCTTCGTCATCGTCGTCGTCGTTCTCTCTCAGTGGCTCTTCAACATTGACGATGCTCTCGCTGAGGGAGTCGTCGACGGTAGGGTTTTCGATGTGGACGAAGTCCTCGCCTTCGGCAGCGGCAGCGGCAGCGGCGGCGGCTGCTTCACCGGTGGGCGCGTGGGGGTCCATCGCCGGAGGAGGTGAGTGGGGTTTGCGGCGGTAGGAGGCGGTGGCAGAGATGGTAATTTTGGGGATTTGTGGGGGTGAAAAGCGTGCGAGGGTGAAGAAGGTGTGGTTTTGGACAGTACGGAATCGGAGGGAACGTGTGCTTGTCTTGGTGGTGAAAAAGAGTGACTCGGCCGAGTTGAGTGAGTTGGCCAGGTGAGTCAAGCGAGTCATATAAAAAAAATATAATTAGCTATACTGCTCTAGATTGATGCGGTGACTGGGCTACTTGGCTATATTTGTTGTTGCATTGCGTGGAAAAGCTGCATTTAACTCTGTGTACACGTGTAATTATTATCCGTATACAAATATTTAATTTATTTATATCTCAATCAAAATATTATTTAATTGTCCCTCAAAAAAAATATATTATTAATTGATATTGCACAAAATGTTGGGTTCAAAATCTTTACCAATATCTACTGTACCCCTCGAGATATTTTGTGTGTGAAATGAAAGACTACACACCCAATATATATATATATATATATATATATAAGTGCTTAAAAGGTTTTTTTTTTTTTTTTAAGAATCATAATTTTCTATTCATTTATCTCTTTTTGTGAACTGAAAATTTGTTGTGAATTTGAGTTTGTTGAATGCCTAGAGATTTTTTTTTTGTTCAAAATGAAAGAGAAAGTAAAAAAAGCAAAAAATAAAAATAAAAATTAGAGTGCATCTAGTGTTTTTTTTTTTTTTTTTTTTTTATATATATATAACAAAAAAAAGGGGTAAAGAGAGGCAACGTGAGTTGATGTCTTCCACCTAGACATGACCATAGTGATACTCTACTCATTGAGCCCGAGCCTACGAGAGCAATAGAGTGTCTATTTAAAAAGAATTAGAAATGATGAGGAAAATATGGTGTTTTGTTTAAATTTCGAAAAGATAAGAGATAAGAAAATTGTAAATTGCGAGAATGTGAATTTAGTGGATATTTTCCAAGATTTAGAAAAATGTTGAAATCAATTCTTAGAGAAAATTTAAAAAGAATAAGGATTTTACTAATGTGTGCCTTAAGGGCACACATTAATTTCCATTTTTGGAAAAAAATTTCTCGAGAATTGAAAAGGTAATGACAACTTTTTCAATTTTCAATAAAATGTTTTCAAAAATAGAAAACTAAATATGTGTCCTAAGGGCACACATTAACCGAACCCAAAGAATAATAGAACTAATTACACTATTCAATATAAACATGCAGCTGGCCTATTAGCTCAGTTGGTTAGAGCTTCGTGCTAATAACGCGAAGGTCGCAGGTTCGATACCTGCATGGACCAATTATAGCATTTTATTTTTTCTTAAAAGATAAATATACATTTTTTATACTACTATGTAAAAGATTTTTCCTATTTGAGATCCTCATTTTCGTGGTAACCTAATAAAAATGCATCTCTAACTTTCACATAAAACATTACCTACAAAATAAGACCATTATCTTGTTGGTTTTCAAACTTAACTTCAATTGTATTCAACACAATTGAATAAGATAATTAACTTCCTCCCGAAATTTAATTGGCCAATCACGTTCTCCACTTTTGCAATTACCAAATTCAAAATTTTTTTCTTTTACAACATATTACAAAACCAAATTCAAATTTTTTAAGAGAGAAACTTATACAATTATTTCTTCTTGTTTTAGGCAGAAAATTTATGCAATAATCACTACTACTAACTTTTAAGCATGCACTCACGCATGGTCTTAGAGGCTTTTCTATTTTTTAGGACTTAGGAGAATCCTTGATACCACTAGGAAGAATACTTTCACAAAGGGAAAATAGAATGTAAAAAAAATTAATTAAAAGAGAAAATATATCTCTAACTTTCACATTAAACATTGCCTACAAAATAGGATTACTATCTTGTTGGTTTTCAAACTCAGCTTCGATATTCAACACAATTGAATAAGATAATTAACTTTCACTTGAAATTTAATGTGCCAACCACGTTCTCCACTTTTTCAATTACCAAATTCAAAATTATTTTCTTTTATAACAGATTACAAAAACCAAATTCAATTTTTTTTAAGAGAGAAACTTATACAATTATCTCTTTTTCTTAGGCAAAAAACTTATACAATAATCACCACTACTAGCCTCTAAGCAAGCACTCACATGTGTGCTTAGAGGCTCTTATATTTTTTAGGAAAATCCTTGATATCATTGGGAAGATTACTTCCACAATGGGGAATAGAATGTAAAAAAATGAATTAAATGAGAAGAAAACTTGTGCTAATTTTATTATTTTATTTTGTTACAAGAAACATAATCTAATAACTAAAAGGGAAAAAAGTTTTGTAAAGACTCAATTTGTAACGATCCCAAACTCGTATTGGGTTCAATCGCTAAAGGCCCAAACAATAAATTTGTAGAGCGTGGATATAAAAAAAATAGATTAAATTCAAAAGAAAAACGATTAAACCGAACGTTTCTAGATGGATTAACACGAATGTTACGATCAATTTCTCATTGAAACAAGCCAAGTTCTTTATTTCACAAGGTTTTCTTATAGACACTACTCATTTTTCAGTTCTGATCCCCCCTTCTCAATGCATTCTTCCATGTTATATACTGCCCTCTTGGTGTCATCTTCACCACACACGTGTAGGTTGGGTTCGGGGGATCCCTTCTTGTCCCATCCAACACCTTCTAGAACCTCCAACCAGCAGCTGTAAGGCTGCTTCATAACTGTTCAGGCATCACCTCCACATTAATGCAGCCAGAGAGTTGGTTGAGAGGTAATTAATGCGGAGGCAACTGTTGTTAAAGATATTTGTTTACCTTTTCTTTCTTACCCTTGGTCCCATGTCCCACCTTTAGTAGTAATGTAACTCTGAAGTATGTTTGTAACAATATGGCGTTCAGGTCGTCCTCGGACACATATTGCCGAGAAGGATTTTGTCCTCGGACAAATATTGAACTCACCTCACGTGATATTTACTCTTCTTTTCATTTGGTTACCCTTATAACCTGATATGGGCCTCCTTGGACAGTTTTACGTCCTCGGATGGGCTACAGGCCCAGTTAACATAGTTTTAATAATTATTGATTAACCGGCCCCCACAAGTTTCAAAACTAAAATAAAATATTTGTGACAAATTAACAATAAATATACAAAAGTGCATCTTAATTATGCCATAAGAAATGCGTAGCTTTGAAGAAATTTAAGACAATTCTTATTGCAAACCAAAAAATTAAAATGTAGAGCTTTCCCACCAAATACAAGCAAAAAAAAAAAAAAAAAAAGGTTAAACGATGTAAAATAAAGCTAGTGGTGCTCACTGGTCTATATATATATTTGAAAAGAATTAGTCTATATCTACACTACTATTTAAAGAGCTTCCCGTTTAAGCCATGGTATAATCAAATAGGTGGATATAAATTGTTAACACCAATTTTGATAAGCAAGGATATTGATCACTATTCTATTCCCAAACTCTATTCAATGTATTAAATATATAAATAAATGATTTTCCAATCACTTGATAAATGGGTTATTATTTGGTCTTCTTTCTTATTGTTTGTAAGGAAAGAAATAATAAATGTTTTAAATGTTGTTGTTGAGAGAGTTCAGACGAAATTTTCATAATATAAATCAAAGCTCCTATGCATGGACGGAGCCATTGTTGGACTTAGGGGCCATCCCCCCCTCCCCACCAAAAAAAATTGTTTTTAAAAAAATATTATTATATATATGGGTACTAATTTTAACAATTTTGTTTTTATAAATTTACACTTTTGCCCCCATAACAATATTATTGATTCTTTTAAGAGTATTGTTATAATCACAAATTTTTCTACAATATTTTTATAAACTGTTAAGGTAGCAAATTATTATCGGTTCACATTTGGGTCCACTACTTACATTGTTTCTTTAACTTACCAATAACTACTTATCACATTCGCAAACAAAATATTTTTTTCTTCTTACCCAACAGAGCACATATCAAAGACAAAAAAAAAAAAAAAAAAAAAAAAAAAAAAAAAAAAAAAAAAAAACCTCAACAGCTAAGCAGTAGCAGAGTCGGAGGCCGAAGTCACCTCACACAACTAGCAACAAAGCCGCCCCCTTAAATCTAAGTTTTGGCTTCGTCCCTGCTCTTATGCCCTAGTAAATTGGTCCTCATCAAGTCCCCTTTACACCCATTCTTGAGTATTTCATATAGTTTATTTCTCTCCTTTCAAACATTTGCCTAACTTTAGATAAACTCAACATGGTTTTTTCTTTGCAATTCTACTCAAGAGAAAAAAAAAAAAAAACTATGTTTGGTTAACTAGAAGAAAGTCACAATGCCTAAGGATATAAGGGATCTTGATGCATTCAATATGAAAACAAAAAAAAAAACACTATTGTACTTGCCAAGTTATATTAGAGACTATCCACTAATTCTAATGCCCCCTGGAGCCAATTGTTAATTTAGAAATATCTTACTAACTCTTGGGTTTCTCCTAGGGGCAAGAAGCTTCCTTGCTCTCAATTATGAGTTGCTTGTAAAGTGGAAAGTGTTATTTTTAATAGAGTCCTTAAATGGACAATAAAGAATGGTCAATTAGTTCATCTTTGGAGAGATTTTTGGTTACTAATAGGAGTGAAATGTGATAACTTTATATATATGGCTTGTCTCCATAATAGTGTTTTTATTTTTAAGCCATATAAGCAACTCATAATTAAGAGCAAGGGAGCTTCTTGCCCCTAAGAGAAATCCATTGAAAAACACTATTACTTGCCCGTAATAGTAAGCCATATAACTAATTAAGATAAAGTTATCACATTCTACTCTTACTATTAGGCACTGTATATGGCTTGTCTCCATAATAGTGCTTTTATTTGTAAAGTTTTAGGATCAAGGGTTTAAACTTGGACCCCATTTGCTTGTGGCTTTAATCCAAATCTACAATTTGTGTCTTATGTAATTCTCAAGTAGATCCCGAACTTATCTATTCAATAAATGTTTACTTATATTTTATCTTAGGGGTGTCCACAACTTGGATCGAGTCAAGTTTATTCTCAAACTATACTTGACTCAGTCACATTGGAAGAGGAAAACGAAACTTGTCGTCGATTGATTAGGAATGGTGGCTAGACCATGCAATTCCCCAAAGGTGACAGTTGTTGAGGGGCATTTTTTCGTTGCCAATATAATATTTGTGAAACCAAGATTGAGACTCCACTTAGAAATTAGAATAAGATCCAAAGGCTATCGGTGAAATGTGAAAAGCTCATTTTTGCTCAAGGTTCAAATTAAATCCAACAAATATGATAATAAGGCCCCAAAAATACCTCTTGCAAAGATAAGCTAGCAAAAAAGATGGTCTACCACAATAAGTTCTTAAATAATAGTCCAGCAGTAAACAAGAGAAATGCCTAACAATTAGATGTCTGAAAAATTAATAAATGTATTCATATCATAAAAACCATGTATTTTCCCTTGTTAACACCTAATTTTGCAATTTGCCTTTAACCTCACACAGAAGACAAACAAGTAATTTCACATCGTTAGATCATTATTGTCATATCATCAAAGTGATCTTGATGTCATAACAATCAAAATGATTGGTCACAAGCCTTAATCAGACCATCAAATTCAAAGTTATCGTCAAATTAAGGTTTAATGGCCAAAATGCACTCTCACAAATTATGTCTGACTATATGTGATTATGAACAATTAATTCTAATTGGTTATAAACTTATAATTATAATAAATTTAAATTATTAACGTATCATAATTTGATTAGTTAGGATTACAACTTATGGTAAGGTTGAGCATACTTGATTAATTAGATGGTCAAACAGTAATTATTTAATGAATAATTTGTGTAATTATCTTTTTAATTGAAACAATTAGGTCATGAATTGGGGCTGATTAATTCTGAAATGGAAGTAATTAGGGCTTATTAATGTTAATTAGAAGTTAATTTGGGGCCTATTAATGTTAATAGTGCTGAAATTATTTTCCAACAAATGATCTCTGATCACTATTTTGCAAGTGAGGTTAATTTGCTAGAAACTAGATATCTAGGGCTTCAATTGAGCACAAGAAAATTTTGACAAAAAAAGAGAGTAAGATATGATTTTTTGAAGTTGGCTCTAAGAGCTATTACAAGAGCTATGGGAAAAATCGAAATTTTAGTCATTTTGCCTTCTCACTATTCCCACCAACCTTCAAAATTAATGCACTAGCCTTCCCTAAACTCTGAAATTGGGTTTAGGTTCTTGATTTTCTCTCATCCTTTGTCAACCCTCATTGAATTTCCTTCCATTTATATTTCTCCACAATTACTATATAACCCCCCCCCCCCCTCTCCTCCATTCTAGAAACACAAAAACATCCTCTCTTCTGTCTTTCTTGAGTCTTAGTGAAGTAGAGTTAGTCTTGTCATATCTTGGTCTTCTTGAGACTTAAGATATTAAGAGCATGTTTGGAAAGGGGCTAACTTAAAACTCAAAATTTATAACTCAAAACTCATTACTCAAACTCATCACTCATATCTCAAAACTCTATCTCGCCAAGAACCCAAAACTCTTTACTTCTTGTTTGGTTCATAACTCAAAACTGTGTCCCTCTTCTCATAAGTTCACTTTATCCTTTTTTTAGTGGAGCCCACAGCCTACCTAATGATCAAAACAGTTACTGTTGTCTCCTCTCGCCCAATATAAAAATTATTTTATTTGTTTCCTTATCTCCCGCACACTCCAAATTCAATCTCCAGCACATTCCATCAAATACCCATCTCCCCAAATACCCATCTCCAGCAAACAGAGAAGACCCATCTCCGGCAACACATCGAAGACCCATCTTCAGCAAAATTTGAAACTTCTTTTCTTCTCTAGCAAAAGTCGAAGACCATCTCCAGCAAAAATCCAAGATTATCGATATGTTTTTATTTCATTCTTAGTTGTAGTGCTCTGTTGCTTTTGCTCTGTTATTCTTGATTTTATCTTCTTTCTCTGCCCCGAAAGGAACACCGAAATTCATGAATGGGTTCCGAAACATTCTGGTCTACTTGCTTTATTATTTTCCCCATATCTCTTTTTTCCAAATTTATGACTTCATGACTACTGAAAGCTGTGTTTTAATTTCGTTTGTGCAAGGTTGAGTTTGTTTAGCTTTCGATGAGTATGCTTTGAGGTCAGGAATGTGGGTATTTGGTTTCTTCTAACTTACACTTTAGATTGTTCTTGGGTGATTTTGCCTCTGTGGTTTTGTTTGTTTTTACTATAATTGTTATCTGGTAAAGTAGTGCTTTCTATTGACATGAAGTAATCTAATGAATAATTTTCATAGCATTTTGCATGAATGGAGTTAGTTTGGCTGAGATGCTTGCTGTTGTGATATTGGTTCTTTTGAAATTTGAAAGGAATTTGCATTCCTATATTCTTGCATAATCTATTTTCTTCCATCTTTCACTTTCACCATATGAAAATTTTGAGCTATAATAAGGGGCAAATTGGTTTACTTTTACAATATTCCTTGCAAGCATACGGCAATGGGAAATTCAAATACCATTTATTTTGTGCTATGTGCAAAGGCGGGGGGGGGGGTGTTTGAACAAATGTCGGAAGGAAGTAACTATTACTCTAGCTGTAATGGTCATCTATGCGACATGGATTGCTGTGTGGTTAAGACATTATGGCTCCATAACTTTGGTAGGAGGTTTTATGGTTGTAGAGAATGGACGCTGGTGAGTTTACATTTGCGTTTAGTTACACTGTTTATTCTATGTCATAAATTCCTTTATTTAGCCTGTATTGATATTGTCATATACGTTGCAAGACAATGACCGACATTGTAAATTTTTTAGATAGTTAAAAAGCAACACTTGCAAGTGTGGCACGAAAACAACACCTTTCATGATAGCAAAGTTCAGGAGGCTGGAGAATGAGGTAATGCTTGCTACCAAGAGTGAGAAGGAAGCACGTGCATCGCTTGAAGAAGCACGAGAAAGGAAAGGAGTTGCGAAGCGAAAGACTAAAAAATCTAAGGTTGCACAAAGGATTGCTAAAGAGAAGATAAACACATATAAACAAGTTCTAGTTCTCTCATAGGTGTTGTTTCTTGTATTCTACTTATTTAGTATTAGGTTTGGGGATGTTGGAAGGATTCAATTGTGTTTGCCATGACAGTTGGTGTATATAATGGGCAATATGTAACCCTTTGAGTTTGGACACATGACTCCAATAGTCTATTGTAACACTTGACATTTTAATTTAATATAATGACTCTTTCATGAATATCTTTCTCCTTGTTAATTTGAGCTCGTTTAATAAAGATATACTAGCTATCAAATGGTCATTAAATGGACATTATGGAACCACAAAACCCAAGTTATACATGCAGGCAGTTTGTCCTAATCAAATAGAGAATATACCAACTTCCAAAATCTCCTATACATGCCGGCACCAAGATACTCTTATATAGCAGAGTTCAAGCCCCAAAATAGAAGCCTAAAACTGCCTACAACCTCACAAAAAAAAAAAAAAAAAATTGGATAATGGGACATTATAATTAGAGTATTAAGATTTGCAGCCAAATATACAAAAATACCAGTAGATTCATAAGTTCCATTGTCAAACTACAAGATTAGTTCATAAGTTCCAAAAGACATTGTCAACAAGGATTTGACAATGAATATATAATAATACGACCTGCCTAATGAGTTCTCATCTATCGTAATACAATCTATATATATAAAAGGTGGCAAGAACATATACTGCCAGGTGACTACATAGTCCTAACAGCCCGACCAAATACTCCACCATGCAAAATAGCTGCCCATAACATATTTCCTAATTCAATGTCGAACGCACATAATCATCTCACATGCAGTCAGTGATGTCATCTCTAAACTGATTCATAGCTCGCTTGGTCTGGTCAGACATCTCCTTAACATGCCTTCAGGTCGTTGTATTGCTTGATGCTCTTGCAGATCCACCATCACTGTTTCGGCTAGCACCTCCACCAAGATCGGCAGTTTCCCATGTATGAAACAGCTTGTCAGACCAGTTGTTGATGTAGATGAAATTGTGCATAATACAACACGCAAAAATGATATACCACTAGCGCAAAGGCTTCAAGTTCAGCATCGAGTTCAATATGAGAAAACAGGCCTTCAAGATGCCAAAGCTTCGCTCAATGACTATGCACAGTGAGGAGTGCTTATAGTTATATAACTCCTCCTTCGTTGTCGGTTGCCTATTGCTCAATCTGAACTCTTAAGCATGGTAACGGGTGGATTTGTGCGGTGGAAGGAATGATGTACCAATGGGGTAACCCGAATCAACCAAGTAGTATGAACCTACATGTTAAATGAAATATTAGACTATCATTTATTACATCCACAAACATCCAAATGTGTTTTACTTAGTATTTAAATTTAAAACATGTATACCTTTTGGTGACCATGGAAATCCATGCTTTGGGTTGTTAATGGCTTCCTCCAATACCCTTGAGTCATTCACACTACCTTCCCAACCCGAATGGACATACGTAAACTGCATGTCATGATCACATACACACATCACATTAGTGGTGATAATGCTTTTTTTTTACTCTTATAAGCATTGGTTCTGCCAATTGGAGGCCGACCACTGACATGAGTTCCATCAATTGCTCCAATGCATCTCTACAACATAATAGAAATTAATTATAAACAGTATCACATTACTCCAAAGCACAAAACTCAAACATTTATACAATCTATTTTCCCATTCTTGTTTTCTCTTGGAGAATAGTCATAGTGCTAATTGGCCTAGTGAGTACTTTTACTATATTACTACTACATCTAGTGCATGTAAGACAAAAAATTATGAACTGAACCACTATGACAACAAAGAAAAATTATAGAACCTTACAAAATAAGTAGAATTGGGTGATATCTTAAACCATGCATGATACTTGTTCACTTAGAGATGTCGTGGGAGTCCTACGACAGTGGCGGCGCCACATACAGGTCAGGGTGTTCCTGGGAACACCCTGACCTGAAAAAAATTATATTTAATCCATGTTAGGAACACCCTCAATCCAAAATTAGGAACACCCTCAATCACAAAATTAGGAATACCCTCAAATTAAATAATAATAATAAAATTATCTGTTCTACTTTCAAGCCAAAAAAAAAAAAACCCAAAAAAAATTTGTCTGAAAAAAAAAAATTTGGTAACAAGCCCACCCACGGCAAACCCGGAAAGCCCAACATAATACGGAGGTAGCAAACCCATGGATTCTCACCCAAAAAAAAAAAAAAAAATACAGAGCAAATCAGAAATCAAACCACGGTCACGTCGTTGGCAGAGATCAAGACAGTCTATACTCTATACAAAGCAAAAGCAAACCAAACCCCATTACCCAACACTGCAATACAGAGGTGTTTATCAAAAAAAAAAAAAAAAAAAAAAAAAAACCAAATACATAGCAAAAAAGAAACCAAATACAGAGCAAACCAAACCCCAAACCCAGAGCAAACTAAACCCACGGTGGCGCCGCCTCTGCTCGCAGGCGCAGCTCGCTCTGTGACCTCCGTCACTCGTCATCCTCATCTAGTCATCGTCGCTCGCTCGCTCGTCGTCGTCGCTTGCCCGTCGTCGCAGATCGCAGATCGATCTCACCGTCTCAGCTGCTCCGGTGCTCGGCCAGTCAGCCTCAAGGTATTTCTCACATTAACATTGCTGAATTTTTTTATGTGGTTAGTAATTTAGTAACTGTTGTTGGAGGCTCTTGTAAGAGACGAGATGCTCTTCGAGATACACAATTTGCCAAAATTAAAGAAGATTTAGAGAATGGTGTATGTAGAAGTGGGCAAGGTTTGAATCAAGAGACAAATCTTAAACGTCCTGGTGATATACGTTGGGGATCATATTATGAGACTATTCTCAGCTTAATTTTGATGTTCTCTGCTGTTGTTGATGTACTAGAGATTATTGAAGAAGATGGCCTCTCCGACCAAAAAGTTGAAGCTCGATCTATTATGAGGTCAATTCTTTCTTTTGAATTTGTCTTTGCTCTACACTTGATGAAAAATATTTTAGGGATCACAAATGAGTTGTCAATAGCATTACAAAAAAAAAAAAAAAAATCAAGATATAGTAAATGCTATGGATCTTGTTAAAGTGTCTAAGCAACGGTTGCAAGTGATGAGAGATGATGGATGGGCATCTTTATTGGTTGAAGTATCTTTATTTTGTACCTCACATAATATTCCTATCTTGGACATGGAAGCGATATTTGTAGTTAGTGGGAGGCCGCGACGCAACACCCAACAAAATACAAATTTACATCATTATCGTGTTGAGCTATTCTACACAGTCATAGATATGCAAGTTCAAGAGCTTAACAACCGCTTTTCTGAGGCGAATACTGATTTGCTACTTTGTATGGCTTGCTTGAATCCAAGTAATTCATTTGTGGCTTTCGATAAGGAAAAGTTGATACGTCTAGCTAAGTTCTATCCCTCTGATTTTCTTGGGACAGATATTTTGGCACTTGACTCTCAACTGCAGAATTATACTTTTGATATGCGCAGCAATGACTTCTTTTTAGAGCTTCAAGGAGTTAGTGAACTTGCTGAAAAGTTAGTGAGTACAAGAAAACACGAGACTTATCCATTAGTCTATTTGCTAGTGAAGCTAGCTTTGACCCTTCTAGTTGTTACTGCAACAATAAAAAGAAGTTTTTCAGCAGTGAAATATGTAAAGAATGAACTGCGCAATCGAATAAGAGATCAATGGATGAATGATTGCTTGGTTGTGTATATTGAAAAAGATGTAGCTTGTAGCATTGATAATGAGATTATTATGCAACGATTTCAAAATATGAAAACTCGTAGAAGGCAATTGTACATTCTATGTATTTGTGTATTTTTTTATTGTTATTGTTGTCAATATATAAAATTTTCTTTTTATTAGATTGTGTAATTTATGCTTATTGAGGAACACCCTGAAAAAATTTCCTGGAGTCGCCACTGTCCTACGACATTCAGATTAGGCTTAATTAAGTGCCGATCATAAGAGTGGACAGTCCGTAAAACCTTTTGAAACTTACGACTCATCGTCTCTGTCGAATGCTGGAACCTATCTACAACGCCCCGTATACGGGTGTTATGTCTGATAATGTACAGGAACATGGCGACTGATTCTTGCACATCAACGCGACCCTTTCCTTCCTTTAGATACTCATGCTGTCTCAACTCATTAACCCAATGATAGAATAACTGCAAAGACATGCAGAACAACTCAAAGCACTGTTGTGAGGTTCCATCTCTGACCTCATCCATGTAACCACTACCAGTCAAAGTGCTTGTACACATGGGATGTTTGTCGTAGTGTCGTTGTACATAAGATAGCATCTCCCCTACCAAACCATTTACATAGTCAAACTCCTCCTCACTATCACAATCTGAATATGTATTTGACTAATCGTAATTTGTATTATACCCATAGCAGAGGGTGTCATGGTCAGGGTTGAGGCAGCCGTGCCCAAGATCGTTGCAAAACCCATGCATCTTAGCTTCGTAGTTGAAGAATTGGTCATCAAAATCATAGCTTCCATTGAACTGCTCCTCATCTAGGTCTGAGTACTTCTCATCAAAGTCATTGTCTCCATAATGCATCTCATCATCATTGTTGAAGTAGGCATTGTCAAAGTCATAAATCCAAAATGAGTTAGCATCATTGGGGCTGAACATTATGACCTATATGCTGCAATGAAAGAGATTAGTACAGATGAGGATAAAAATATATAGTCGTATGAAATAGACAAAGCAGATTTGCTAGGCATGATAGAAAAAATTTTAGAAAATGTACAAAGCGTATAAAACAACAATTATGAATATTCAAATATTTGATATAACATAACACGATATAAATAGACTTTAATAAACATGACCACAAACCAAGCCAAGTCTACAACAAATATTACAAAGTAACATAAACATAATAAGTTTTTAACCATCTGGGATAACATCCAAAAAAAAACCAAAAAATGGTCCAACTAACAACACGTCTTAAACTTGTTTTAATAAGTACAACCACCTCCATGAAACCACCATATAACAAAACCCACATTACATAAATGAAATAATAACACAAAAGATCAGTTGCGATTCTACTTTGCAACTATGTCCATCCAATTCTTCCTCCTATACTTTAGCATCCCTATGAACACCACCTTGTTCTCTTTGAGGTGTAAAGCCACGAAAACAATGAACTAGGCATCATTATCAAGGTCTTCATTTTGATTTAGAACTTCAATAGCCTTTTCTAGTGAGCATGGATCACCTATTGCAGCTAATTGGCCAAAATGTTCAAAGCTACCAGCTGCCCGCCCCTTTCTTTGGGAATACCTCTCTTTTGCAGTATACTCTTGTAAAGCCACAGTCATCTCACTCACCCTATTCGCTTTCTTGGCAACCTTCTTTCCCTTGCCACCGGAATCTTGAAGTGGACGTTCATCAGCATGTTGGGTTTGGTCAGGAAAAGGGATCTCATCCCTAGGTATTCCCTCAAGGTTTGGGCTGTAGCAGTCATCATGACCAACTTGGGTATGATGAACATCGTTGGCAAGCTCTTCATCACTATTTGGGGTTGGGGGTGTTAGAAGAGATTTGAAGGGCCTCAGTTGCAGTATTAGAGGCAAATAGTTACTTCAGTTTTTCAAAGTGGGGGCAGCCCTTCTTCTATAGTAACAATGCTTTTGGATCTCCTTGAAAAGAAGTAAAATTGCCATCAAACAACAGACCATATGAAACAGAATTGGGATGTACATATAGATATGCAAACGCAAATGGGATAAACAATGTACTACAACCACATTTGCCCACACCTCTTTAGAACTAGTCATGGTTTGTGTTATCTTGTCCCACCCTAAGCCCGTATGATTCAAAAACTATCCCCACTTTCGTTGTTTTTGCCTTAGCCTATTATGCTTTTGAATCACCTTCTTAGTGAGGAAATTCTTCCCAGTTTGGGTATTGAGCTGCTTGGTAATAGGTTCCCAAACATGCATCTTAAACACACCATTTTCCATATTCCCTTTGAGTTGTTCATCCAACATAATCTCAATAAAAATTTGCTCAATGTAGGGAGGCCACATTTTGTCATCCACATCCTGTGATTCATGAGCCATCTAATACAAATATCCCAGTACATAAACAAGTTAATTTATAGAACATAGGTTGTAATAATGTGGAAATGTGGGTCCTTCTAGCCTTTTGAAAGACCAAAAAAATTTTTTGCTTCCAAAATTATTTACAATAAACAACCCATAACACTGGATGCTAGTTCAAACTATCCGCACAAGACCCACATCAAGCATATTTGAGTTTTTACAATATACCATAACATGTATGAAATATATAATTTCAGGTTTTCCACATCAACAATTGCCGAAGTAGAAATATTTCACAAAACCCATAGATGTTTGACAAAGTACATAGGAGAGAGACAATCGTTCAAGTTGATGAAATTTTTCCACAAAATTTATATCAAATAAAACAGAGCATAGTGGGTTTAAAGAGGGAGAGAGAGAGAAAATATGTTTACTTGGGCAGTACAAGGATCAGATGAACAAACCGCTGTTGACACCGGTATTGGGTGGTTGTCTTGGGGGGTGCTTGTTTCTAGCTGGGATGGTTTCTTCTTTCTCTCAGTTTGTGCTAGGTTAAGAGTTGCTTGTGAAAATATGGAACTAGTGAGATGTATGAGCAGTAAAAGAAAAGGCAAAAGGAAGAAATAATGGTATGTTGGAAGAGGTGGGTGAGAGGAGTAAATGGAGAAGTTGTAGTAGTAAAGAGAATAGAGGAAAACAGAGGCCAAAAATGAAGTTGGAGCATTTGGAACAGAGAAAGCTTCCAACGGTGCTGAGATGATGTAACAATACACTGAAGGGGGGACAGTTGCACTTATTTACGAAAACTGCAACAAAACTCATTTCTCAAATTTTGAAAATAGCTTCTAATGAGTTCTCAGTTTTCATTCTCATAATTCAAAATTTTGAGATATGAGTTATGGAAACAAAACTGAAAACTCAACCAAACGTTATTTCAGTCAGTGGGTCCAACAGATTTTGAGTTTTGAGTTATATAACTGGAAACAACCTAATCCAAACACCCTCTAAGTGAGCCTTACTCTCATTCTCCTAATTCTTCTTATCTATTCCACCCTTAAGACCTCCACCAAAAGCCTCCTCCTTCATAGTGTGGACCTTGATGCAAGGACTATCCCTTTCCTTAACTTGTTTTTCATTTTGCTATAATGTTAATTTAAGATTAAAATATGCTAGTTGATTATTTAAATTTCTTGAATGTGTTTGAATGTTCTTGATATGCTTGAATGTTGTTCATATGCATTATTCACATGTTCTTGGTTGTTTATCACATGTTTATGTATGACACTAGTTTTGATCTTAAATTTATATCCAAAATATGAAAATATATGTTAATTTCACAATTTTTTCAAATGCTTGAATGTAGGATATCACCATTCACACACATTCATTATAAGTTATTTTTTCAATCCAAATGTAATGATTAATAAATGAAATTAGAGTTTATCACATGCACACACATTAAATTCAAGCAAAGCAATGAAGTGATATGGTGTAGAATAAATTGTAGCTATGGGTTTAAGAACTTAAGAAATTTTATTTGTCAAGAATTTTTCATCATTGAGCTTTAAGTGAAATACTTATAATATATTATTTGCCAAGTATTAATAACCTTAGGTTTTTGATAAAATAGTGCCATGTAGTTAGTTTAGACTTTTGATGGTGCTATATAGCATTAGGCTTTTGATGGTGCCAAGTAATTAGCTTGGGCTTTTGACAGTGCCATGTAGTAATGGACTTTTGATAAATAATTTGCCATGGACTTGAACCATGGGTTTTGATTATGAGATTTGAAATTCATTGATAAAATAATTTTGCCATAGGTTTGAGCCAAGAGTTTTGATTATGGGATTTGAATTCCATTGATAAAATAGTTTTGCCATGGTCTTTTGAAATATTGCTAAGCATAAGTTTTCTAAGGCTTTAATAGGAATGGAATATGCTAGGCCGGTTTTAGGCTTTACCACAAGCAATGCTAAAATAGGATAAGATATGTGATTTTTATGGTAATGGTTTATTTGCAACCCAATTTGGTAATAGGATAGGAAATATTTGTGGACTAATTTGGTGATGGGATAAGAAATATTTATGGGCCAATTTGGTAATAGGATGAGAAATATTTATGAAGGCACAATATGATTTATGGGTGATATTTGGATTTTTATTTTTTGGTGAGTGGATAAATAAGATAGAATAGGATTAGGGCATATGGCATGTGTAAAAAAATTGCACCTCAGTAGCGGTCAAATTTGTTTAAAACTTGCTAATGGTGTCTATGAAGAGCAAAACCAGTTGGGTTTGGTTGGGAATCTCAATATCTCCACCATATATGGGTGGAGAAATTGTTGGAAAACATAGGAGCTTGGATGAGTTGGTTTTGTCAGATTCCGAAGTGGGTTAATTGACACTCAACTCAAGGCAAGTTTTGAAACATTGGGAACCTTTGCCAATTGTCATTTGCCGTTGAAACCACTCGAATCCCAACATGTCAGTTTAGGTTGAGCGAGTTCATTAGGTTGAGGGTTCCACTGGGCGACCCTATTTTAATAGGAAATAAAATTTACAACTATTGGAAGAAAATAAATACATATAGGATTCAAATAAATTAAAGAAATAAAAACACATATATCTCTTGGGTAGGAATGTAGGATTAGAAATGAATGTTGGGTTGGGCCGAGAATGTAAACCTTGAAAGAACACCTTTTAAACCATCCCAAAAAAGAAGAAGAAAAGAAAGCCCCAGGCCCCCAACATTCACACAAATAATTTAATTTAAAAAAAAAAGTCAAAAAAAGAAAAGAAAAGAAAACCGCACCCTTTTTTACTTTTTATCTTCTCTCATCGCCAAATGATCATTCCCTCACTCGCTCACTCACCGAAGTTCAAATAATCGAAGACTCGAAGGTACGTCCTCTTCATCTTTATCTTCATCTTCATCTTCATCATCTTTCGCATACCTAACCCTAGACGGTTCGTTTTCGGTTTAACATTTGCAGAACTTGATATCATTTCACATTCTCACACAATCGGCGTTTTCATTCTCGCTTCAACGTTTTGAGATTTCGGAATTATATATACAAATAATTATTTATATAGCGCCATGGTTGAGAGGAAGCTATTCAAGACGAAGCTGTGCGTTTTGTATCAGAAGGGCAGGTGTTCGCGCCAAAGTTGCTCTTTTGCGCATGGTGACTCGGAGCTCCGAGGTTTCTCTGCCTCCTATAGTGGTACTATATTCTTTTGCTTCTTCGTTAACTTTTCAATGAATTTTTTTCATTTTATTTGTTTTGAATTGGTATTAATGTCAATAAAGCTTCAAAATTTATAGCTGTGGCTTTAGCTTGAGTTGTCACCTGCTAAGAAAGAAAGAAAAAAAAATGGTACCTTTACCCACTTGCAGAGATTATAATTGTGGATTGCATAGTGATGTTTAAGCACAAAGTATAAGTGGGGAGTTAATTGAAGTGAGCCTCAAGTGGGTTAAATGTTACTTTCCCAAAAAAACAGGTTGGCAAATCAAACATATCTCCCACCAAAGGTGGGTAAACTGTTATTTTTCATATATTTTTAATTAGATTTTTTTTGGGGTCATATTTTTTAATATGTGAGTCACATATGTAGAGGATTTTGACTAGCTTGAATTTTACAAATTGGTGTTTGTTTATGTATAGTAGTTGCTTAGCAGGTAAGATATGAGCAATTTTTGAAAAATTATAACATGACACAGCCAGTATGATGTGGGTATGGCACCTCCAAATGAAGCGTCCGTGCTTCTTAGGTTGTAACATATATATATATATATATATATATATATATATAGTACACATATCAAAAAATAACAAGAAAGAAAATGGGCGTATCGGTTGGCTAATGCTATAATGTGTTATTACATAGGAAATACATACTGTGTAATGAATACCATTAAATATTGGACTAATGCTCAGCTGAGTAATGCAATCCCTTTGCTATTGATATTATACAGTTCTTTATGTATGTATGTAAACATTTGATTAAGTATGCATGTCATTTTTGTGGTGCTGTGTGTCAAGGGATATTTGTATCCTGTTGGCTTGTTGTGGAAGGAAAATAGAAACAGAGTGAAAAATGTGTACAGTACTTTAAACCAGTGTATAAAAAGTAATCACATGCATTAAATCTATGTATGTATTATATGCTTACATTCATAATCTGTGTATGTGTACAGATGTAGGTATAGAGATGTATAAAGTTTGGCTTTTTATTCCAAAACCATATACTTGTATGTTGACATTTCTATTTATCAATGGAATCTGCATAAGCCAGACAAGAGGGCTTGCTTACATCTAATATGGCAGTATGTGAGAAGAGCATTATTAAATTATTGATTGGAAGTATCATCAAAATGTCTGATTGAGAGACATGTTGTACTAACAGCAGTTTGGGGTGTTTCATTGAAGATAGAAAATTTATAGCATCTGACAAGGTTAGTTGCTTTTTTTTCTTCAGAATGGATTGTGCTGGTTGGTTGGTTTATCCTAATGCTGATTATTGTATTTACATGGCGAGCTTTATCATGGTTGTGATAATCTATGGACCACCAAAGTATTTCTTGAAGGATCATGATATATTTTCCTCCACGTTATCTACAAAAGAGGATTTGGTTAATGTTCAAAAGATTGTTACAACAAGTTCTGCAGTTACTTATTTGAGAAGCTTACTTTACTGAGTTCATTTGTTACCTCTGCTTGAATCACATCACGATGGGATTTCATGAGTTGATCAGGAATGCCATTTTTTTGGAGATAGTATCAGAAACTAAACCCTCTATTGCTTGTGGATGGATTATTACTATATCGTCATATGGCAATTTGAAGAAATATCTACTATGCGGATCATGTTATGTATCTTAATTCTGAACAAGAAGACAGGGATATCAGGTCATCTTTATTGAATGCTACTTGATGTTCAAGGTTATCCCAATGATGTATCTTCTTGTTGGGTTTTATCTTATTGCTCCACATGGGTTTCTATGGGCCTTTTGGGACTGCAAGGAGGCACTAATAGTGTTCATTAGTGTTTCTCATGTTAGTCCTTGTAATGGTAACCTTAGCGTCATTATCTGCTTGCATTATATATCTTATTTCTCAACAAGAAGATGGGCATTTCAACTCTCCTTTATTCCAATGCTATTATGATATATGAAGGTTATCTCAATGTTATAAGCTCAAACATGGGTTTTGTTACATCTATTCATTATATGAGGGGGTAGTTTTGTGACCTTTTGAAACTGGCACGAAGGCACTAAGAATGTTCATTATTATATATCTCATATTGTTCCATGTAATGGTAAGCTTAGCCTCATTAATGAAAGTGTCTTCTACTTCTTTTTTTTCCCCTGGAAAGATTAATTGATATTGACTTGGTCTGCTGTACTTGAAATTCTTCTATTTCTTATTGCAGGCAGGCGGGACTATCAAGGTAGTGACTTGAGGGATAAGCTTGCTAGAAGGCTTTCTCCATCACGGAGGTATTCACCTGTGAGAGATGCAAGAGGCCGACAAATGCTTCGTGGTCAGATATAATGTCCTTCAATCTCCTCACTTTCCTCATTTTCTATATTTCTTCCTTTTCTTTACTTGTGTTTGGTCCACATGTCGGTGGCTTTTGGTATATCATTATATAAATGGTTGAGCTCTTCAGTCTTTGTTATATATCCCTATTCCCTTCTTCCTATCCCCTTTGGCTATGAATTTCCCATTAAGTTGTCAATAGAGTTTCATTTTCATCTTTTACTTCCAACTGATTGAATTTACTCTGGTGGAACTTGAATTTGCAGAGTTTAGCTCTTCCAGATCCCTTGAGAGGAAGAGGTATGTTTGCATGTTTTCTTTACACTACATATCTCTCTCTCTCTCTCTCTCTCTCTCTCTCTCTCTCTCTATATATATATATATTTGGTTGGTTAGCATTAATTCATTTTAGATGAAGTCTTTATTATAGCCTTACTAGGTTAATTTTACTCCTAAATACTTTTGCATTTGTGAATAATATGTGATTTTTAAGATTATAAAATGTAATTACTTTTGTTTCCATGCCATATTGGGTTAATTTTAGTTCTAACTACTTTTGCTTTTGTGAATAATAGGTAACTTTTTTAGATTATAAATGCAATTACAAAAAAAATGAGATTATTGGGGGTGGTGTTTTAAGGTTTCTGTTTGAGTAGTTGTTGTCTGCTAGTATCTTGTCTTTGATTTCATTCTTGGAGTTCTTAGACCCTTGTAATCTTAGGTTATAATCTTTTCCCCCCATCTCGTATGCCTCCCATGTGATAGGCTATATTTTATTTTAATAAAGTTGATCACTTGTAAAAAAAATAAATGCAATATAAAATTATTGATTGGCAATGGGGTAAATGGCTCTTACATGTATATGTCATATGGATGAAGCTTTACGTGTTGATAATCTTATTGTTTTGGAAAAAGAAAGAACAATCCATGCTATGAGGGACACCTCTCTTTCATCACTTTTGTGATCTTAGAAAACACACAGTAACATTTTGTGGAAAAAACATGTGGCTTGTTTATCTGCACAATTTGATGAGGATGGGATTTGTGATCTCATAAATTTTCCCCCTTAGTAATCTTGAAACAGCATATTGGTACTGAAATATTTCGTATTCATGTCCAAATCGAAATGGCCTCCAGTACCGTATTCACAACTTTGGTTTAAAATACATTCAAGAATCATTTAAAGGTTTTGTGTGCTATTATGTACATGACGAGATTATGTACAATAATAGTGATGCCGGAATCTAATGTATTACGTGGATGATGATGATGTGGCATGGTGATGTGACATGGCATAAGTCCAGCCAAGCCTAGGGGCTGATTTTTCACATTTTCTATGTGATTATTGTAGCTAAATCCATGTGTGCCAAGCTTGTTGTAGTATTTCAAAATTGGAGGGAAAATTAGTTAGTGGGACATGCAAATGCTAGATTTTAGGAAGTTGTTAGAAGTAGAAGTCATGTGCTTTATTAAATCTAGCATGTGATAAATGTGAGTTAGTTATGGATGATGTAATCACTAATAACAAATTCTTAGGCTATAAATATCCATGTACATGCATTGTATAGATCGATTGATAGTGAATTTCAGACTTTTAGAGTTGAGTTTAGATTGAAATTTAAATTCCCTCTCTCTCTCTCTCTCTCTCTAGAAAATGAAAGTATTAGTCTTATTTTTTGATAAGTAAAAAAGATTTACTGATATCAAAGAAAGAGACACCCAAGTATAGCAAGTATTAATCTTCTTGCATCAAATTGGATGGATGCGGAAGAGAGAATTGGGGATTCTGCCAATTCTATATGGTTATGGCCTTTATTATTTAACTAATAACAAAACAGATAATGTGGGTATCTGTTGGAGTGAATAATTCACACTGATTATTCATAATATACTACTGAGTTTTCATTTTGCTACCCATCTTTCATCTTCATATTAATGCACATATGTTTGAGTTCAAAATATTTGCATATTGATTTTAGAATGATAGAAAACGTAGGAAAAAGCAAGGCTTTGATGGCCAAGGTGATTTCTCTGGAAGCATGAGAATGTTGGAGGGAACTGAAGATCGAGTTAAAGAAGGAAAAATTATGTCCACTGATTCCAAGGATGTTCTTGAGGAACAGGTTTGAAGTAAATTTCGTTGTATTTTAATTCTTTTTGGCTCTTCCTTTGTATGCTTCTTGTGAAATAAGGCTGTGCCAATTTTTGAGCCATATAATATAATTTATTTTCTTTTTAAAAAAATTTTGGTCTATTAATTTCAATATGAATTTGTTCAGAATCTTTCTCTCTGCAACAAATTTCTGTTTTGATTTGTGGGAACCATGTGCAGTTAAAGAAAGTGCAGTCAGATGTGAACATTCTTGATCGCCGCAAATTTCAATTAGGGGTCAGTCTCATCTCTTGTTGCAGTTGCTTATTAGTCAACAACACACATGCACACACGCAGAACAGACACATACATATGAATGCTTGTATTTACACCACATATGGGATATTTGTTATTTCATTTCTGTTTATAAATTTAACCTGCAAGGTTAACTGCAAGGAGTATTTGGCAACATATTTTTTTTTTTGCATTTGTGGAAATAAATATATCTTATGGTAGAACACAATGGTTATATTTCGTATCCATGTCTTCTGCTGGACTTCGATTGTTATATTTTGTAGTTTCTGGTGGCTGAAATAATTTGTGTACGGCCATACACATTTGATTGAAGATATGCCAATGCATTACTGATAAAAAAAAAAAAAAATTTGTATTGTTTGGTTGAAGCAAAAATCATGAGAAATGAATGCACAGGTCATATATGAGTGTGTGTGTGTTTTTTTTTTTATTTTTTTATTTTTTATGAGTATGATGAAATTATGCCCATGTTCCCAAGATTTTTTATTCTTATGATATAAGGAAGTGGTGTCCCAGTTTCAATCACATGATTTTTTATTATACTAATTACTAGTGATCTATTTTAATTAGTTTGCATTGTAATAGATTCTATTTATAATAGTATTAATTCTTTGTGCATGGGTTTTTGTGTAGTTGAGTGCTAGGGACGAAAAGCATGCATGAAAGTCAGTCTTCCTCCCCATACTTCATAGCGATAACCTGTCTTCATAGATGTGTAGCCTTATTTCTCCTGAGTTTTACTTAATTTTGTTTTGGAAATTCTAGGTGTATTCTTGTAGCTAAAATATTGTCTTTAAAACATCTGTGGGTATTGGTAATTATGTCCTCATTCCTTAAGTGTTTGCATATTGTAGGAGACTTAATAACTGGGCTGTTGAGCTTACCCTATTTTTTTATATTACAGATTAAATACACAGGTCTGAAGATGGAGTGTTTTCCTTTTATGTCTAAAGATTTGGTCTATTTCCTTCGAATGCATATTTAGTAAAAATGTTATTTTAGATAACTTGCAAATTTGAGTTTATGGAGTTTTGTAGTCATTGGTTTGGATTTTCATAACCTCGTATTATTGGAGTCATTACATTTATTATAATTTAGATTCTGGAAGCTACTGTTTTCACAAATATAATTATTATAACCTATTACAATTTATGATGATTTTTACTGGACCATATTGCAGTTGGCTGTGAGGAAAGGCTATGATTATATATGTGATTAAGGATATAGTTGATCTGTTATATCAGTAGCCTTTAAACAAACATTATGATTGCCCCCACTCCCCCCCCGCCCCCCTCCCTGTTTTTTTTTTCTTTGCTTTTTTTTTTAATTTTTAATTTTTGACATCTGATTCGGTGTTGTTAAAAGGTCGACCTGGAAGAGAGCACCCAAGAAGCGGATAGTCTTACTTCTAGAATTCAGGAGCTTGAGGCTCAGTTGCTCAAAGAGAAAGAGGAACATAAAAGGTACGCATAGATGTAGTGATGGAGTTCCTTGTGAATTCATGATCCCTTTCTTACTGTGTTTTTTTGGGGGCTACCCAAAATTTTCAGGATCACCTCAAAAATCAAGAAGTTTGTGAAGGCACGTAGTCGTTATTCACGGATACAAGATGAACTAAAGAGGTAAGTATAATTTTACATTATTTTCTGGTTTTTCTGCCTCAAATTTTGCAATTAAGAGTTCTAATTTTGTTTGATGCCCTAATCTGAAATTCTATCATTTCATTATTTTGGAAATGTGTAGATCACAAGTCCGACTTCAGAAGTTGGGAGATCAGCTTGGTTCAGATATATCTAGAAATGGTGCCAATGAAGAGGATTCCATTAATATTTTAAGTGATGGAGAAAATATTGTTTCTCCTGTAACCAGTCCACATAATGAGCTGCAGAATGATGCTTCTCCCGGCAAGAAAAGGCTATGTGTTAATCTATATCCTTCTGAAGAACCAAAACAAGGTGATACAGTTAATACTTTTTCATGAATACAGTTTGTGGAGTATTTGGAATCTACAGATAATAATTTTTTTATCCCCTGATTATGTTTTCATGTGAACTCACCATGTTTACTTACTTTTGCAAATTTATTAGATTGCCCTTGTATCTATATTGTTCAGCACTTTCCTGAAGTGAAAAATGTTGGGTATTGTCAAATTTTTCATGTTGGTGATTGTCAAAAATGGTCAAAGGGGATTCAACAAGTGTTGTCTAGAAGCCAATAAATGATACAAGCATCCTATAAGTTATAGGAAATTCCCATCACTTGTGTGCTTTAAAAATGTTTATGAACAATTGTATGCGATGATGAAGATAGAAAATGCACACTTCTTCAAAATATGACAATTTTTTTTTCTTTATTCTTTTGAGTATTATAGGGATGACACTTTTTCGGAAACAGGTTGGAAATGCGATACATGTTCATTACATGTTGTGTATTCATTGCTATTATAGGTTTTCAATATTACTTCAAATGGAGGTGCGACCTTGTTCAATGACACCCCCAAGATTTTGTTTCCAATTGGAATGGAATGATTTCCAAGTTATAACTTGGTATACCACTGTACCTGTGGCACGGTGGCACCATTTGCTTCTTTAAAGATCATGAACATGTTGTTCTGAATTTCATTAATCCTGTTGATATTTGCCTTTTTGTTAAACCTTTGCTGGGTCATAGGCTTAGCATGTCTGACATCTCATGTCCAATATTTGTAATACGCTGACAGTTCTTTTTCAACTTATCATACTAGTGCATATTGCAAACTTTACTCAGAAGTAGGAAAATGGATTATTAAAATATCAGGAGGAAGCTGCTTTATAAAACTTGAGGCTTCTCATATGAAATGGAGGCTGAGTTCTCATGCTGTGTTATCACATTGCCCCACCTGCATTTGTTTGTATAGGTGTTACTCGGTTTTAGAGAAAAAGTTTATAATAGGTGGTTCTTCTATTTTTTTCATCTGCTAGTATGAGTTATTTTCACATATATCTTCCAAGTTTGCTTTTGGCCATGCCATTTTTTTTTCCTTGGCCTGAAATTTTCCTTGATTATTACTGATATTTGTAACTTGTCTGTTCTTTTTGTATTGATGCTGACGTGTTTTCTGTGAACTGGCTGATTCAACAAAAGGGGGACATCTGGACAAAACAATAAGATTCAAGAAACTTTCTAGGTGGAATGTGCAACCTGCCCAATCAAATCGCAATGAAATTGAGCTAATGAAGAAGGCAGTGAATGATGGAATTGACAGTCCTAGGCCCCTAGCAAATGAAGGCAAGCATAAGCGAGGAAAGACTGTTCCTACTAGCATAATCTCTGCAGATAAGGCGAGTCATTTTCATATATTGTGGGAACCTGTTATTGTATATAAATTATCTTTCATGAAGCCACCACCAATAATTACTTTTGAGCTGGGTTTCATTTAACACTTTTAACTTTGTATATGGCAGAGGTGCCAATGCCAAGTTTTATCAGTCTTTGACAAGTTGACTTTTATAAATGAAAGGGGCTGTTTCAACTTTCAATTGTTTGCACATTTTTTTAAAAATCCTAGTTCATTTTGCTAGATGCTGATTTCAATAGAAGCTGCAGTGGATGAGTCCTAACCTTTTTTCCACCAGCCAAAAAAAAAAAAAATGGGGATTCTAAATTCAATATGGTTCTGCTATGGGCCAAAGTGTATACAGCTTTATATTTTCCACACCCAACTTGTGGGGCTAATCCTCTTCTTGTTTGTGCATGTTAATGCACTCTCATTATTATCCTTGCATTGTAATCCTTGGCATAATCAACTATGCAGACGAAGGGCTTGGAGTCTGCACTTGTAGTACCATCAACCAGCATGGCTGGACACGTATTAGAGGAAGAAGTTGAAATTGAATTGGACAAAATTGAGGTGGTCAAAACTGCTGATACAGGCAGTGAGAAGGAACCTGCATATGAGACCATTGGCGTGCCATTACCACTTCCTCCACCACCACCAATCCATCAAAACAATTATTCACTGGTTTGTTCTTTCCATTCAGCATTACCTTTTTTCTGGTCATTGGATTATCTCCACTTGCTTATTTTAGTATTGTATGTGGTTCCCTAGTTCTTGTAATACCTTGTCAGCATCATATTTAAGCTTTAGTATTTTACTCTTAATTTTTCTTTTTTGCTTTACTTAGGCGCCTGATATGAGTGTGATTTGGCTTGCAGCATGAGGGTGATGATGAGAATGTAGATGTAGATGGGCTTGAGATGTTGCACGTGGACATTGTTTAATAGTGGAAGTAAGAGTTTTGATGTATATCTTGGTATAGCTCTTATTCTTGGTCCCAAGTTAGTGGAAGCCGAGTGGTGGGCATCATGTATAACTGTATAAGGTTGGACCCAATGGATGAAATGTTTCACTTTTAGATGTGTTTGCACTTGAATTTTATTTTGTTTTAATGATAATGATGAAGGTTGAGCTTAACAGTGATGGCAAAATCTTGAGATGGTTGGTCAAACATGAGCAAATGCAGTCCACACAACTGTTTTAAAATTAGAAGGGGATGAATTTGGCCTCTAAATGCGTGTGGGTGCCTTCGTTTGTGGCAATTAACTTCTTCGTGGAGTATACTATGCTAAGCTTCAACTGAAATATAAACACTGAATTACTTTTTGTTACTGGTGATACATCTGTTTATACGAAGTATGAAGTAAAAATAAAATTTTACTCTCTTCTTTTTAGGCTTGAGTAGTAAACTCGTAACTATGTAGTAAAATGGTAGAGCATCTGGCATCACTCTTGTGAAGTTAATTTTTCACGCGTAAAAAAAATTGCCTCTCTCAAACTCTTTTTTTATTTTTTTAGTGGACAGTGGTTTTTTACTAATGAAGCCTGCATTTAGAACTTCTCACCGACATTGCACACACTTTAGCATTGAGAAATTTACAATAGAGCTAATTTGAAAACCGAGTACACCTAATAAATTAGAGTTCTATTTGTGCCATTTCTTTGGTGTTTTCAAATCAGAATCACCTATAAATAACCCAAAAATGTTAATAATATCATATTTTTCTTTTTTAATTATGAAATCTAATTAAATTAATGAAATATATCTTATAAATATACTAGTACACATTGAGTTATAATGTACTTAATTCACATATTCAATTGTGTTTATAATTCTATTTAAATTACCATATATATAAATATCATCTTTTAAAAAAAAATTAATCATCTCTTTTTTCATTTGTTCCATTCAATAACAAACTCTTGGCTCTGCTATTTGCCATATATGTGGACTTAGGGTCCGTTTGGATACAGCTGAAAACTGAAAACTGAAACTGAAAACTGAAAAACACTGTAGCGAAATAATTTTTAAATATGTGAATAGTATCGTGGGACCCATTTTTAATGAAAAAGTTGTTGAAAAGTGAAATTTGTGGGTCCGTAAACAGTACACGATATGTTGTGATTGGTCCAAAAAAATTTGAAAAGTCAAAGTTTGCGGTTACTGTTCATTGAACAGTGCATGAACAGTAACCGCAACACCCAAAACGCGTGAAAAAAAAAAAAAAAAAAAAAAAAAAAAAAAACGCAAACGCAGGATTGGGCAGAAAACGCCCAATCCAAACGCACTCTTAGTATCCAAAATGGTATGATGCATTTTAGAACTGAGAGGGAAATAGACAATATCATATCATCACGGAAAACAATATTTAATTATCGCATTTTCATTTGGCTGCTTCAATGATGAACTCTTGGCTCCGCCACTAGCCATTTATGTGGAATTAGTATCCAAAATGATATGATGCAATTTAGAACTAAGAGGGGCAAGCCCCAAAATGGACAAATCATACTATTGTGGATATCATATAATATCACAATATCAATATAAATGGTAGAAATGTTCTCACTTAATACCGCAACCACTTATGGCAAGATTGTCTATTGGAAATTTCCATATGTAGTTTGTTATTACATATCCATCTGAACCATTTGCTTCGTTACAATTTTTATTTTTTATTTTTTATTTTTTTATTTTATTATTATTATTTTTTTTACTAAAAAGCAGCTATACAAAGTTCTGGTCCTGAAAATTTTTGACTCATTTGCCTTTAAAGAAAAAAAAAAATTCTTATTCTCCTATGGTGCTCAAGTTAAACCATAGGTAGATTTATTAGGGTGAAACATGGAGACTTTTCCTAACTAGAAAAACTCGACACTTTATTAACTTTCTTTGATGCTTTATTTAAAACGGGTTACATAATAAGTATATTTAAACAAAAAAGTTGGCCTTGATGCCCTTGACAGACATGTAATCGCCTTCAAAACACCTTTTTCATCAATTGAGATAAATTTAATCCTTTTGGGGTCATTTCTTTTTCTAAAAGAAATTTCTATATGCCTACAAAGCACAAATTTGATCAGACCATGTCTTTCTCCTTAACTATATATAGATACCATCATTTACAACTCAAAGTTATTAATATTACTATTGTAAGGACACGATTCCTGCGCGGCCCAGTGACATTTTTGGGTTCACGCGGGAGAGATCCCTCACAATACAATTTGTAGAGAGTGGGCTTGAAAAGCTTGGGCTTGGTCACGGGACGATGGTCCGGTCTGGATTTCAGAGAGGTCCCTGTGGAAAGTGGACTGGGCCTAAACGTTTAAAGCCCCGCCGTGCTGCCACTTCTGAGAATGGGCTCCTCGGACTTGATCCGAGGACCCTTGTGGTCCTTTCCGGCTGTCCAACGGAGGACCTTCTCTATTCTCTGCATGGATCGTTCCGGCGATCTTATTCATGAAGTCTTTCTCTTTTCCTCCCCCCCCACTAGATTCACTTACTTCTCCTTTTATACTAGCGTGCGTTCGATGTCCTTCGTCCACGTGTAGGGTCAGTCTTTACAAATACTGACATTGGTCCCATCAGTCTAATCCCGGAATTGTTGGGGATGACTTGATAAAGCTGCAGAGTACGGTTCTGTCAGGCATTGGGCCTTATCCAGAAGGGTATTTAGGGTAATCGCCCCAAGGTATTTTGGATTTCCTCCCGAATTTGTCCCTTTATTCTGGGGGATTATGGGCCTGCCGAGGACTAGACTGTCCTCGGCTGCCTCCCAAAATTGGTCTGTGCTCTGCGTCATGGAGCTTGGGCTACAATTCTCCTCGGATTGGGCCCTCGGACTCTCTAAGGGTGAATGGGCCTGGTCCACGAATTGTTGGGCCCCACAATAGCCCCTCAAAACCCTTCTATCCGAATTCCGGATTGGAAAGGAGGGTTTTGGCAAACCCGGGCCCTTAATATGGCCCATTTAGCTTGATCCCGCATTTATGTGAGCGGTTTCCCAGGAAGTTAGGCGGTTTTTGAGGGATTCCTTTTAATCCGCTCGGAATCTGCTCCTGCCGCTTGGATGTCCCAGACGCGCCCTTAATGAATCCCCTTAACGAGGCTCATTTATATCCGGCGGCTCATTTGATAAGGTGGAGAAGTGAAACGGACGCCTCTTTTTTCTTCAGATTCTTTGGGAAAGTTGAATACATTTAATGCCATCCGTTCTGCTCTTCCTATAAGTAGGCAAGCAAGAGGCCATCACTTTCGTACTAACCCCCTTCCCTTCTTATGAGATCACGACAAATGATGAAGAAATCATGCCCCTCCTCTAGACACCGTATTCTGATAAAACTTGAAATGGCTCGATCAGGGCAAGGGTGGCGCAGACTTAAGATCCGTCCCGCCTCTCTTTTAGCCAAAATCCGAAGCAGGGGCTCATCACGCCGAACTCTTGGCGTGACTGAGTCGAGAATACCCAATATCAGCACCACCCGGCTCCTCATGAGCGTACCTAATATGGCACCAACGTGTTAGGAGTCAGGGCTGAGGCAGGGGCTAAGTGCTTCTGCTTCTCCCTCTTTTGCTCCTCGGTGCCCTCCTCCACCTTCTTCTTATAGTCTTCCCAGCACCAGTTCCGTCTTGGTGCCTTCCCTTTTCCCTCTTTTGTTCCTTTTCTTTCTTCTTTACTCATGTCCTTCTCCTCATTCACTCATGTCCTCCATCTTCCTCTTCTTCCTTCTCCAATTCTTCTTCCTTCTCCTTCAGTTCTTCTCCCTTGTTCTTCATCCTTTTCCGAAGGAGGTTCTTGTCACGATATGAGCAATGTTGAGACAGAGACTGAAGAGACCTTGAAGATGAGTTTAGAAGAAGCCTGACTGTTTACTTCTCTGTACTGCGAGTGTTATCGTTGCTTTAGCAGTTCTTCTTTTGTATAGGCTTGTTTGAGCCCTTTTTCGTACATTGTAATAATCTCTTATATTAATAAAAGTGTTTACTATTTCATTTTGCATATTCCGTTTATGTTTTTGTATATTGGTAAACGCTGCTCGGCTCAATGAGAAAGTATCTAAAACCGATGACAACTAAGACCAAAATACTTGATAATAAAAAGATGTTGCCATAACTTTAATATAAGTGTTTGGCCCAATAAGGCCGACCAGTGAAAAGTAATAATTACCATGCTGGCCGAGGAGAGAACTGGAGGTTTGATGCCGTGTTTGGGTCCGAGGACCATACAAGGCCTTGACTCTATCCAAAACTCGTAATAATAATAGTTTTTATACTTGGTTTCCCCATAGGCTTGAGTCCGAGGACCATGCAAGGCCTTGGTTCAGTCCAAAACTCGTAATAATAATAGTTTTTATACTTGGTTTCCCCATAGGCTTGAGTCCGAGGACCATGCAAGGCCTTGGTTCAGTCCAAAACTTGTAATAATAATAGTTTTTATACTTGGTTTCCCCATAGGCTTGAGTCCGAGGACCATGCAAGGCCTTGGTTCAGTCCAAAACTTGTAATAATAATAGTTTTTATACTTGGTTTCCCCATAGGCTTGAGTCCGAGGACCATGCAAGGCCTTGGTTCAGTCCAAAACTTATAATAATAATAGTTTTTATACTTGGTTTCCCCATAGGCTTGAGTCCGAGGACCATGCAAGGCCTTGGTTCTGTTTCATTCCCTCTCCTTAGGTACCCCGTACGCAGCCGGGCAGGAGGTTGTCCCTGGCATTAGTTATTACCCGGCGTGGGCCGTAGTCCGTGGGCTATCATGTAGCAGGGGCATGGGCCGCGAATTTTCTAGGCCCACAGATCAGGAGATATTTCCATAGTCTTTGGCCACGCGGCACTTTTGGGTGTCCCGATGTTCGAGGTGCACCTCCACGAGGCTCCTTTAGTCTTGTCGTTGCAGAGGTTTGTTGGAAGTCGAGCTGGAGACGTTTTGTCTGTAGCGTTCCTTGGGAAGCTGCGCTAATTAAATGCCACCACCCTATCTCCTCAAATAAATAAGAGAGCAAGTTTCTTTGCCTAGGCACCAGCTCCTTAGTCTCCTCCTTCAGCTCCCTTCCGCAGTAAGTCATGTTTGAGACGAGGGTCGGGGAAGAAAAACTCTCTCCGCCGCAAAGGCGCCACGTTCTCCTAAGGCTCAGAAGAGTGATATACGGGCAACGAAGGCGTAGATTCAAAGAGATATTCCCTTATGACAGAGGGGAGAGGGTGTTTCCCACGCTTTTAGTCAAAATCCGAAGCAGGTTCTGGTCATGCCAGATTTTTGGTATGTCCGAAGAAGGAATTTCCACCATCAGCACTGTCTACCTTGTAGCCGGCAAATTTCTGCGGGGGCTCCCCAACTTCCGGCTCCCTGCACCTTCTTTGTAGATGGTGTTAGCCTGAGGTCAGGTTCTTTTGCTGCCTGAGTTTCGGGCACGTGAAAGCGTAGAGGATGAAACGAGGTCTTGAGGCAGTAGCCAACCTCTCCTCTGTGCTACCTGCATCCTCCCACTGCGGCGTGAGGCTCAAGTTGGGCTCCTTTGCTGCCGGAGCTATGGGCATGCGAAAGCATGGGGGAAGGGACAAGGCCTCGAAGCAGTAGCCAACCTCTCGTCTGTGCTACCTCCTCGGCCTTCTCTTGCTTTCTTGCAACTTTCCTTTCTATCATGTAGCAAGTTTTATCACAAGTTGATTTCAGCTTCTGTTGTATGCTGTACTGTTTCTTTGTTTTAATAAAAAAAGGAAATTTTGCCTACTTATTTTGAATACTGCTCTTTTGGCAACATTATTTTGTGGAAGGGTGTGCTCCCTGTGTTTGTTTCTTCAATGATACTTAGAGCAGGAAGTTTTGAAACATAATCCAATCAATTCTAATGTACCAACACTACCAAACATTACGGCAATAATTCATAGCAAGTTTAACTCAGGAAACTAGCAAAGATAACAATTGAATATTCTGTGATAAATATGAGTACCGTCCGAGGAGTTGACGGAGGGTAAAGAACTTAAATCGTTTCTCAGAGGACGTATTGCCCTACGTCGCGTCGATTCCCTTGGTGCTGCAGATATAAGAGCAGACTTGCGAATCCCCGCAATTTGGGAACTGACCCAATGGCGAGTGGAGAGCTTTCCTCAGATGAATCCAAATTCTACGTAATGTAGTTTTTCCTTACGAGTAGTTGGTTTTCCCATAGGTTTGAGTCCGAAGACCATACAAGACCTTGGTTCTGTCCACAACTCGTGATATTTATCTCTTGCACTTGGTTTCCCCATAGGTTTGAGTCCGAGGACCATGCAAGACCTTGGTTCTGTCCAGAGTTTATGAGATTTGTTTTTCGTGTTTGGTTTCCCCACAGGCTTGAGTCCGTGGACCATGCAAGGCCTTGGTTCTGTCCAAAACTTTTGATATTGATCTCTTGTACTTGGTTTCCCCATAGGTTTGAGTCCGAGGACCATGCAAGACCTTGGTTCTGTCCAAAGTTTATGAGATTTGTTTTTCGTGTTTGGTTTCCCCACAGGCTTGAGTCCGTGGACCATGCAAGGCCTTGGTTCTGTCCAAAACTTTTGATATTGATCTCTTGTACTTGGTTTCCCCATAGGTTTGAGTCCGAGGACCATGCAAGACCTTGGTTCTGTCCAAAGTTTGAGATTTTGTTTTTGTGTTTGGTTTCCCCACAGGCTTGAGTCCGTGGACCATGCAAGGCCTTTGGTTCTGTCCAAAACTTTTGATATTGATCTCTTGTACTTGGTTTCCCCATAGGTTTGAGTCCGAGGACCATGCAAGACCTTGGTTCTGTCCAAAACTTACGAGATTTGTTTTTTGTGTTTGGTTTCCCCACAGGCTTGAGTCCGTGGACCATGCAAGGCCTTGGTTCTGTCCAAAACTTTTGATTTTCATCTCTTGTACTTGGTTTCCCCATAGGTTTGAGTCCGAGGACCATGCAAGACCTTGGTTCTGTCCAAAACTTACGAGATTTGTTTTTCGTGTTTGGTTTCCCCACAGGCTTGAGTCCGTGGACCATGCAAGGCCTTGGTTCTGTCCAAAACTTTTGATATTGATCTCTTGTACTTGGTTTCCCCATAGGTTTGAGTCCGAGGACCATGCAAGACCTTGGTTTCTGTCCAAAGTTTGAGATTTGTTTTTTGTGTTTGGTTTCCCACAGGCTTGTTCCGTGGACCATCAAAAGGCCTTGGTTCTGTCCAAACTTTTGATATTGATCTCTTGTTAACTGGTTTCCCCATAGTTTTGAGTCGAGATCATGCAGACCTTGTTCGTCCAAAGTTTGAGATTTGTTTTTTCGGTTGGTTTCCCCACAGCTTGAGTCCGTGGACCATGCAAGCCTTGTCGTCCAAAACTTTTGATTTATTGATCTCTATGTACTTTGGTTTCCCCATAGGTTTGAGTCGAGGACCATGCAAGACCTTGGTTCTGGTCCAGTTTATGAGATTTGTTTTCTGTTGGTTTCCCACAGGCTTAGTCCGTGGACCATGCAAGGGCCTTGGTCTTGTCCAAACTTTATATGACTCTTGTACTTGTTTCCCCATAGTTGAGTCCGAGGACCATGCAAGACCTTTGGTTCTGTCCAAAGTTTATGAGATTTGTTTTTGTGTTTGGGTGCCCACAGGCTTGAGTTCGGGGGACCATGCAAGGGCCTTGGTTCTGTCCAAAACTTTTAGATTATTGATTCTTCTTTAACTTGGTATTCCCCAAGGTTTGAGTCCGAGACCCATGCAAGACCTTGGTTCTGTCCAAAGTTTGAGATTTGTTTTTTGTGTTTGGTTTCCCACAGGCTTGAGTCCGTGGACCATGCAAGGCCTTGGTTCTGTCCAAAACTTTTGATATTGATCTCTTGTACTTGGTTTCCCCATAGGTTTGAGTCCGAGGACCATGCAAGACCTTGGTTCTGTCCAAAGTTTGAGATTTGTTTTTTGTGTTTGGTTTCCCTACAGGCTTGAGTCCGTGGACCATGCAAGGCCTTGGTTCTGTCCAAAACTTTTGATATTGATCTCTTGTACTTGGTTTCCCCATAGGTTTGAGTCCGAGGACCATGCAAGACCTTGGTTCTGTCCAAAGTTTGAGATTTGTTTTTTGTGTTTGTTTGTTTTTCGGATGTAAGCCCCTAGATCAGGGCGGGGAGAGCCGGCTTGAGGCCAAGAGCCCCTAGGGCGGCCTACGCCATGGGCGCTGCAAGGAGTAGCCCCTAGCAGAAGTTTATGTCGGAACAACAGCTGCACGTCAAAAGAGACGGCGGAAGCTCCGTGAATTTTTGCTTAGTAGAGAGTTGACTCCACCGCCACCTGCGCCAAGCGCGCATGCTTCCCACAGACGGCGCCAATTGTAAGGACACGATTCCTGCGCGGCCCAGTGACATTTTTGGGTTCACGCGGGAGAGATCCCTCACAATACAATTTGTAGAGAGTGGGCTTGAAAAGCTTGGGCTTGGTCACGGGACGATGGTCCGGTCTGGATTTCAGAGAGGTCCCTGTGGAAAGTGGACTGGGCCTAAACGTTTAAAGCCCCGCCGTGCTGCCACTTCTGAGAATGGGCTCCTCGGACTTGATCCGAGGACCCTTGTGGTCCTTTCCGGCTGTCCAACGGAGGACCTTCTCTATTCTCTGCATGGATCGTTCCGGCGATCTTATTCATGAAGTCTTTCTCTTTTCCTCCCCCCCACTAGATTCACTTACTTCTCCTTTTATACTAGCGTGCGTTCGATGTCCTTCGTCCACGTGTAGGGTCAGTCTTTACAAATACTGACATTGGTCCCATCAGTCTAATCCCGGAATTGTTGGGGATGACTTGATAAAGCTGCAGAGTACGGTTCTGTCAGGCATTGGGCCTTATCCAGAAGGGTATTTAGGGTAATCGCCCCAAGGTATTTTGGATTTCCTCCCGAATTTGTCCCTTTATTCTGGGGGGATTATGGGCCTGCCGAGAACTAGACTGTCCTCGGCTGCCTCCCAAAATTGGTCTGTGCTCTGCGTCATGGAGCTTGGGCTACAATTCTCCTCGGATTGGGCCCTCGGACTCTCTAAGGGTGAATGGGCCTGGTCCACGAATTGTTGGGCCCCACAACTATTATTTATTTTCATGAAGATAGAGGAAAAATACATATTTTTCTATTTTTTAAAAAACAAAAGCACTTAAAAATCGTATACCTTAAATCCTAAAATCATATAACCTTATATCACAATCCTCAAAGTTAGATAAATACTTCTAATAAAAAAAAAGCGTTTTTTTGGAAGGAAAAAAAGAAGCTATATTCCTTCAATAAATATGATAACAATTGTGTTGACATTTTTTTTTCGATACTTCCATTAACATTTAGAACAACATAGAATACAAAGCATAGAGTATAGAGTTAAATATTACAAAAATCTGGATGAACCATGTTTGGTCAATAGGCATTTTTGTGGCTGTTAGGGCCATATCAGGTACATTAGTCAAAATTACTTAGGAACTGTTATTATTCTGAGCTTTAGTCCTTGCTACCTCAGAGTTTGCAGATCTGCTAGCATTGCTAGGTCTTGCCCATGAGGTTTTCTCCTGTTGCTACAGACTTGCTCTAGATATTTACTTCATGCAAGTGTGATGATATGGTGAAATCCTAGCTTCTTAGCTTGCATAAGAGGCACTAACAGAGCTTCCTTGGCTGCCATGACATGAGTACCATCACCAATGCTATTGCATTCCATGAAGATCTTGTTTCCTTCCTTGTTAATGGCTTCAAATGCATATCCACTTCTTCTAGTTTTCTTGTCTCTTTTGCTGCCAATCTTGATAGGAAGCTGCCATTCTCTAAAGTCAAGTTCCTCAAAGTTGTTGTAGCACGGTCCAATACATGGAACTTGATCACAATTATAGGCATTCTGGTACCTGCACAAGGGATTTTGGGAGGTAAGTATAATTTCAATTGGATTAGGACATTTGCCCTCGTGTACCACTTGATTTCTGTGGTTCCAAATTGTCCATAAGGTGGTAAACATAGTTTGGACTTTGGAGAATTTTCATGTTCTCTGGATCCAGCTTCCTATTCATCAAAATACACCTTGCTAACCATTGCTTCACCACAACTTGGTTTAGTTCAGTGGTTTTAATAGAAAGCTTTGAACCATGCCAAACAAGCTCTAGCCAAATCACAGTGTAAGAACAAGTGTGAAGGAGATTCAGATTCACCATTACACATATGACAAACATCCACAACTGGGATACCTCTATTAGCCAACTTTAGCTTGACTGGAAGACAATCATTGAGAAGTTTCCACACTGATGACGTCGAAAATTGTCACCAATGGGTCACACCGTACTCGCGGCTCAAAATCGAACCTGCACGACAAAAACGATCGAAAGAAAACCTTTAGAGAGCACCGGTGTGGGGCCGGCCAAATACTCTCCGAAGGTCAAGTCAGAATTCGTCTCTTTACTCTAGAGTGTTAGGGAGGGTCAATTTTTCCTACCTTGATTTGCGTGAATGTTACTCCTTTTATAGTAATAGAGAGCTGGTTTTTCTTCTTGACTTCCAGATCTTTCCAATGTGGGACTCTGATACAATTTCCCTTATTGGATCTTAGGGCTTTTCTAGGCAATAGAGATTTCGGATCATGGGCCCTTACTACACCTGTGAGCGAGGGGCCTTTGAGGTGCGTGGGACCATCTTTACACAGGCCCAACAGTTTTAATCCGTCCGGCCCATTAAGGTCGGCCCATCAGATTATTTTATCACCTTCACACACAAAAGTAAGTACTTTAAGAGGTAGCTTCACCTTTCATAATACAGTCCAGACATCATTGTGTATGTCCAGGTGTCTTACAAGATTTGGATTGTTTTCCATGTAACTTTTATGGAGCAGATTATAGGCTTTGTTGACTTGGTAATCTCCTGAACTTGAGTGTTTCCACAATAGTTTATCTTTCCTCCCTTCAGTGTTAGGAATGAGAATGTGTAAGATTTCATGACTAGCAGATTGATGATTAAGCTCCTGACAATGTTAATGTTTCTTTTTTCTCTTCGATAGTGAGAGCTCTTCCATCCTTTGGGCACTATTAACTTGCCGCCGCCACCATTTCTCAACCTTTCCCTTGCCAAGCCCTCCCCCAATCACACCCTTTCTCCATTATAATCTCTTTACCATAGCCATCACTTCAGTTTGAATTTTGCTTATATTTTCATCATTTCATCTCCTAACTTGTTATTTCCGTGTATGCTTGTTGCGTGTCCACACACTTATCAGTCAACCTTTACTTCTCACCTTAACACCCCACAGTTGAACCTAAAAACAAATATGCTCCTTTATTCCTTTTGTCCTTTCACTTTCTTAACTATAGTTCTTCTATTCCCAAAATCTTTTCCCTGTCCTTTTCTTTTGACTCTTTTAGACTCTTCCTTTTCTTGTTTTCTTCCTTTCTTTTCTTTCTTTAGTCTCTAGATCTGTCCTTTTGTTCACTGCATGCCAAACATTCTTAATCTAAATACTCTTGCCTGACCAATGGTAGACAGCACAAGTTAGAGTACAGATGAACTGATAGCAGTGACTTAGGTGCTAGTGCTGAGCTATTTGCTGATGAGCTGGAATTTGATTAACAATCCAGTGATGAAGAGATCCCTTTTGCTTGGCATGGTCCAATTGTGGAACCACCCATTTCTGAGGTCGAAACACAATGCGATTTTTGGCACATGAGTGCTATTGGTTTTATTCTTGACAATTGAAAATTCTCGGTTAACCATTTACTACACTTGATCACTGCTGCATGGCGCCTTTGTGGATTGGTAATAGTTGTGGGACACGATTCATACTTTTATCTCATCCGTTTTGAAATTCTGGAGGACTTATTGCACATTTGCTATGAAGGTCTGTGGGTAGTTGATGGAACTCTGTTTGTCTTGGAAAGGTGGAGACCCATCTTGGCGATCAATAGACTCCAACTAAACTTTATATCTCTGTGGGTACTACTCCACGCCACGGTCTACCTCTAGAGTATCAATACCCAAAGCTTGCTGAGAGAACATGGCAGCTTATGGGTATTTTTGAACGAGTGGACTGGGAAAACAGGATACCAAGTGAAATTCGATTTATGCGTATAGGAGTACGTGTGGATCCCTGGCTAACCGTTATAGTTGGGTTCATGCTTCGAATGGATGATGGATCACGAGTCTAGATTCAATGTCGATATGAACTTCATAAGCTATGCAACAAATGCGGCCTTATTGGCCACACTAAGAGCCAATGCACTTACAACATGATGATATTGAGCTCATGCTATTTAGACAAAGACATCGTATTCAGTCCCTACACAATGTCCAATTTGGTTTTGATGCCTTGGAACCTCAATTTGCCAATCATCTCCGTGGTTTTTATAATCGACGAAGACGTTGGACCACCCATATCTGTTTTGGTCATATCCACAACAACCACCTCCATACCACACAACAAAACCCTAACATACCCAACCCCTCTGATCCCACCCCAGGCCAACATGCAACAGGTTCCCACACCCCAGATCGCAACCCCACTCCCAATTGATGTAGTTACCCTCTACCCATAGGCCAGCCAACCAACCCCCTCTACTCTTAGGACTGACAACCAGCCACTTTCTATAAGCTCAACAGCCAGCTATTTTTTTTTGACTTTTTAGGACAACCAGTTAACCCCTTGTTTTGACTTCTTAAATCTGTCATATATTCTCATTAATTTATGATTTGACTTATGTTGTGATAGCTTGCCAAGATATAACTATTAGCTAGCTTATTTCTTAGCAGTTAAAGAATATAAATAAGCTTGTTATGTAAGAGTAGAATTAGTTTTTTGATGTAAACTAACTTATTTTCAGACCTGGAGAGAAACTTAGTTTCTCTAGTTAGTTTCTCTGTAATTGCAACTTTGATACTTAATTCTAAGGCAATTTTAGTTAAAGTTCTCAGTTATTTGATCTTGATTTCCATCATTTCATATCAGAGCACAGATCTAGACATCTTTTTCCCTACTAATTAGATCATTTGAGTCCTAGATTTCCTTATGTTTTTTTTTTTTTTCCCTCCATTCAAGATCCTAGAATTTAGATCTAGGTTCTTTCTGCCAATCAAATCTATGTAGCTGCTACAAAACATCACAGATTTAATCACTTGTGTTGTTTGTGTTGTTGCTGCTATCTACAATTTTTCAAAGATTGTGAAGCTTCTAATGGCCCAAAGAAGGAGAGGAAGGAGAGGTGGAATAAGGGGGAATCAAATGGATGTTGGGGAAGGAGTTGAAGCCAACCTTCCGGTGGGGAGGAATGTTGGACAGAATCAAAATATAGAGAAAGGTGATGAGATTGATGAATTAAGGAGACAAGTTGCGTCACTAATGGAGGTGGTGCAGCATATGCAGCCTTCTCATAAGGCTATTGATGAGTCTGATGACTCTCCTTCTCATTTTAAGAACTCTCTTGGAGTTCCTCTAGAGGGTAGGCCGTTCGTGGAAAGAAATGAACCAAGGCTTGACTACAACTTCAAGGTTGAAATTCTAGAATTTCAAGGGAGTCCCAAACCGGAAGACTTTGTAGATTGGCTTAACACTGTTGAGAGGATGTTTGATTGTTATGAAGTTATGGATGAAAAGAAAGTAAGCTAGTCGCTATTCGCCTTAAAGGGAGAGCTTTCTCTTGGTGGGAACAATTGTAAATTTCTTGCCAAAGAAGTGGTTAAGTCAAGATCAAGAGTTGGGAGAAGATGAAGAAAAAGCTCTATGAGAAATTTCTTCCTTTCTACTACACCTAATCGCTCTAAAGAGACCAACACAACCTTAAACAAGGAGGAAGTGTAGAGGAGTATTTGGAGGCGTTTCACCAACTTGTAGTAAGGGTAGATTTGAATGAAAGTGAAGAACAAATGGTTGCAAGGTACTTGAGTGGATTGAAGCCATCCATCCAAGATGTCCTTAGACTTCAATCATTATGGAACATGTCAAAAGTGTACATCCAGGCTTTACTGGTGGAGAAACAATAAACTAGGCCAGCTTTAAGGTCTAGACAGTGGGGTTCCTAACCTGGGAAGCACGGGTACGGTTCTAGGGTTGCTGCATTCGCACCTAACACGCACAGACGCACCATACGGCCATTGACGCGGCTGCACGCATGTCCGTGGCAAGTCCCTTTTTTTTTCCCCCGTTTTTCGATTCATGCCAAATTAGGTCGAAAAATATGTGTTAAAAAAGAAAAGAGTAAAAAAATTCTGCAAAACTCATTGTTTTGAAGCAACTTTAAACAAAAAAAACCCTAATCCCTATCTTAAACTCTCTGCCTCTCTCATTCTCTCACTCTCCATCTCCCCCCTCTCTCTAACACATGACTCTTGCACTCACTCACTCACATTTCCTCCATCTCTCCTTTGCCTCACTACCCAAGCTCACTCTTCATCTCTCAGTCTCAATCTTGGTCTTAAGCTCATTAACTTAAGTCCCAAGCTCACTTAGGTATTTTGCTTTCATTCTCACCCTCCATTATACTCTCACATGCTCTATTGCTCATTCTATATCTGTCCCTCAATCTGTATCTATTATCTTCTTCTTTTTTCTTTTTTCTTTTTAAAATTTTTTTTATATAAGCTATTATGTTGTAATGTTGAGACTTGATTTGATTTCTTATTCACTTATTATATATTTGTCAAATTATTTGTTGTTTAAACAACTTAAATTGAAATGATTGAATTTTCAATGGATGAGGCTACTCACAAAAAACCTTCATCAGATGAAGGTCCTCTTTGGAAATAGTAACTAAATTGGAAAAACTTGCTGGTTCTACTTCTAAATCAGGTGCAAACACACATTTTAAGTGCAACTATTGTGATGGAAATTTTGTGGAATCCTATTCTAAGGTTAAGGCTCATTTATTAAAAATTAATGGTCAAGGTATTAAAGCTTGTATAAAAGTGACACTGGGCTATAGATTGGAAATGCAAAGAGTGCATGATTAGGTTGAGAACGATAAGTTAGAGTGAGAACGCAAAAGTCGAATTCCCTTACCCCCGCTTCTCCATGGTCCTATTCCCTTATTCTGGGGACAGGAAGAGAGTGGTAGTACAAATGCAGTGGGTGATGGTAAGAAGAGGGAGGTGATTGTGAATTCTCCTTTGGAAAGAGCATTCCTGAATACTGCTAGAGCTGAGTTGGACAGTAGAATTGCTAGGATGTTTTATACTAGTGGGCTTTCGTTTCACTTTGCAAGGAACCCAAATTATCGTAATTCCTATGCATACGTTGCAACCTATAACATTCCGAGTTACGTTCTTCCTGGATACAATGCCTTGAGAACAACGATTTTGCAAAAAGAAAGAGCTAATGTTGAAAGACTTTTGAAACCAATTAAGGACTCTTGGCTTGCAAATGTTGTAAGTATAATTTCTAATGGATGGTCAGATCCACAAAGGAGGCCTTTTATTAATATTGTGGCTGTATCAGATGGGGGTCCAGTGTTTAAAAAGGCAATTGATGCGTCAAGTGAGTATAAAGACAAACATTTTATTGTTGGGTTGTTGAAGGGTGTTATAAAAGAGATTAGAAATGAAAGAGTTGTCCAAGTCATCACTGATAATGCTAATGTGATGTAGGTTGCTAGAGCTCTTATTGAAAGTGAGTATCCCAAAATATTTTGGACACCATGTGTTGTCCACAGTCTCAATCTAGTTTTGAAGAATATTTGTGTAGTAAAAAACACTGAAAAGAATGAAGTTACATATGAAGAATGTAGTTGGATTACACGTATTGTTGATAATGCATCATTCATATGTGTTTTTATTATGAACCATTCAATGAGGTTGGAAATGCTTAATGAATTTTGTCCTTTAAAATTGCTCCAAGTTGTTGATACTAGATTTGCTCCGGTTATTGTTATGCTGAAAATGTTGAACTTGATAAAAAGATGCCTTCAAGTCATGGCTATTAGTGACCAATAAGCTTCTTAGAGGGAGGATGATGTTGGAAAAGCTCAAAAAGTGAAAGATTTGATTCTAAGTGATCATTGGTGGGATGTTGTTAATTATATCATTGAATTCACAACACCTATTTATGATATGCTATAAGAAGCTGACACAGATAGACCTTGTCTCCATTTTATGTATGAAATGTGGGATTCAATGATAGAAAAGGTGAAGACAGTAATATATCAGCATGAAGGTTTGGAAGTAGATGAACATAGCTCATTTTTTAATGTGGTGTATGATATACCCATTGATCGATGAAGTTACATATGAAGAATGTACTTGGATTACACGTATTGTTGATAATGCATCATTCATACGTGTTTTTATTATGAACCATTCAATGAGGTTGGTAATGTGTAATGAATTTTGTCCTTTAAAATTACTCCAAGTTGTTGATACTAGATTTGCTCCGGTTATTGTTATGCTGAAAAGGTTGAACTTGATAAAAAGATGCCTTCAAGCCATGGCTATTAGTGATCAATGAGCTTCTTAGAGGGAGGATGATGTTGGAAAAGCTCAAAAAGTGAAAGATTTGATTCTAAGTGATCATTGGTGGGATGTTGTTAATTATATCATTGAATTCACAGCACCTATTTATGATATGCTATAAGAAGCTGACACAGATAGACCTTGTCTTCATCTTATGTATGAAATGTGGGATTCAATGATAGAAAAGGTGAAGACAGTAATATATTGGCATGAAGGCTTGGAAGTAGATGAACATAGCTCATTTTTTAATGTGGTGTATGATATACCCATTGATCGATGGACTAGAAATTATACACCACTACATTACTTGGCTCATTTCTTAAATCCTAAGTAAGTAATTTCATTTTCTATTTTCCTTAATTCCCCCTTTTAGTAAAACACACATTTCATCATCTATACTTGTTTCTTTATTTCTAACTAGGTATTACTCCATTGAATGGCTTTTGGAGAATCCAAATTGCCCCCCTTCACATCAGGATCATGAAATTTCTGTAGAAAGAAGCAAGAGTTTGGAGCAATACTTTGAAGATGAGAATGAATTAAGGATGGTGAAAGTTGATTTTGATACATTTTCAAGAGGGAGGTTTCCTTCACCAGATGCCTTGACAGATAGGTGGCTCTTACAACCTTTGGTTTGGTGGCAATACCATGGTTCTTCCTTACCAACGCTTCTTGGACAACCTTGTTCATCCTCATGTGCTGAGAGGAACTAGAGCACATACAAATTCATTTATTCCTTAAAAAGAAACAAAATGGCTTTTGCACATGCTGAAGATTTGGTATTTGTGCATTCTAATTTTTGACTCTTGTCAAGGCGTCATGAGGAGTACATAAATGCAACAACAAAGATGTGAGATATTGCAAGAGACTCTTGGAATAAGAGTGAAATACATGGAGGAGTTGGAGTTCTTGAGAATGCTACCCTTACACTTGATGAGCCAAATTTGAAGGCCATAGTTATTGGGAATGCTAGCTGGAGTGTTACTACTAGTGAAAATAAAGTTCAAAATGAAGCTATTGATCTTGAAAATGACGATGAATGTTTTATTTGATTGTCTTAAACACCTATCTTTTATTTTATTTTAGTTTCAAACTTGTGGATTGTATTTTGATTTTTGAACATCATGGAATGGTTATGTATTTAGTATTTACTTTATTTTCTACTATTGCTCTTAAATTGGTATATGCTTACTATTATATGAAAAAATATGCTTAGAAATATATAGAAAATATATTTAAAAAAATTTTAATAATTTATTAATAAATGTATCTTGCCGCATTTGCACCATACTTTTTCAAAAATTGCCAAGTCGCCGCACCGCACCCCAACTCGAATCCGAATCCGAATCTGCACCCGTACTTCATAATTCCTAACTAATATAAGGTTGAGAATTCAAGTACAAATAGGAGAGTAGAAACATCTAGGGTTGGACAGCAACCAGCAGGTTCTAAATTTACTATTATAGCCCCAAAATAGTCCCAAATAGTTATTATTGGCGGGGGTAGATGGCAACAAGTGGGTACCTTCAAATCGTTCAAGTGTGAAGAGTTAAGGCATCGATCTTCGAATTGTAGGAAGAAGGCTTTTATGTTGGAGGAAGTAAAAGAGCTTGAACATGAAGATGGAGAATCCATTCTAGATCAACCTTCAAATGAGGTTGGTGGAAATTTTGAAGAAGAAGAGGGCTTGACACTTGTGATGGGGAGGACTTTTCTTGCTACTAAATTCAATTTTGAAGAAGATTGGTTAAGAACCAATATTTTTTTATACAACTTGTAGCATTGGAGGAAGAGTTTATGGTATGGTCATTGATAGGGGAAGTTGTAAAATGTGGTCTCTCAAGAGGTGGTTGATAAGTTGAAGCTTATCACTCAAGATCACTCATATCCCTACAAACTTTCTAGGTTCAAGAAGGGTAATGAGGTGAAAATAACAAAGCGTTGCTTGGTGCCATTTTCTATTTAGAAGAAATATTTTGATGAAGTTTGGTATGACGTAGTACCAATGGATGCATGTCATATTCTTCTCAGAAGACCTTGGCAATATGATCACCAAACGATTCATGATGGGAAGAAGAACACCTATAACTTAAGCAAAGACAATCAATAATTTACTTTGCTGCCAATGAAAGGAAAATGTTACCTCTAAATCCTCTACAACCTCTTTACTTGCTTCTAAAAGCTACATTCAAGAAAGTCAAGATAGTGGCTACGTTTTGGCATTAATTCCAGTCAATAGAGTGGTTGCAACTGATGTTCCTAGTGCTATCATAAAGTTATTACAACAATATAATGATATTTTTCCCTATGAGTTACCTCTCAACTTACCTTCTATGCAATACATTCAAAATGCCATTGATTGGATATCAAGAGCACCCCTTCCAAACAAGGTAGCATATCGTATGGCTCCAAAGGAGAAAGAAGAGTTGCAAAAACAAGTTCAAGAGCTTCTAATAGGTGTGGGCGTAATGCTTTCTTCTTGGAGGGGAGTACGCCTCGGTTGAGTGGATCGGGGTGGAGAAAAGATGTTGGAGTCGCCACCTAGTTTAGGTCTAGGAACCATCTATATAGCGCCTTTACGTGGAAGGACTGTTCTTACTACTAGAGTATGAGTTCAGAATTTAGGTACGAGCATGGGAAGGTGTTAGACACCTAACTTCACCCAACCCATAGGTTGGCTTTCACTCATTGTGTCTTACGTCTTAATCTCATTAAAGGCATATTCAATATTGTATTCTATACTCATGCACACACTAACATACATCTAACAATTAACATGACATCAATCATCCCAAAACCCTAACATACATCTATCATAACAACTCACATCAAGTCTAGCATACATCTATCATGCATATCATATTATCCCATCCAAGACAGCAAATAACAAGATATTACATGGGCAGAAACATGGTCATGGTAGCAATCAAACAAAATATGTTATCATATTTGAAGCATGACACACAAACTTGCATATTCATTTCCAACAAAGTAAAGCAAGATCATATATGAAACAAAATGCATGTTCATGTGAATGCATGACTCACCTCCTTACCTCACTACATCACAGCACCTATGTATCAATGCATGATCATAACATATGCATGTTTATGGCAAAACAAAGAAAACATTGAAGGAAAACCCTAATCTAACATGTTAAGGATGATTAAGCAAACAAATAAAGAAACAAGGGCATATACATGTGGAAACAAGCTAGAACATAGGCATATTAAACAAAAGAAATAAAGAAACAAAAACAAAAATGTTGAATTAGGGGTTTCTAGGCTCGATTATGCATGCGCATGCATAGGGCCTGTGTAACATCCCAGCCTAATTGCATAATTAATTTTATGGATCTATATACTTAGTATTATCTTAATTACTTTAAGTGCATAAGGCTTAGATATTTTGATGTTATAAAAGATTAGGCTTTATTTTTAATGATATAGAAAGAAGTTTTTAAAGGTAAGGGTATATGTGCATAATTAATCGGGCCTTTCTAGAATATAAGCTTATGAGAGGGGGGGGGGGGTGGTAAGTAAATTTTAAAAACTGTAAGGGTGACTTATCAACCCTTTTCCCCTTAGTAAGACACGTGCCCCACCCAAATTCTTTTCCCTTGTCTTCTTTGCTGCACCAGAATGTATATCCCTTGTTCTTCCTTCTTTGTTCTTTTTTTTTTCCTCTTTCTTTGTTCTTGAATTAGCAGCACCATCTCACACCAACAACCCTCCTTTCTCTCACCGAGATTATATATATATATATACCTCTCTCACCGAAACCATAGATATCTCTTTCTAAGAAGAAATCAAATTCTTACTAAAGTTTCAACTTCAGTTGTGGGTAATAAGGGTGTGCAAAAAACCAAAGAACCGAAAAAACCAATTCAAACCGATCGAACCGATGCAAAAATTTCGGTTCGGTTTCGGTTTTATTAAATAAAAAACCAAAAAGTTCAGTTTGGTTTTCGGTTGCAAATTTTAATAAACCGAACCAACCGAACTGAACCGAATATATTATTATATTATAATTTATATTAAATATATAATATTTTGTAAATATTTAATTTGACTCTGACTAACCCTTTGTGACTTTGTCCTCTGAGATACGCTTAGGCTATTCTTAAAAAAAGAGAGATATGCTTTTGGCCTTTGGCAGCTTTGTGTGGGGCAATGGGCATCCATTTTTTCATATTCAAACAATTCAGTCATTCAGCTTCCATCTTTTCAATGTTTTCATATTAAATAAGTCAGTCATTCAGTGATTCACAGTTCAATGATTCAAGATTTCAAAATTCAAACAAATGATCCGGCCTAACTTATCTTTTTTAAACATAGCATTTTAAAACCCATTAGATTAATCACCTATAATTAAACTAGATAAATATCTAATTAAACTAATTAAACTAAAACTAATTAGAGTATAAAATCAAAAGATGGAAAACCCTACCCTACATAACCGGCCCACACTTTTCAGTTTCACTCTCACACTTTCCACTTCTTTCACGTTCATCAAACTTTAGCCTCCACTCCACAATCCTCTCATGCCGAATCACCCTCTGCCGCAGCCACCACACGCCACCTTCCCCACGCCGGCTTGATCATCGGCTTCTCATCTCAGTGATCTCACGGTGAGTCTCTGTTTTGATGCTCTTTTCTTCTTTTCTTTTGATGATGCTCTTTTCTTCTTTTCTTCTGATACTTTTTTCTTTTGATGCGTGATGATAAGTAAATAGGGGAATTCAAACACGTTGAAAACATGACAAAAAGCGACTTTTTTATTTATTCCATCCAGGGTGTATGCATGTGAATGATTTGAGGGTTTTTTTCTTCTTCTTTTGTTGAGCTAGTGAATGATTTGAGTTAGTGTAATTTAGTTTTATATAATGTTGATTTTGTACCCTCTCTCTATTTTATGTTTTAGGTTTTGAATATAGTGAATCTCTATTTTGTAGAAACAACATAAGATCAAGATGTTTATTTTTTCAAGTTTTAATGTTTTATATGCAAATAAAGTTAGGGTTTTGAAAAAATTGATAACCCATGTGCTTGGCTGCTTGTGTTAGTTGGTTTATTTATCAAAGTTACCTCAACTGATTGCCTTTGTCTCATGTGGTCGTTGAAAATCTCGATAACCCTCTCTCTGTTTTGTATTTTGGGTTTTGTTTAATACTGAATCAATAAAGTTAGGGTTTTTAAAATACCGAATCTCTGTTTTGTAGTAAAGTTAGTTGATTGCCTTTGAGTTCTGATATATAAAGTTAGTTGCTTATTTATTGTTGATATATTTTTGTTTATTGTTGTTGACATGCTGTGAATCTATGACTGTGATGTTAAGTTGTTATTTTCTTATTGATGTTACAGATTTGAAAATCAATAACCCCATGTGCTTAACTGTGATGTTGGTGTATTTTTTAATAGTTAACTGTGATGTTGGGGTATTTGTTTATTATTTCCTTGATGTTGATGTGTTTACTATTATCTTATTGACGTGTTTATTTTCGGCTTGCTGCTGTATACTAAAATCCTTCTAATTCCCTTTTTTTTTTTTTTGGTTGACTTGTTGTGTTATTGTATACTAGAGTAGAGTGAAGAGTCCTTTTCATTCTTTTTATTTTTACTTTTTATAGTTGCTGACTTATTGTGTTTTATTTTATATTGTAGATGAATGAGACAAGAGAAATCCCAAAGGGTCAACACAATGAAGCGGGTCAAGGGGCAACCAATGTGCATGAAGACAAAGGCAAACCCCCACTCCCACCAAGTGAAGGTAATACTGGTAAAAAAAGATCTATTGTTTGGGGTCATTTCACTATTATTGAAAGGGGGGGGAAAACCTAGGGTAGCTTGTAACTACTGTGGCACAACCTATGCTTGTGACATTAAATGTAATGGCACTACAAACATGAGAAATCACATACAAAAATATCCTTATAGGGAAGACAAAAAAAACCAATCAGCCCTAGCATTCAAACCTAAAGAAGAAGGAGAAAGTAGTGGTAAACTTGTGCCTTGGCAAAGATGATTATTCTAGATGAGCTGTCCTTTAGGTTTATGGAGGGTTTTGGTTTTAGGAAGTTTATGTCTGTTACCCAACCTATGTTCAATCCAATCCCTTGTCGCACAACAATTGCCAAAACTTTCTTTAGGGTGTTTTTAGATGAGAAACCAAAGTTGAAAGAAGCCCTAAAAGAGCAGCGGGTCTGCCTTACCACAAATACATGGACATCCGTTCAAAATTTGAACTACATGTGTCTCACTGCCCATTTTATAGATAGTGATTGGAAAATACACAAGAGGATTCTTAGTTTTTATTTAGTGGAAAATCACAAGGGTGAAACACTTGGGAAGGCGGTTGAGATGTATTTACTTGATTGGCGGATAGACAAGATTCTAACTATTGCAATTGATAATGTTGCCTCTAATAATGGGCTGATTTCTTTTATTCAAAAAAAGACAAAGCATAGGAAGGCAACAATTTTAGGGCATAAATACTTGTACGTGGGGTGTAGTGCTCATATCTTGTACTTGATTGTTTGTGAAGGGTTAGTTGAAATGGATGAGACAATAGTGAAGGTGAGGGAATTTGTGAGATCATCTTCACAAATACAAAGCACATTTAAGTTATGTGCGGAGAAGGAGAAAGTTGACTTTAAAAATCAGTTGTGTTTAGATGTGCCAACTAGGTGGAACTACACCTATATTATGTTGGAGAAGGCTGAGAAGTATCAAAAGGCTTTTGAGAGATTGGAGGAAGATGATCCAAATTTTCTTATGACAATTAGAGAGGAGGCAAAGGAAGAAGGAAATGATAGACATGAGGTTGCTTGGGGAATGGATGATGTGGATTGAGAAAAGATTAGGATCTTTTCGAAATTTCTTAAAATTTTCTATGATGCAACCTTGCCGTTTTCGGGTGCTAATTATGTCACTAGCAATTCTTTCTTTTTGGAGATCATGTCAATTCATGACACAGTTGAGTTGGAGCATGAAAAAGATAGTTATTTGTTGAGAAAAATGGTTAATTACATGAAGAACAAATTTGAAAAGTATTGGGGGAACTTTGATAATATGAATCACTTGTTGTATGTAGGGTTTGTTCTTGATCCTTGATACAAGTTAAGGTATCTTGAGTACTATTTTGATACTTTATATGAGAAGCAAAAGGCTATTGATATGGCAGGAAGAGTAAAGGCTATTTTGGAGGATTTATATAAATCTTATACTCAAAATCAAGTGGGGAGTAGTAGTGCTAGTGCTGCTGCACAAGCCCAAGGCCAAAACCCAAGTGGATCAATGGAGGGAGATGATTCTAGTGTGGTTGATGTGAAGGCAATAAGGATGATGGGATTTAAGAAGCACTTGAAGGTTATTGATTCTTCAAATACCAAATCAGAGGTTGATAAATACTTGTTAGAGAATTGTGAAGATGTCTTTGATGATAATTTTGATATTTTGGCTTGATGGAAGGTTAATTCCCCATGATACTGTACACTTTCAAGAGTTGCACGACATGTTCTTGCAATTCCGGTATCCACTGTGGCCTCAGAATCTACCTTTAGTACGACTAGTTGTGTCCTTGATCCCTTCCGGAGTTCATTGTCTCCACTTATGGTGGAAGCCCTCATTTGTGGTCAAAACTGGCTCCGTCCTTCATCGGCTCCAATCTGCCTTCGTGCTGCCATGGATGATGTTGAGGAGTTTGAAAAGCTTGATGGAGGTGTGACTATTATTTGTTATATTAAAAAAATGACTTTCTATTTCTTTATTTATTAAAAAAAATTCTGCATGTCTATTATTATTAAAAAAAACTGAATGTCTTGGATTCTTGGCATATTTATTGTTTTATTGTACATTTTGCATGTCTACTTCTTTCTTTATTAAAAAAAAAAACCTAAATGTCTTGGATTCTTGGCATGTTTATTGTTTTATTATACAAGTGACTTTTATGTTTTTTTTTTTCATTTTTTGTTTTTAGAACTTGTGAGTGATGCTGCATTAACGTCGAAACTTGGCATGTCCACACCAACACCTATTGAAGTTGATGGTTGAAGATTGCTCTGTGCTCTTTGGACGGGTGGTATTTATGTTGATATGTACACTTTTTTGATATGTATAGTTGTACACTTTTGATATGTACAGTTTCTGCTATTAGACACTAGTAGACAGTGGCCTACATATAGAGATGGACTTTTATTTTGAGCTTTGACAGTGGCCTATACATAATACATAGACAATATATGATATATTAGGCAATAAGCAATGACATATGGCCAATTTATTTTGAATCTTTGGCCAAATATTAAATATGGACAGTGTATATGTTGACATTGACATTGACATATAGCCAATTTATTTTGAGTCTTTGGCTATAATGCTATTATGTAGGTATTGACCTATGGACAATATATGGACATTGACATATTACTAATGAAGTAATGAAATATGCACTAGTTATTTTATTTTGACTTGTACAATTTATTTTTTAATCTTGTTTGTATTTGATGGGTGCTTGCAACAAGTTACAAATTAGTTTGAGGCTTTGAGCACTAGAGCAATTTTTTGCTCTAGATTATTTTTGGATTTGTGAATCTGTTTTGACAGGTTGTGCTTGTGCAAATGTATTGTGGACAGGTTATATCATGTTGACAGGTTATTTTTGGATTTATGAATATGTGATATGTATTTTAATGAGTATAATAGAAGCTCTAAAGAAGGTTATGAATTCATGATAGGTTGTGATTTATGAATCTACTATATGTGTTGTCTTTTTGGATTTATGAATTTGTAACAGGTTATTTTATTTTTTTTTTTGAAGAATTTGCTATAATGTGTATTTCTAGATTTATGTTGAGCAAAAGAAAGTCATGAAAAATTTAAAATGCAAAGCAGGTTGTGATTTTTTTCTTGTTTGTAAAATGCTTTATGGATGTGTAAAAAGGCCCAAAAATGGCCAAAATAGGAAAGACCCGAATTTGGGCCAAAAGGGCCAAAACAGAAAGCTAAAAAAGGCCCAAAGATGGCCATTGCCAAAATAGAGAAGGCCCAAATCTGGGCCACAACTGGTTCCTAACAAAGGCCCAAAACAGGTTTCTAAAAAAAGACTTAATTAGAGCATAAAAGGGCCATAAAATAAGAGGCTTGAATACTGCATTTTTTTTAAGAAAAAAGCCCAAATAGAAAATTTTTGGAAAAAAAACTGAAGGCCCAACTGACCCAAACTCCAGGCCCAAAAACCAAAACCGACGATTTTTCAACTATTTCAGTCGGTTTCGGTTGAGACTTTTAAAAACCGAAAATTTCAGTTTCGATTGGCCGGATAAAAAAAAACGACCGAACTGAACCGATTACAGCCCTAGTGGGTAAGTAAATAAGATTATTTTCTGTTATGGGTAATTTTAATGGTGTAATTTTTTGCTTTAATTTCCCTTCTATATTCTCTAATTTGATTGTTAGAAGCTGGAATTTGTGGTTTTGTGTTAGCAATTTGAAAGATTGAAGATATTATGGTCAATTGGATGCCTATTAATGTATTTTAACATGTATAGTATAGGTATAAAAATATCCACATGAAATGAAGGCCATTTTCAATTATTTGATAATATTGTGAGAAAATATGTTAAAGCTGTCATTGTGATAGATTCAATGTTTTCAACATGAAAAAATATGGATTAAATCATATTTTGTGAATTAGGATGTTAGGCGTAGTTCTTATGAATTCCAAGACACACATGGTTGTAATGAAAGTGGCCTCACAACAATTGAATCAATATAAAAATAATGGTTTAATTTCTAAGTTGAATGAAATTCTATTAGGACAGATTTGAGTATGTTATCTTGAATGATTTTTAGTAAATCATGGTTTTATGCTTTGACTCTAAAATTGATATGATATCTACTAAATATCTAGAGGAGTGACTTTGTAAAATTGCATGAAAATTGGATATAAATAGATAGCCCATTTGTATTTTTAAATGATGTATATGCTGCTAAAATAAGCAGTAAATAATAAATGATATACCTGACTTTGAGAATTTAATTCTAAAGTTAGGGTGAACATTTTGAGTTATAAACTGGTATGCTCATCTTTTGGTATGTCTGGTTCATAGATAAAAATTTTTATGCCTTGGTTTCTTTATGGTTTGGTACATAATGTGTTTGATGAATTGATCTTGTGCTGTGGGAACCTTTTGAGATGGGAATTAAGATTTTCTTGAGTTTGAGTGTTAGGTTCTGGTTCATGTATAAGTTTAAATACTTAGGACGAATTTATTAGTAATAAGTTTTGGTCTTTCATTTAGGTAACAAGAACGAGAACAAGAATGAGAATGTGGACACTTGAGCCCCTCTTATACAAATCTCTCGTGTCTTCTGCTTTCAAGTAAGGGATATGTGACATATGCGTTTAAAAAGTATAAGGATTGCTTAGAAAATTTATTATACATTAAAACCTTTTAATTAGAGATATTACATATAAGCATGATTTAAGTAAAGATATATGTTCGTGAGTTGTTGAATTTTTTGTTATATATAGATAATAATTTTAGCATATTGATGTTATTACTTATATCACAAACATAATATTTAAGAATGGAGTGGATATGCTATTGTTATAAAATATTTATATAAAAGCATAATTATTAGAAAAATATAGTTTTCGGGTTATTCAATTGTTATGATCTAAACTTAGCCAGTAGGGGTTATAGTACTGGCATTTCTACGGAAATTTTGATTGACCATTATAAGTGGTGAGGACTTTATTGTACCCGCCCTTGTTAGGAATTGCCAACTTATGGAGGATGCCAACTGACCCCTATGGTTGATGATATGATCACACCGAAATGGGTGTGATACATTCTGATATGATCTTGAGATTTCCTAGCATTGTGGGGAGTGTTGGATGCCTGGCACAATGTGCTGGAAGCCTTCCAAAGTTGTGATAGACTTATAATTGGACTAACTATTATGTATTATGAATGAGCTATTAAGCTATTTGGAATTTATAAGAAAAGTATGAAAATAAGAAAGTACGTTGAATGTGTTATAAGTCTGATGGAAAGTTTATGATAAAGTATTTTATAGTCTATTTAAAGATAATGTTACTGAATTATGTTTAAGTTTCTCATTATGTCCTTTTATTATTATATGAAAGGAAAATAATATATTTTCATTTGAAAGTTCATAAGTTATTTTAAGAATAAAATGAATAGTATGAAGATTATTTATCAAAGCTAGCATATCCGTAAAACATTTGATTTACATGCATTCTTATTAAATGCTCATAGACTTTAAAACCATACTAGGTTTCGTAGCTTACCCTATTATATTTCAGTGCACAGGTTCTTTCCTGGAAGCAACAAGAGTATTAAAGGTGAAAAGGAATCTATGATTCTTGTTTGTTAGAATGTATAGTTTTTTTTTGTTGTATAGTAGTTTAACTCTTTTGTTGTATAGGAGGAATCAAGATGTGCTTAATCCTTTTGAGCACAGATGTATTTTGGAACCTTAGTTTGTTTTGAACCCCAGTTGTATGTCTTTGGAGTTAGGTTTCTAAATAAAATTTTTGCTAGACATTTAGTTATGTAATATTTACACGAACACCTTAAGTTTCAGCCAAGTTGTAATCTTGCGAAATTCAAAATGAAATGGTTTCAAAGTTTTACGAATTTTGTATATTATGGCTTTTATGCAAGGAAATAAAAAGAAATATGAGAAATGATTTTTGATAAGCACTTTCAGACTTAGTTGGTTCATGTTAATATTGAGGTAAACTTGATATTAACATGCTGGTCATGTTTTAAATTCTGAAGTATAGGTTTGGGTCATGACAGCTTGCGTACGCAACCTAGTTGTATGTGTATGCATACTTGAAGTATGCGTACGCATGCATATGCATAAATGCCCAAACCCTAACCCAGAAATAGCAACATAGAAAAATAGAGCAGAACTTAAAAACTATAAATCTAATAAACTAGCAAGCTTTTAAAATAGCAAGCTACCAAACCCTAGGCTACCTAAACATGTTAAAACATAAACAAAACAAGAAAATAAATAAAAAGTAGGATTAAAACAAAGAAAAGAAAAGGAAAAGGTTAAAACTTAATACCTCAAACACAAAACTTTTCAAGCTCAGAAACAGCAACATAGAAAAATAGAGCAGAACTTAAAAACTATAAATCTAACAAACTAGCAAGCTTTTAAAATAGCAAGCTACCAAACCCTAGGCTACCTAAACATGTTAAAACATAAACAAAAAAAGAAAATAAATAAAAAGCAAGATTAAAACAAAGAAAAGAAAAGGAAAAGGTTAAAACTTAATACCTTAAACACAAAACTTTTCAAGCTTGATTTTGACCGTTCCCCTCAGTCAATCTATTCACAACCAAACAAAATTGATTAGTAAACCTCAAAACTCAAAAATCAAGATTAGAAAAGGTCTTAATCAGAAGAATATTTACTTGAGGATATTTTGTGAAAAAACTCCCTCTTTGATTCACTATTTCTAGTGAATCTTAGGTTTTCCCTTAGGATTTTATGTGTGTTTTGAAAAGGTACCATGTATTGCTTTTTATATTGAAAAAAATTGGGGGTTTGGAATGGCTCCTAGACGATGTGGAATTCACTCCAAACCTCAGTTTTAATGCATAAAAACTTGTCTTTCATAGTTTCTGAAACCCTAGCATGTGTTTGCATGCTCATGTATGCGTACGCTGCATGAAGCATGCGTATGTAGATCTAAAGCATGAGTATGCATACACGTGTCTGCATACGCATGCCCTAGGGTTTCCTTGGCCTTTATTTTATAAAAATAGTTTTATTTAGCTCATAAAAGAGTTATATTTTCCATAAAAACCTTGCTCAAGTCAATTTCAATTTGATCGAACCCTAAACCAACCTTGGGCTCTAGAATTTTACTATCATTGGGGAACGGAGGCCCGAGTCGTAAAGAGTACAAAATGCAGTGTCTACAATAGAGGCTAGATTTGGGCTAGTATTAGCCCTTGTGCGGTACCCGCTCTCTTAACTCCTATGAATGATGGCTCTTGGAGGATGTGTGTGGATAGTAGAGCTATCAACAATATCACAATCAATTATTGTTTTCCAATTCCTGGATTGGATGACATGCTAGATTGCTTGGTGGGTTCAAAGGTGTTCTCTAAGATTGATTTGCAAAGTGGGTATCATCAAATTAGAATTCACCCTGGAGATGAATGGAAGATGGCCTTCAAGACACATCATGGATTATTTGAATGGCTGTTGATTGGCCTACACCTTTTAGTGCATGAGGTAAGGGTTTCCATGGTCTTGCTACCTTCTATAGAATGTTTATTAGTAATTTCAGTACCATTGCAGCTCCTCTCACCAATTGTCTCAAGAAAAAGTCCTTTGTGTGGACTGATGAAGCCCAAGAAAGCATCCAACTTTTGAAGAGGAAGTTAACTAAAGCTTCTATCCTTGCCTTGCCCAATTTTGACAAGATATTTGACCTTAATTGTGATGCATCAAGAGTGGGAATTGGTGGTGTCCTACCAAGACGGGCAACCCATAACATTCTTTAGTGATAATATTAATGAAGCAAAACTTAGGTATTCTACCTATGACAAGGAATTTTATACTTTTGTTCAAGTCATCAAGCATTGGAGTTACTATTTGGCCTGCAAAGAGTTTATTCTATACACCGATCATTAAGCTTTGGAATATCTCAATAGCCAATCTAATGTGAACAAGAGGCATGCCAAGTGGGTAAGTTTTTTGCAGCAATTCACTCTCATTGAAACATCAATAGGAATTCTCAACAAAGTGGCTGATGGGTTAAGTAGGAGAACTAATTTCTTGGTGGAAATGCAAGCTAAGGTCGCTGGTTTTGAAGTTTTCAAGGAGAATTACCAAGATGACCCACATTTTGGTAATCTATACCAACAATTGTAGCAGGGATAGCAACCCGCCAAGTCTGACTTTTGGTTGAAGGATGGTTTTCTTTTCAAATGGTTGAAATTATGTGTGCCTAAATGTTCTATAAGAGAGTTGATGATTCCCTAGAATCCCTTATACTAGACTACTTTAGGCCCAGAATGACTAAAGATGTTGAGTGATATGTTAAAAGGTGCCAAGTTTGTCAAAAAGGAAAGGACACAACCACTAATGCAGGTCTGTATTTGCCTCTTCCAGTGCCTAATAAACCATGGGAATGTATTAGTATGGATTTTGTTCTTGGCCTTCCACCTACACAATGAAAGAATGATTCAATCATAGAAGTGGATCGTTTCTCCAAGATGGCTCACTTCATCCCATGCAAGAAGATTTCGGATGCTTCCAATGTGGGTGTTTTATTTTTCAAGGAACTCTACAAGCTTCATGGTGTATCCCTTTCTATTGTTTCCAAAAAAGATGTTAAATTCCTTGCTCATTTTTGGCAAACTCTATGGCACAAGATAGGAACTAAATTGAGTTTTAGCACTTCTTTCCACCCTTAAACGGATGGTTAAATCGAAGTTGTCAATTGGAGTCTTGGGAATCTCTTGAGGTGCTTGATTGGTGAAAATCCAAGGAATTGGGAAAGCATCCTTCCCTTAGATGAATTTGCTTACAACTCTTCTCTTAATCGGACTATTAACACATCTCCTTTCGAAGTCGTGTATGGGAATAAACCTTTTGAGTGTCTTAGATTTGGCACCTTTGCCACTTCCTAAGAAGGAGAATGTAAGAGCAACAGAAATGATAAATTTTATGCAATCTGTCCATGCATAAGTCAAGGAGAAAATTGGACATTCCAATACAAACTACAAGGCTATTGCTGATATTCATCGAAGGAGACTAATTTTCAAGGAAGGGGACCTTGTATGGGTGATTTTGACTAAGGAAAGGTGTCCTCATGGCTCCTATTCCAAGTTGGGAGCAAGGAAAGTAGGTCCATGCAAAGTGTTGACTAAAATCAATGACAATGCCTACACAGTCCAACTACCCCTCATCTAAACATTTCTAATGCCTTCAATGTGAACATTTGAAGCCTTATTTTCCAGTCAAAACTTGAGGGCAAGTTTCCTTTATGAAGGGGTGAATGATGTAGCCACCCTCTACCCTTAGGCTAGCCAACCAACCCCCCATCTACTCTTAGGACTGACAACTAGCCACTCTCTACAAGCTAAATAACCAGACACTCTTTTTGACCTTTTAGGGCAGCCAGCTAGCCTCTTATTTTGACTTCTTAGATCTGCCATATATTCTCATTAATTTCAACTTTGACTTATGTTGTGATAGCTTGCCTAGATATAACTATTAGCTAGCTTATTTCCTAGTAGTTAAAGATGAAAAATAGGCTTGTTATGTAAGAGTGGAATTAGTTTTTTTGATGAAAACTTAAATTAGTTTTAAACTTGGACAAAAACTCCATTTCTCTAGTTATTTTCTCTATAATTCCAGCTTTGATTCTTAATTCTAAGGCGATTCTAGTTCAAGTTCTCAGTTATTTGATCTTGATTTCCATCACAAACTTTTACAACCAAAATCATCCAGATGTTGAGGCGCCCAATCCAATAGAAACCAACCTTAACAATGCCATCAACTCTCTAAACTTAACCGAGTCCCCTCCATCCCCTTTAACCCACCGCCAGGACAACCATACATACACTGTACCTCCTACCCCAGTACAATCCCCAGCCTCCTCACCTGAGTCCCTCAACATCATTGTTAATGACTCGGATATCATCCCCACACCCCAGCAAAATGAACCACTGGCTTCCATCATTAACTTCACCATGCAACCAACTTGGCAATTACCAGAAAGAACTGGACTACGGTGGACGTGGATTGAAGGAAACGGACCTTTCATTACCAATGGACGCATCCGCGAAGCCCCCTGGAAGCAAATGATCATGACAGAGAATCTATGGTCTCAATTGGATTCAACCTTGATAGGCTTAATGAAGAGAGACCTGCAAACATGCAAGAATCTGAGTGGTAGGCCGGGCCCATACTAGAATCCCCGGACTCTTTCATTGAGTCTCTAGTTCAAAGAGTTGATAGAGGTTGTTTTCGGTTTGAGTTAGGGATCTCCAGCAATGGGCCTCAATTAGTTTCAGTCCATACATAAAATCCACAAGCCAACTCAGTGATTAAAAAGGAAAATGTTCTTAAGGCTAGGTACTTTAGTGACGTACTACATGCAAGCCCAAGATCAAGTCCAACAAGACAACCCAACACTACCCATAGATAGGTGTCAGATTATTCAAATACTCTATGAGCCCATTTGAACTCTTATCCCTAAGCCCAGGTCCCCCTCCTAACTCCTCTATTTACGCCCAAAATCAGTCGTCCATACTTCCTGACCACACATTTGAGAATAGATTCCGCTGTAAAGAAAAATTATGGCCTCCATTTGTTCAGCCAACAGAAGATGAAGTCACCGGGTATCGAAGCTCAAGAAAGCGTTTAAGAAAAGAAATTGAGAAACTGGGTAGGAATATCAGATAGAGACTATTATGTGGAATTTTCATTCAGGAAACTAATGTAGAATTGAATTCTTTATTAGACAAGCATTTATATGGCCGTCCTTAAACATTTCCATCATAACCACATTCCTCGATTAAATATGCTACCCAAAAAAGAAAAAGAAAAAGAGAGAGAGAGAGAGAGAATTGGCTAACCATGAAAAGATTAAGTATTCAATTTTCACATATCAACATTATCGTCAATTCTGAATAAGGACTGTCTAAAACACAACTATCAGAAACCAAAATTCTGGAAAAAAAAAATCTCGGTAGCTTGATGTGGTGCCATTAATGTTCTTTCAAAGGTAATATTGTACAGGTATCATGGCTTTTCTAAGTGTAGGCAATTTGTTGGTTATTGCTCTTCTCCTAAGCACTTGGGACACTGGCATTTGAAACCATAATCAGCAAGTAATGCCTGCCTCTCCTCGAATGGAAGGTCCTCATCTACATATGAAATTGTAACCTGAAAATGCTTGAAAATGTTAAATGGTGCTTAATCAAAAATCTACAAATAGGATTAGAAAACCTCTCCACATAAAAGCTCACATGGAGTTTCCATTTTGGCCCTTTTGGGTAATTTTTGATCAGTTGAAGTGAACTATAATGGCAAAAGTTGTGTAAATGAATTACCTCTTCCCCCTTGCAAATGGGTTTGAGTGCAATAATTATTGCTTGGCCATCTTTGTCCTGGAATGGAGAACAAATATGAATGAAAAGGGGAAACCAAGCCTCCTTGCACAATACAAACTACTTTGGGCATTGCTGAATCATGCTTGATGTATTCATATGCCTATCAATATAGGTTTGTACAGGAATTCGATTTCTAACCCAGGGTATAGTTAAGGAAACACTTTGTTTTACATGTCTTAGTCAACAAAGCAACTCATGAGATATATGTAATTACTATACACATGCTATAATAATCACATACTCCACGTCTATAATTACTGCACATGCTGTGTGTATATGTGTGTGTATATATATAATGTAAGGAACCTCTCTAAAATAATGTCCTATGGACTCATCTCTAGCCAGTAAAACCTATGGACAACTGATCCCACCTGCCAAAACCAGTTGCCAGATAATCTAAGGGCATTCACTGTCATGGCTCAGCAGTTTATGCTCATGCCAGGAGCTGGTTTCTAAATTCTGCACATCCCAATGTCCAGCCTACTCTTGTCACATAAAATGTGATGGGATAGCATGATTTAACCAGGTGTTGTCTGTTCAACAGACAGCCCACTGGTAACGGGAAAAACAATATGTGCTGTATTTCAAGATGTTGCTCAATCGGCTCTAAAATTTGTTGTTCAAGTATTTATACCCGACTAGGTCCCAACTAAATTAAAGATGATTTCAATTAATCTGACTAGCCAGAAAACAGCGTAATTCAAATAAATTTATATTTATAAAAAAGTTAAATTAACAGAACATGTTGCTATATTTCTTTGGCTAGTCTTAAATATTCAGGAGAATATATTGTTGTTATTTGTTCAGCATATGGTCCTGTAATAGACTTATCAAACCACAAATCCTGGTGCTAATCCCAGGAGTTTAACCTAAATCCATCCTGATAATAAAATTTTCAAGTTCCAAACCTAAATGAAAGCCAGTAATGGAAACAAGCAAACTAGACCCAGAAAAATTCAGGTGGGTTTGCGGATTGCAGAGTGCACTACAATATTGTATGCTGGATAAAATTCACCAATTCTATGAGTAAAAACAAGATAGATAGAACTTGGACATCAATAGTCAATAAATCAAATAATTGTTCCCTGAAGTTTAAAGATGTCAATTCATTGCCCTCCACATGACAGCATATTAGTTGGAGATTTACGCTCTGTTTGTTTTGATGTAAAAATATTTTCAGGAAAATATTTTCTCATTTTACTGTGTTTGTTTTGCAGTAAAATATTTTCAGTCAACCAAATCAACTAGACAAATTTATGTAAAATATTTTACACTTAAAATTTTGGTAAAACATTTTACATTTGCTCTCTAGCTTTCACCCCGATGCTTTCACTCCTTCAATCCAAAGTCTCTACACTATCTCTCCCTCAGTACCTCTCACACTATTTCCCATGACTCTCTCCCTTCCCACTCTCAGCTCTCCCTTCCCACAAACCAGAGCCACCAAACCATTCTTAAGTTCGCGGCAACACTCATCTCCTGCGACTCTTATCGTCAGCTCCACCTCTGCCCACACAAACCAGAGACACTAAACCACTCAGGTTCGTGGCGCCACCCCTCTCCGATTTCTCTCATCGTCAGCTCTGTTTCTGCCATCATGGGCTCTACACCTCTGCCCACCGATTCTTGGTTTGACCACTCAAATCCATCAGTTCTTTTTTCAGTCCGACCATACACCGTCTCTGACTCCACCACCGATTCATTTATCCTCCATCACACCGATTCTACCTCCATCGTTGTCAACTCATCCATTGGTTCTCAAATCTGGGTTTTTTTAACCACTGTGGGCTTTTTGGCTGGTTTATGAGTTGTAGTGGGTGGCTGGGTTTTTGAGTTGCGGTGGGTGGTTGGGATTGTTTGTGGGTCACGGTGATGGCTAGGGATGTCCATAGGTCGGTCCGGGTCGGGTTTGTGCCCAACCCGGAATCGACCCGCTCACATCAGGTGGGACGTTGAACGACCCGTCGCCGACCGCCGGCAACCTCGGGTCGAGTCGGATCGGGCTCCGGTGGACAACGGTCGGGTCGGTCAAAGTCGGAGTGAGTTTTAACCTCCAGATCTTCGCCGGAAATCGCCAAATCTTCGCCGGATCTCGCCGAATCTTCTCTGGATCTTCGCCGGATCTGTTGATTTTTCTTCGGATCTGTGCGACAACCACAGGATCGAAGCAAGAAAGACCACCTCAAGCCCAGATTTGAATGAAAACTTCCATCTCATCGCCGGATCTTCGCCGTAACTTCACTGGATCTTCGCCGAATCTGTTGATTTTTCTTTGGATTTGTGTGACAACCACGGGATCGAAGCAAAAAACACCACCTCAAGCCCAGATTTAAGCGAAAACTTCCATCTTATCGCCGGATCTAACCAAAAACTACCAAATCTTCACTGGATCTGAGTGGATCTAGGTAGATTCGGTCTTCTTTCACGGGATTCGGTGGTCGGATCGGGTTCATCAGGTTTTGGAGAAGAAAACCCACCATCCGACCCACCTAAATCGGTTCTTCGTGGCGAAGACCCGCCGCCGACCGTCACCGGCGTTGGATCGGCCGGTTTTCGGGTCGGCCTGGACGGTTTGAGTGGGGGGGTCAGTTTTCAGTTTCCGGTGGACAGCCCTAGTGATGGCTGAGTTTTTTGGTGGCTAAAATGGTTTGTGGGCCAAGGTTTGTGGGTTATGGTGGGTGGTTGGCCGACTTTGGCCTGTTTTTTTCCTTCTCCAATTTGTGGATTTGAGTTGTCAGTCAGTCAATGGAGTGTTAGGGTGGTGGTAGGTGGGTTTGTGTAGATATGGTGGTGGTTTGGGTGGTTGGTGGTGTGGTGGTGGGTTGGTTTTTGCCGGATTAGGTGGTGGTTGTGAGATTGTTAAATTTTTTTCATTTTGTTGAAACATACATTTTTTTTTTTGCATTTTCAAGAATGCAAAACAAACATGGTAAAATGAAAATAACATGGTAAAATGAAAATATTTTCAGTAAAATATTTTACATGTAAAATATTTTACTTTTGCAAATATTTTACGTCAAAACAAACGGAGCGTTAAAGACAAAACCAATTTTCATTTACTGTGTAAATTTTCAACTTCAAGCAGATAATCTCAAAAGCTACAAAAATGTAACTTCTGGTTCACATACCTCTTCTCTTTTAAATGCTTTCGCATTAGGACAACAGGAGTGGTTTATACAACTTTGCAAAGGAAAAAATGCAGTACCTAAAACAAAATTATATTATGTTAGTCATCATATTAACACCCCCCATCACCCCCACACCTTCCCCCCACCAAAAAAAAAAAACAAATGCAGATAGTTCCAATTTGAAATTACCATAACCTGCTAAAAAGGCAACCACAATCACAACAGACAGGTTGCATGAGAGAGAAACTCTATTGGAAACCACAAGCAACAGAATTTAAGATATATGAGTAGCTTTTGCTCATCTTATTTGATTCAGATACAAAAAATTACTATAGACTGACAACTGACATATTAGAAGAATCATAAAACTAAAAACTCTGAGCTTATTAAGACTGCTGAAAACCATATCTGACATGTTGCAATGCATTACAGAACTCGATGCAGGTTGCATGCAATGCTAGCAGGGTTTTCAATTTGACAAAGAATACTGTAAAATGCTTTGCGGTTCTCCCATTTCTGCACATTTTGAACAGGACCCATTGAAACCTACTTTTTTCTAATTGCTGAATGTTGAAGGAAAACATGTTACCACTCCCATAAAAACCAATGACTTGTCAAAAACCAATATTCAAGCCACCAGCTGAACAACATTTAGAAAACAGATCAGTTTTAGTTCAACACCTTTTACAAAAGCATATATCTTGAACAGCTATTAAAGAATACACATCTAAACCACCCCCATGAGAGAGCTCAACATTAAATGGGAAAAAAAAAAAAAAAAAAAAAAAAAAAACAAGCAAGAGAAAATACTTGTTTATACATGTGGACAAAGATTCTGTATTAAAGTTCATCTTACCCTGGCAACAAACTGAATAGTCATCTCCAAGAGCATCAAGAAATGGTCGTGTAACTTTCTCAGCTTCTTGCTGCCATTGGTTTTAAGGTGAATGACATTAAAAATTTCTATTTTTTCAACACAACCCCCCCCCCCCCCCCAAAAAAAAAGAAGAAGAAGAAAGATATGAGGCCATAAATTCTAACCTTTTCAGGATATGGAAGATCATCAATATATAAAAAGTAATCCTCCACTGGGGATGCTACAACCAAATCACTGAAACATACAAGAATTTGATGTAAAGTTACTTATCAAAAAAAATAATTTGAACTAAAGTTACACTGGCACGCCACATGATTCCAATTTAAGCATATATGCTGTAAAAGGAAATAGTGCAATTTTGCTTCAATTAATCATGCCATTGCAATCATCAATTTTATTGCAAATACTCTACATGTTATAAGGCTGGCATTATTTTTTTTTGATAAGTATTATAAGGCTGGCATTATAAAGAGCAAAAGCGCAACAGACCATGACTCTTACAGATTATTCAGTTCAAACATGCCAATAATTTGCCCATAGATCTCTAGGGAAAACACTTGGTAGGAGTTAAGGCCTCACACATAAAGGTGGTAGGAACATTAAGCATAATTACAGTGAAATAACAAATTTCAATAGATTCAGCATTTGGAAGGATACATGATTCACATTCCTTGCTAAAGATGGCTGCCTTGAGAAGCTGCAGTGACTGAAAGTATTCAAAGAGAACAGTTAAAATAGAATAAAGCAGAATAGTGGTGCAACATATATTATCATCATCATTAATTTGGAACACAGCAGGAAGAGAAGGGGCTCCCTATTATTCTCAACGATGCTTGTTGCATTAATGAAATAAAGATGTTAAGCTTGTGTTGTGAATAGAATTTATCTTTTGGTTCATGTGACAGGCATAAACCCTGACAATTCCATTGTATAAGGCTATGCAAGCCACTTTGATCAAAGATACATACATGACTACAAACAATTTAAGATTATAATTGCTCTATGTAAGTATGTCCTACGGGTCAGTACAGCTGATTCCAAACTTTTAACAGATCTGAACAACTCTGGACTCAAAAAAACATGGAAGAAATAATACTTCCTCTACCAAACTCAAATTCAAATGGTCCAAGAGGCTGGGGAAACATGGTAGTGTCTCAGGTAAGACCTAGAAACACAAATATCTTATAATGGAAGAGGTAAGGTATTGAACTAAGGCAATATATATGATGCAGGGAGCATTAAGATCATCTAAGATTTTGTTTATAAAGAAAAATTAGTTTTTTTTTTTTTTTTTTTAATTTTGAATTTGGTTTTAATGTTGAGGTTTTAAGGGATTTGATTAGATGTTTTTCATATTAGTATAATCCCTAAAACCTATTTAACTGGTACTCTTGTAATGGTGAAAGGTAGCACAATTTGAATATGACAAGTTGAGAATATGCCTCCTCCTTTGTTCTCTTTTTTTGGTGGTGATATCAAACACCCTTCAGTGGTGATGCCTAGGATTTGTTCTTGATACCAAGTTGATGCAAAAAAATATAGAAAAATAGAGATAAAAAAGGAAAAAAAGGAGCAACACCAGAAAAAATCCTAGGCTTCACCAACTAGAATCTGCCTGCAAACCCGAGGCATCACCACCTAAGGGCGTTTGGCATCACCATCAAAAAAAGAGAACAAAGGAGGAGACATATTCTCAACTGATCATAAAATTATTCTTATTCAAATTGTAATACCTTTCACCATTACAAGAGTGCTAGTTAAATCGGTTTTAGGGATTATACTAAAATGCAAAACATCTAATCAAATCCCTTAAAACCCTCAGCATTACCAAATTCAAAATTTAAAAACAAAATTATTTTACAATAAAAAATTAAAATCTTAGATGATATTAATGCTCCCCGCATCAATATATATCCTGGATAGGCCAGAGATTTCCTTGGAAAATTTGCAAGATAATTGTCAAAAGACCAGGACCATCGATGAAATAGGTTCTTAGATGGCAGAGTTGGTTGTTCTGACTTCTGACCCCAAGGTTATATGATGAAAAGCTTTACAATAACAACCAGGCATGATCAACATATTGGGTTCTCGCATCAAGTTATGTATGGATTGGTGCAGCTAAGGGTACCTTGAAGATCACTTCTCTAAGGAAAACTGATTAAACAGTGAGTGCTGGACTTAGATAGCATGCAGTGGGTTTCAAGGTGGAGAAATCGGTTTGCTGCGTGCTATTTCAAATTACACTCAATGGTACAATCTTTGTAAAGGGAAGCCCTTTTCTCATAGCAGAGTGTTGAATCCCCTAATGCCTGCCAATACTTTTTCACCTGAGGAGCCATCAGCATGATATAAACCTAAGAAGGGGGACAGTGGGGTAGCTGACTGAGGAACACAGATATTTTGCATTAGTCACACTCACACCCATAATTGTGATCACTGGTACATTCATTTGCCTCAAAGAATCCACTTACAAAGGGTTTGGCTTTGGCACCTTAGGAGTAAGGTATATAATGCGAGTCGCACCCAAAAACATGATTACCACTCACTGGACAGTTTCATCTTCATTTCACTATCATTTTAGTATAATGAGGAAAACCTAAAACAAGATTTGCATCCATTCCTTTAGTGGCTGCTTATAACTTTTGGGAATTTAACAAAAAAAGGATACAAGAATGCCAACCTAGAAATTTGGAAAAAAACAATTTATATATAGGGGAAGATTGAAGCCTACATCAGCAAAGATCATCTTTAAGAAATAACAATCTAAGTCAACAGTACAAAGACTAACATTTCTGAGTTAGAGAGGGCCCCCAGAAAAGAAATAACGTTAAAAAAAAAATTAAAAAAAAAAAAAAAAACCATGGAAAAGGCACGAAATTTTCTATCTAGTGGACTTAAAAGTGATATGTCATATGTACTGAAAATAAAATCTCAAAAGTTAGAAATTTTGAGCATGGTGAAGAAAAATGAATGTAATTAGAAGCAAGAGCAATTGCATAAGAGGTAGGCCAAGAAAGGTGGAGACTGAATAAAAAAGAAATTAATAATTTTCCATGTTTCCCATTTTTTTTAATAGGAAATTCCATGTTTCCCAATTTAATTATTAGTTCTTTCTTTTTCCTCTTAACAATTTTATGAAGAGGTGTTGAAACTGATGCAACATCAATTGGAAAAGTGATTCTTAGCTAGAGCATTGATTATGAGCTTTATACATTGTCAGAAAAATGGTTAAATAATTACATTCACCTTTTTCTAGCACCTTAAGCTTTTGGGACAATTGGTAATATTTCATGGTATCAGAGCAAGGGGGGAGTCTAGGCATACATGTGAAGGGGGTGTTAGAACAATAGTTAAATGATTAAATTCACAATTTCTTAATAGCTTAAGCTTTTTGAACTATTAATAATTTATCAGAACTAATGTGTTGAACATGCCAAAAAGGAACAAGAAAAATTTTAAGCTGCCAAAAATAAATTTAAAAAAATAGCTGGAAATTGGAAAACAATCACCCCTTGCCCATTCTCCCTAGATCGAGGTGAAGGGGGTTCATAATGTAAAAAGAAAATGTCGACTGCCCAAAATAGTTAGAATATTGAGGTACAGATACATAAAGAGCAAGGTTAGTTATTGTATTTGGAAGCAACTGAATCACTCAACATAAATTTAGTATGTTTATGTCAACACATGCAACACCTATATGAGGAAGTCTTACTTTGAATGCTAGCTCTTTTAACTGCATCCTGAAAGCAGCTTCATCAGAAGAATCAACATCATCTGGCAATGCAACGCAATCCCACCACCTATATATAGACCCAAGTGAGTGTTTCTTTTAACTACTTCAAATAGTAAAAGTGTCTTCCTATACAGTCTTAACAATACCAAAAAAGTGAAAAGATAAAGAACTATATCAAAGGAAAGAAAAGTTTTTTTTTTTTTGATAATCAAGGAAAGAAAAGTTTAGAACAATGTGGTGGCCTATTTCACAACCCACACGTCAGGCTATGCTATCAACAAATGAAATGTAATATTCAAAAGAACATAAAAAAATATTTCCAAAAACTTTCCAAGATATTAAATATTACCATTACAAGCATGTAAACGATGTTACAGAAGTTAGTTATACAGACAAGAATGATTATAGAAGAGAATTCAAGAAATGTTAACTTGATGAAATTCAAACTTAAGTCAATACAAGTTGGCAAGTCCAAATCCTTGACAATTAATAAGTTCAGGATTTTTCTGTTCAATGGAAGATCTCTATATACAATCAGATTATATGTGAGTAATTTGAAAATAGACCAATAATTCTCTAAGGATTTACTGGCATCCTGAAGCCGGTCAAGTCCATGTGAAGAAAAGGTAAAATTGAACTACCATGCATTGGAAGCTGTCATGACATATTACACTATAGAAAGTGGAAATTCCTTGGGCCAACATCATGTATCCCCCAAGAAAGAATATGATACTACAATATATTTTTTTTTTATAGGTGATGAAGACATGAAGTACTCCAATAGTTAAAGTATTGTTCACAAATGCAATGGTAGTACAGATTTTCCTTTCAAATTACAATATAGCAAGTCAGCATTGGATCACAACTACCTTTTCTTGTGTCCCATTGATATCGGTTTCCATGCCTCCAAGAGTAAAGATATATCAGAATGGTCTGAAACATTAGGTGTAGCACACTTCTCCCTTTCTTCGAGATGAGTCACTTTCAACTTCCTATACCTTAGTATAGTGGAAGAGATAACCTGAAATTAGAATCTGAAGTATTAGGCTGTGATTCTGACCTCCCTCTGTTACTGTTACTCTTAGAAACAGTGGCATACAACAAGTAATTGGGGTAACCTCATGCTATGCAGGTATGAAAACCATGAGATATAAGAAATAAGAAGATCAAAAGCAATACTTGCAATAATTACAAACGTACCTTTGCAGCAAGAAGGAAAATATCATTTGTATCTAAAGAACAAGAAGAAAAAACTTTTAGAGAGAGAGAGAGAGAATAATTTTATTAGTGGTGGCCATAACCTACAAGTTTAGAACCTTACCATTAGCATGCTGCATAAATTTTAGAAGTGCCTCCCGACATAATGATTTTGAACTCTCCCCAGTGCAAAGTAGGCAATGAGACAATTCCCAATCAGCCTCTGCACATGATTTGCTACAAATATTGGCAACATTATCACAACTGATTAATTCGTACTTGATGCCTAAAAAGAAGAATTATCAACAGCACATGATCCAAGGAAACTCAAAAATGAAACTTACTCAGAACAGTTTCATATGGTGAAAATTAGGTCTACTCAATTTTATTTTATTTTTGCATAATTAAATATCAGGTTTATTTGCAGTTTGGCTTTAAACCAGTAGTTTTCCCGGCAGTTATGGAACAAGAATGTGCCTCCACGTTGTAGATCTTAACAAGCATGAAAGTTGTGCATGTAATAGCATGGCAACTATTACACACCGCCCAAATTGAAATAGAATCTTAAAAAAAAAAAAAAGCATGGCAACTATTAGGTAACAGATGTTCCATTTTTCTTTGTTTCTGGTCTTTTTAGGCTATGTCAAAGACTTGATGCCTGTGCTAGAGAAAACACCACCTCATGTCTTTCTTAAATGGCCTTGTTGATAGCATAACAACAATTTTAAAAGGGAAAAAAATATGTAGAGATATTAATTACTGTAAAAGCGAATACTAGACATTGAGGAATCACTAAAACTAAAAAGTGTTGTTTAAGAAAAAAATTTCATCAAATTCTTAAGAGCCTTTCAAGCATTCATTTTGGATTGCTTACATTTCAGGTAGTTATTGCTAAAATGCAACCCCTTTTACGGCCAGTGGTAAAATAAATGACACAGGACAAAACTGGAACAGATGCAACAACAAATTTGAATAATAGAAAAATAAGAAATAATCGACAGATCAGCACCTATGCTTGCTTTTAATCAACACCAAGCAAGAAAGCCCTATTTTTAATCAACAAAAATAAACACCAAACCATTGGGAAAATTTCCCTGGAAATTTTATTAATCAAGCAAACTTCTATTATCTCCATTGGAGTACAACAGTGTGCTTATATTGACTACTATGACTTAACCCAATATTTAATTGACTTAAGAAAGCCCAATTATTGTATCACAAAAATAACCTCGACTCTAGAAAATTGAATAAAAAAAATACTAATAACCTAATTAACTAATAAGACCTATAATAAAATCAAGTGGACCAATAAAAAATATACAATTAACTTCTTAAACTATATAATATAAATTAAAATAAAATTGGCTTTGCACTTTCTGGTTCAATAAAACATGAATTAGCAAGAAAAGATTTTTCATCATGCAAAGATAGTGTTACCTGCAGTAGTAAGCTTCTCCACAGCCACCGGCACATCGAACAAGTGGAGGCAAGGAGAACTCTTTGGAGTAAGGCAACACCAATTCCTCATTCATTAATGATTCCACAACCTCTCTAGGGAGAGGAAATCTCTCTTTGGAACTGCTAGAAGCACAATTTCCCAAGTTGTCATGGTTGTTCATAAGGGAATTGTCTTCTCCATCAGAGGAATCAGTTTGGCAGCAATCTTCCGGTATGTGTTTAAAGGTCTCCAGATCAGATTCATGATTCACAGAAACTCCTAAATCTTGCAAATAAAGTCTCCTTCCAATTTGAAGTTCTATGGAGCCAATAAAACGAAAACAGAAGCTACACACTAAACAGTCGATCTGCAATGTGAAAAGGAAAATAGGAAATGTGTTAACTTTCAGGGGGAAAAAAGTTAAACAAAAATTAGTAAATCAGAATAATATATAAAAAACCTTGTTTGAACAATGTTGTATTCCCACAAGCATTTGGTCTTTCAAAACAAGCTCTCCTTCCTTAAAGTCCAAGTCAGCATATAAACCTGCAGTTCGTCAAATGTGTCATAATAACCATTGCAATGCAAATCAGAAATAGTAAATCTTCATTAGAACAAAAATGATTAGAATTAGAAACAAGATTTTCAAAGTTTGCTAAAGCTGACCTAAAATATTTTTATTGTTGCATACTGTTAACCATTCCATTAACATACACTTATTTAAAAATCATAAATAAAAAACCTATTCCATTAACATACAACCATAAACAAAAAGGTTACACCCAAAATTCCAAAAAAATAAAAATCACTGTAACTGCATACATGAAGCTCACTACTTTCAAGTTGTAAGTCCTTTTTGAGAGGAAAACTCAATTAACTTTTTTAATGTTCTATGTTGATCACTGTAAGTGAGAGGGTAATTTATGTTTTGTTATAAACAGGCGATGGCCATTTCTTGCGTTGATTGTACTTATAAGCTTTATAGTTTGTGTGTGTGTGTTATTTATCACATTTCAATATTCATAATAATAAAAAAATTCATTAAAAATAAACAGCAGTCTTATCAATTTGACAAAGGCAACATTTCTTATAACAAAGCGATAAGGTCAAATTCATTGATAATTCACTTTAACCAATTGGTAATGTACAGCAAGAGCCTTGTCACTAAGTGGCATTCCTGGTCTCTTTTATAAGGAGAATCGGGGTTTGAATCCTCCTCCCCTACTTGTTGTAACAATTGAATTATATTTTAAACAAAATGGTAATGGACATTAAGCTAATAATCTAGAAGCACGGGCACAGACACGGACACAGGTACAACATGGCAATACGAGCAATTTCTGAAAAATTATAACATGAACCAGTACAGTACCCCAAATGAAGTGTGCTTCCTAGTAATAATACAGCAATTGCCCAACAACATTGAATTAAATTATAAGATGCACAAGCAGGCAGGCAAGCAAGCATATGTATTATGGATCGAAACCGCCACATTACATTGCATAGGCTAACTGTGTAATTGGCAAAATGAAAACATAGGAAAAAAAAAAAAAAGGTACCCTTTCCAAGCTCTCCATTTTGTTTCACTTTAATACCACGGCATTGCCTCCTTGATATAACATTATCAAAATACTCCTGAATGAATCACACAGATATATTCATTAACAATAAACAACAATACCAACGCAAGGTGAGCCTAATTAAGCTCTTATTTAAAAAAAAAAAAAAAAAAAGAATTTGATAAGGAGCAAGAGAGAGAGAGAGAGGTTGCCTGAAGATGGAGAGGGTGAGGAGGATTGAGAAGAGCAGAGACTTCATTTGCGAACTTAGCGTCGATTGAGCAAACCGTGTCATCCACTTCCATTCCCAACACTTTTTTTTTACACAGACAACAATAGTTTGTTGAAAATAGCAGAGAAATGAGAAGAGAAGATAGCGCGGTGTTTGTTTATTTTGTGCTAGTTAAGATAGTATTTGTGACGGCGCCTAATATTAAACATTAATAATATGGTGTTCTCTGGACCATGGGTCGAACGTCTGGAATTGTTCGTGCTCAGCTTCATTTCCCACTTCAGTGACTTCACGCTTTTTTTTTTTATTTTAGTTGTGAATTGTGATTGCTACTCACCTATGTAGGGCTAAGTTGGCCTGTTAAACCTATGGACTAGGGGCGTTAGGGTCTCAACAAAACCAACACAAGGTGAGCCTCGTCATTCAATCTTAGTAATACTACATTGAAAACTCACACAATCATTTTAATGCTTCACTTGGGAACAAGCTTACATTACCAGATTGGATGTTTTCCCCTTTTTTAATTGACGGCTAAATAGACATAAGTTTTATCTTACTGATTATCTGTTTTGCCAATATTATTTATATATATACTAAACATTAGGAAAGTTGAATGAAATATGATAATTTAGTTTTTTTTTTTTTTTTTTTTTTTTTTAAGGTTTAAATAAATGGTCTGGTTAATGAATGTCTTATGACATTCATTTAGGTTAAATTTTATAATATAGTTAATTGTCTTTTTTATAGAAAGTCAAGTTATTTTCAGTTTAAAGGGCATTTGCAATTGTATTAGTTTTTATTAATTCCTCATACATATGAGATATGTTTGAAACTTTTTTAAAGAGTGCATAGTGATACATGTTAATAAAATACTTGAATAAATTGATGGTCTCTAAAGTTTAGTACAAGTCTGTTTGGGTATCCTACAATTTTCGATAGCTTATATGCATGGTGTTTATAAAAAAAATATATAGTTTTTAGTAACTTTTATATTAAGTGTGTGATAAGTGACAACATGCTAAAATCTAGCTTAATTTCCAAAAAAAAAAAAAAAAAAAAAAAAAAAAAGCTAAAAGTTTGCTTATTTGTAAAAAATCTAAGATATAAGGCAAAAAGTTAAAAAAAAAAAAAAAAATTCTAACTTTTTGCCACACACACTAAGTCTTAAAAAATAAAGTGAACAATTTTAGTCCATTTGATGATATGGCCAATCTAAGAACAGACACGTCATTACTCTTTAAAGACTAAAATATGGACCAACAATGTTTTTTCAAAAGTTACCATCACAACAAAAATTCAGGACAATTTTATGACTCTTAAGGTTTGCCTACAACCTCAAGGTGCTTCTCAATCTGTGCAATTGCACTCGTAGCTACTTTCACAAACTCCTTTTGCTGATTGATTGCTTAATGCTTGTGTGCCAACCTCTAAGGCAGCAAGGCATTATTCAGTAGTGGTGGATTGCAGTCATTTCTGCTCTAATACCTGTTGATAGAATTTGGTTCATAAAGCATTGGCGGAAAATTGGTGTGACAAATGGTCTGATTTTAGGTTGACCAGCCTACTGAAAAGAGAGGGAGAGAAATAATTGAGTTGAAATTCTTCTACTAGTTTTATTAATTGAAAGTCATTCCTACATTGCCAATTGGCTCAATCCTACTACTATTAAAATAGTTGATAAGAGATATGGTAAAGTTTTTGATAGTTGAATAAGAGATTTAAAGTTCAATTCCCACTAATACCTAAAATTGATTGGTGTTTTGGTCTGATAATAAAGAACTATTATTAGAAACAGACGCAATAGGTTGAAACTCTTTTTAAAAAAAAAGTTGATAAGAGTGAGAAAAAATCATCAACTCATAACAAACAAGCTGTTGCTTCTTATTGTATTTTAAGTCTATAGTTTAATCAAATAGCTAAATGTTGTTACACACAATATTTTACACATTCGTACACACACCAAAACAAAAAAGAAAAAGAAAAAAAAAAAAAAGCACTGAAATATAACAAACACTGCTCTAATCAAATTATTAACAAACTCAACAACCATTTGGCTCATGCAACGTGGATTCCTACTCTTAATAAATTTTCAAAAATTCTGTTCATTTTTTTATTATTTTTTTATTTTTTAATTTTTTACATCCAATTCCTGCTAATTTTAAGCTAAATGTAAAACATTAAACATTTATTTAATTTTGCATGATTTACATTAGTTTTTTTAAAATATTGCATGTCTCACATCATTGTCCCTAATCTGATTTTAAAATGGGAACGGGAATAGGAATCTATAATAAAAAATGAAATTACCACTCATTTTTTATATTTATGTTACTTGATTCACAAGAATCACAACTTCTTTTATTTTAATAGGTACGATAGAATTTTTTGTGTCTGCTTTTGATTAGATTATTACTCTTGATCACCATGCCAGGCTCATATCTTCTCACCGTCTGCACTTGTTTAAAAGACGACACAATACACTTCAATCCGTGTATCACCTGACCAAGTCTGAATTTCAACACGTATATCTTTTCTTTTCCATTTGGATTGAGCTTCTATTATATAACATAAACCTAACGTCAACACCAAACGAGGCATCAGTCTCTGCTTTCAATCTTATAGGAGATTTGGTGCTTGGAAAACATGCCTGTTATTCACCCTCATCCAAAATCCACGAGAAACTGAATAAATTCTTGTGCATCAGAGTGAATTTCTAATGAAAATGACCATAGGAAATCAAACTAGGGCGCAGGAAAGAGATTTCCCAGCCAACTTGACTCCAGTGACATTCCAATGACAAACTGAAAACTTGCAAAACAATATGATGGAACACCAAAATTATTGCCATAAAAATACAAACATCAACTTTTTGGTGAAATATCCCATGGAGTTGGGACATGAACAGATCTATTACACAAATTTCAATGAAAGAAAACTTCTCTCCCTTGGGGCATTCGAGGAATACAGACAGATGATATCGATACCAACAGTGCAAGAGCACCCAAGGAACATTAGCTGTAATGACCAGAAACTTAAGCTATGAATAAAATCCAAATGGAAGAAAAGATGACCTAGTAAAAGTTTAAAATTATATTTGCATCTTTTTACTGGTTTCAGTGTCAAACACATCCAAAGAACTGTTCCAGGGTTGGGGCACTGAATACGTTCGGAGCAGTCCGTTCGGGTCTGATAGCAGATATGTGAAGTTGGTATTTGATGAATCTCTGTAACGAATAAGAATAGTTTCAGAGATATGCATTACAATGGTTAAATATATTAGTGCCAAAACATTATGAACACAATTGCAGATCTGTCTTTAAAGCAATGATGAGCGGAGATAACATACAGCTAACTGAGAAATGATTTCCGGATTCGTGTCAATATGCCAATCTGGCTCCAATTGCCGTACAAAAGATGACCGCCCATTCTCTGTATTACAGAAAAGAACCTGCATATGCATATCATTAATTATGACATTAGAGCCCAAAAAAAAACCTGGAATGGTGAAACTAATCACTAGGCAGAATTAATCCATCTATATCCAGAGTTCTCTAGCAGACTACAGGGTATGTAACCTAGAACACCAAAAGCAAATAAACGTACCTCCAGCCATTGTTGTTCAAGTGATTTGTAGAGAAAAACTACTGCAAAAATAATTAATCATAAAAGAATTCTTCCATCCTATGGCCTACACCTTGGAACCCATTTGATGAAGAGCATAGGCTTTTCAAAGGCTAGACTAAGGACCTCTTCAATTAACATTGGTTTCCTATTTATACTCCTTCCATCAAGAAGTATCATTGACAATTAATTGCCAAGTGATTGTTCACCCAAAACAAAAGTCGATTCACCAAATGACGTTTTAAGTGACTGTTCACAGATAGGCTCCTAATAGGATGGGTCTTTATCTGTCACTCTTATTATTATTAAATAAAATAAATATACATATATAATACTCAAATAATTTGGATAAACTATATATTGTCCACGTTTAGTCTACTAATAGAGATAATCTTACATACAGATCACAAAGTTTATGCTCACAACCAGAACAAGGATATCATTACAGCATTTAATCTCTTACAAGTTCTCTTAGCCAATAGAATTGAAAGGGCAATGACAATAAATGGAGCAGAGTTAAAAAATGATTTCCAAGTCTCCAAGATCAACTGAGATGGAAAGTATCCCCTCTGGTTAGGGAACCACCAACCACTTTGCCTGACCATCTCCTCCACCAACAGCAACACTTGGAGGTCCTCCTGGTAAAGGGGCAGTAATCTCTCAATCCCAATTGATCCTTGGGCAATTGGTGGGTTGATATTATTCGACATTGAAACCAAATCATTCAAGCTTTAATAATGAAGGGGATCAGTTTTCATTCTTTGGATTTACCAGCAAAAAAAGACCACCTACGGCCTGTTTTTTTAGGGAAGGAGAATGCAAAATTGTTGTTAGCAAAGTTGGTGGATGTGGTCACAGGGAAGCACTCGAAGCAGTTTGTGAGAACAGTTAGAGAAGGTGAATAGCATGTCATCCAATGCCGTTCAAACAATTACAGACTATACCTTACAGTGTTAGAATTTGGCAGAAGTGGTCAGAGAGGGTCTGTCATTGTCTTGTGAGGAAAAAAGGGGAGTGGGAGGAGGTGTTTTGGAATTGAATTAAGGAAACTCCTTTAGCATGAACAGTACACACAAAACAGGAGTCTGTCAAACACCAACCAGATCAATACTGGGCAAGATTGGGTGATGACAACAGTGGAAAAAAAACCCCACAGGTGGCATTGAAAGGCTAGGGGAGGAGCACCAGTCTGGGCAATAACAAAGGAAAAGGGGTAATTATGGAAAAAAAAAAATTAAGAATGGAGATGTGAATTGTTGCTCACGGTTTGTTCACGGTTCACGCACTTATAGGGTGTTGGATTTGAGTTCAAAAAGAAGACTCTTCGTCACCATCACTGAAGGAAAGAGGCTGGTGTAGTAGGAGAAAAATATGGGAAGGAAATCGGTGCTTATATGGAAACCACGTGGAAATATGAAGTAGGACAATAAGCCTGATTTATTTAATAACAAAAAATAGTACGGAACCCAGGTTTTTTGGGGAAGGGCTTTTGAGCCAACTCCAGCCCAAACACGTCAAAGCAGGTTGGATGTCAAAATGCATGAGAAAGTCACGACCACATCTCCCCATAATGAGGGTTACATTCATCTATTTATACAACTCAAGCCCTACTCTAAGTGTATGTTTGGATTGCACTGAAAACAGGGGACTTGCGCGTTTGCATTTTTTTGTGTGGGTCCCATGCACTATTCATAGGATCCGCAAGTATGGATTTCAACAAATTTTTCTTCAAAACTAGGTCCCACGACACTATTCACACATTTAAAAATTATTTTGTTACAGTGTTTTCAATTTTTAGCTTTCAGCAATAAGTGGTATCCAAATAGACCTTAATTGGCCACACCTGGCTCACTCCTACACAAACTTTGTTGTAGTTTAAGACTACAGCTTCGCTCAATATATTTTTATTGGATGTGAATTTTGACAAATCCACCATTAGATTACATTTTCTTCTTATATTTTTCATGCTTGCAAAATTTTTAAAAAATAAAAAACCAATAGCTATGTCATCAATCAATTGTTTAAATTGCAAGTTTTTATAATCTAAAATTATGCATAAAAAATAAGTTTATAGATTATATGGTAAATAACATCCAATTGGCACAAAATTTGTGTGTTAAAAGCGTAAAGAACGTGCAATCCAACGATTAGATTTTTCAAAATATGTAGCAATGTCAATTTTTTTTAAAGGAAGTTGTAGCCAAACTTTGTCCCACTCTATTAGCTTACTAATTCAGCATGTTCTCGTAAGAATTTACCTATGTGATTAATGTGTTACATGTGCTTCAACCGTAACTAACTCAATCAATTTGTAACTAACTTTAACCCAAACAAACTCTTGTACCTGAGCCCATATATCTTTTCACATGGATTACAACTCTAATTCAAGCCTTAAATTGATTTTTAGATGTCTCCCACATGCAAGAGGGTCCAGGACTTGGCTTGGGTCAAATTTGGATGCATTTTGGGCAAGACTAGCATAGAGTGGAAATCAGAGGCCTTAAAGTTCTGATAGGGACTGTCGGAGTGCCAATTAGCACCTCCTCTATAGTCTATATGCCCTAATTTGGCTTCCACTTTAGCTGTTATAAGTTCCCAACATGATCCTAACATATTATTTATTATTTTCCCCCTCATTGAGCCCATGATTATGCTTACTGCTATTTTTCTCCAGTACCGTGAACTGCCTATCATTTTCTAAGAGTTGAAGCTCCATAATTATCTGGATTCCCAATTCAGCCATGGCCATGTAAAATAAAGTGTCCCACTCCTTTGCAGGAGGCCAGTTATTATCATGACAGACAAAAGGGATGGTGTGTGTGTGTGTGTGTGTAAATGCATGTCCAGCACATCCACAGCATTAAAATATGATTTGACAAAAGATTAAAGTCATATAATGTTAGTAGTAGATATTTATTTACCTTGTCTTTGACCAAACCACCAGATGTGAAAACCCCAGCATCTTCTAGAGCCATAAGAACCTTTTTCTGCAGACAAAATTTTCACCATAAATGACAAACATTTTAATATATAAGTAATGAACTATAATATAGCAGAAGGAAACACTATTATAGAGCAGTTGGCAGAAAGAATTTTAATTAAGCCACTAAAGGTTAGCAGCAACCAGGATAACCCAACCACAGTTTTGCTGATACAAAAATAACCGTTTGAGAGGCTTTATTAGTGACATCTACAAATTATTTCATCTTACATGCTTATCTGTGAACATATTCATACCTGTATTTATAGATGGGAAAAATTTGCAGGCTGAAGGTCAGCCCAAATGATATAGAATGGAAATAAAATACTGTAAGAATAAAATCCTTGTAAAATAAATGTATTGCAAGAACATATACCCCAAGTACAGTGGAAGCAAGCCAAAATATTTTTAAACTCAAACCAATAATTAAACAGTAGAGTTTATTTTGAACATTTCCAGATTTAAAACTATATTGATTTCACACTATGTTATCATTACTCTATAGATAAGTTAAAAATGAAGAAAAAGCACTAGAGCATGAGCACTGTAAATACATAATATATAAAGTTATGCACTTTAGAACATGCTCATTGGGATTGTTAAGCACATCACATGACACAATACATTTTTGCAAAATTTTAGTATTGATTGACTCTAAGAAAATAATAGTTAGCAAGGTCTGTACGCACTTCACTTTCATCATCCAAAACTCTTTCCATGAGATAAAGATCGCAAAATTTTGTGATTTCCAATAGTACTTCCAGCACAGCGGATCTCACAGTTGCTTGTTTCTGCCATGACCATACTAAACAATGTCAATCCTTTTCCAGAATGCTATTACAACGACAGAGTTCACTAGAAAGAGAGATTCACTACCTGAAGATCCTCTGGACTACTTTCTTCTAGAATTACTCCAACCAAACGACATGTTACCTACATATATAACAAGTCATCAAACTGAAAAAGCAAAAGAAATTAAACTTGCTATATATTGATTGATTTCTTTCAGAAAGTATTAAATACTGGTAAGTTAGCAATGGGTAATACATTTCCTACAAGCTTTAAACATTATAACCTAGACCACAACTAAAAGTGGAAATCAAACCAGGATTTCATGCAGCTAAACTCTGTGGAAGTCAATTTTCATAAGATGAGAAGCAGTATATGGAAAATATACAAGAACTACAAGAAATGAAAGAAGAAAACTTCAAGCATACATGGAAGCTTTAGCTGATACAAAAAGAAATGGCCGCATCAAGAAATTCAAGACTTCTTTAGCAAAAAGAAAAAGAAAAACACGCTATGAAATTGATTGTGTTGAGACCTGAACCCCACACTAAACTTCATGTATGTTTCAAACTACAAAGTTAGTGGCAGTAAATCAGACCCGGTCAATTTGCAAATTCAGTATGAATATACATGGGCAATCTAAAGTACATATTATTTTTCCAATCACGTGATCTCACTCTTTCCCTCAACAAGAATCTCGCACCATAATCCAGTTTATCAAACCTAGACAAGAAAAGATTTACTTACAAACATGCATGATAGAAAAAAATATGGTAACAAATGGTCTAGATTTAACATGGACCCAAAAGCACATGCAGGGTGTAACATGTCTAGGTATTTAGTTTAGTTGAACATGATCTTGAGGAAATAATAAGCCAAACCAAATAATTATGTGTAGCTTATAAAAATACCATAGAGCATCAACTAATTACCTTTCTTCCTTCACTCAATTTCTGCCTTACAATTTGCCCCAAAGTTGGCTGAACAGGGAAAAAAAAGCAACTTAAGATAAAGTAAGACAATGTAAAGCTATATATAATTCATAATTAGTGCAATTAACTTAACACTAACCTTTACTGGCTGAAAGAACTCGTCAACAACATTTTGAGCTCTTGAATCCTCCAAGGACGAAGAACTACCAGAGGGTACCAAAGTTGCATTGGAATGAGTACTAACAGAAGAACTACTAGGTGTACCAGCTTGCCGTTTGGGTTGCCTTCTCGGAGGCAGACTAGGTGATCTCAAAAGCCTCCAAGTGAAGACTATTGCAAAAGCAAGCCCCGCAACAGCCCCAACAGATCGTGAATCCTGCTACCAAGTTGAAAGTTGTGAGAAACCCCAAAACACTCCAGATAGAAATTTTGTTGATGGGATAATCTCCAATCAGAGATAATTGAATGCGCATAACACAACTTAGATGGAAGGCCTAGAAACTAAAATTTTGTTTTAAACAGCATTCATTTCTTCCTTTCTTTTTTCTTTCTCCATTTTTGATGAAGTGCATGCAAGCAAACCATATACTTTTAATAGCATTTTACTGAACTTAACAATTTAAGCTATTTTTTTTTTACAGGTAATAAAACTTAATATTGAAAAAAAAAAGGTGAAGCTCTAGTACACAGGAAGTGGCCGATAATGGCCTTCTATGTCCATCAGGCTGCAATATTGCCCATATTTTTTTGATGGATTACCAGACATTTTCACGAGCCACCACTTTTATCCTCAATGGTACAGGCCAGGAGAAGAGGAGCATTATAGAAGAATAGACACTGTTCTGTGGGAATAAAAATGGAATGCCTGGGAAGGTCAATCTTGAGATTTTTAAGCTGTGACATTCAAGATGTCTGTGGCTTCCCATAATAATGCATAACCCAGTGCCCTCACTAAGAGGTAACCAGAGCACTGCATGCTAAGTATTAATATACACTAGACAAGTCCTCTTGAAAATTTTAAAAGAGTTTTGCAAAGCAAAGGATACTTTAAAGTCCAAACTACATATGGGTCTGATTGGACACAGTTTCAAGTCATTTTTAAAATGTGTGACACTTTTCCTAGTGGAGACTATTGAGATAGCAAGTATTAATATACACTATATCAAAGACACACTTCAGTAAAAAAACTTAAGCAAGATAACAGTGACCATTTTTTGGACCAAAGACAAGACGTCATAGTTTATCAGCCTTCTTTTTTTTCATTTTTTTTTTAAATTTTTTTTTTAACAAGAAAATAAAATTTTGTTAATATCGCAAAGAGGCATAACCCATTTACCAGGTAAACTGTTTACCATAGTTTTTGCAGCTGCTCATCTAATTATTAAAAAACCTTATTAACTTCTTTAAGTAGTCCATTTTGTCCCTTTATTGATTCATTTTCACTAGTGTACAAAAAAAATAAACGTATCATCCCAGTACCAAGAATGGACATGTCCACCAGGGACTTGCTGCGAAATTTAGCATAAAGATGTGTGCAATAGCGACCTGATCTACTAATAAATAGGGTTTTTTTACACACTATCAATGAAATAATTCCTATCTATCCAACCCTAAAATTGCCTTGAACTGAACATTGTTAAGACACATTATTTTGATCCCAATAAGGATTAATTTTAACTATTCACACCTTAACAAATGACACCAACCACAATACCACAAAATTACAATTTTTGTATCCAATCTCAAGTAATGAACATTAGGTTTCACCAACTCTAATTCAACACCTAATGCTTCAAATTGTGTAAGCATAAAAAGCAATTAAGCCCATAATTTCATCACCAGGAAAAAAAAAAAACCTAAACCCAGAATTAACATTCAAAACAATTTTTTTTTTTTTTTTTTTAAAAAAGCGAAAAATGAAAGAAAAGCATGAGATCGGGTAGGAACAGACCAGGCGCTGGAGAGAGATCGGGAGATGATTGGAAATCTTGACGGTGAGATAAGTGCCGAAGCGCTTTATCAGCTGAACCAACTCTTCTTTCGACGAATCCGCCATCAAACAAAACCAGACTCTCTGTTTACGAACCCGAAAAACACAAACACACAGCCCTTTGATTAAATTCTCAGGTCCTTCGCTCTTAGGCTTAGGAGCACTGTTTATGATTTTTGAGACACCAAAGAGTTGTGCTTTGCGTCAACCATCGAAAAGAGAGAAGTGTGTGTTTCTCGATTTTTTTTATTTTTATTATTATTATTATTTTTTTTGGTTACAGTTACTTTTCCTTTTCGGTGAGTTCTATTCTTACTCTTTTTTTTTTTCTTTTTCTTTTTTATGAATACTTTTTTCTTTTTTTAGAATTTTATAAAAGAAAAAGTTAAACATGACTTAAACTTAAGGATTTAGAATATATGTTTAGAAACTTTTGTAAGAAGAAGTAAAAAATAAATAATTTTTTGATATTTATTATAAAAATTGTATTAAAATTTTTTTAATATAATTTATTAACAAATGTTTAATATTTGCGGTGACATGCGATTTAACTTTTTTTTTTAATAAATAGTGTGTGACGAGACGAATTTAGTGGTGACATATTTAGTGGTGGTTTGAATTTATGTTGTGATTGTAGCTTTTTTTATCTATTAAACTTTTACCAACAAACACAATGCCCTAATTAGAGATTAATTTCCTATCAAAAAAAATTAGAGATTAATTTATTATGAATTTTTATATTATGAATTTATTATGTTTATTTAACAAGCATGCATTCAACCATCCAAATCCAATCTAACCAAATAATACTGCCATACAGATACAGGTTAACTAGGATACAAATTCATTAAAATAAAAAAAAACTAGGATACAATCCCCGTTTCAAAAATAAAAAATAAAAAATCTGTAGGCTCAAAGAACATGAATGAATTAAGGCTCCACTAAACAGAAAAATTCAACAAGGCTCTATTGGGTAAGTAATACTTTTCTTTTTCTTTTTTTGAAAGGGAAATAAGATGGCATTAATAACCAAACAAAGAGTACAACAAAGTGAGTTCAAGTATAGGCCAAACAACATAGCTATACAATACACATCTCAGATTGAATTAAATAAGCAAGGGATGTGCAGAAAACCCGCCAAACCTGACCTGACCCAACCCAACTCGTCGGGTTGGGTCAGTTTTTAGGGCTTGGTGAGTCGGGTTGGGTTACAAAAAATTTTTATAGCAGGTCGGGTTGGGTTTGGGTCATAAAATTACAAACCCATCAAACCTGACTCGACCCGACCCAACCCGTCGGGTTGGGTCGGTTTTTAGGGCTTGGTGGGTCGGGTTGGGTTACAAAAATTTTTTTATAGCGAGTCAGGTAGGTTTGGGTCATAAAATTACAAACTCGCCAAACCCGACCCAACCCACCCATATTTTAATATATGTTTAAAATATATTATATATTTAATAAACCAGCTGTAGAGCACTTCCTCAGTTCCTACTATTATATATAATATAAAATCCTATTAGTTCTTTTAATATATATTTAAATATATTATATAATTAATTAAAAAAATTAAAAAATTTTAGATATATTTTGTTTATAACTGAGTTAGGAACTCATTTATATTTTGTTTATAAGTGAATTAGGATACTAGTTCATTTATATTTTGTTTATCAACTCAAGTGGCTAGTGTAATTTTTTTTTTTTTTTTTTTTTGCTCAATTTAATAATAATAGTAATAAAAAAAAAATTGTCCAACCCATGGGTTCAACCCGACCTAACCCAACCTATGTGGGTTGGGTTGGGTTGGGTTAGGTTAGGTTGGACTTATGTGATGGGTTAGGTTGGGTTGAATTTTTTTTTACCCACCATGGTGGGTTGGATCAAAAAATCAACTCAACCCGACCCATGCACACCCCTATAAGCAACCAATGGGGGTGTGACTCCATTCCAGATGTGCGAACTTGCACTCCTCCAAGCATATTGGGTTAACTCGTGAGCAATCTTGTTAAGGTCATGGCTTGAATGCTTGAAAGAGCATGATTCAAACAGATTCCGAGCTTGGAGAAAATCCTGAATGAAATGGTCAAAATTGCTCCTAATAGCTTTTTCATTAATGGCTTGGATGACATTGAGTGCATCTGATTTGAAAATAACTCTAGGCAATTGCAAATCCTTAGCTAGCAGGATTCCTTGCTCCAAAGCCATTTTCTCCACGAGTTTTGCAAAAGAACTGGATTGAAGAAACTTGCATAGACTAGCTATTGGTTGACCCTTGCTGTCTCTTATAATGACCCCAATGCTAGAGTACCTGTTTTAGTCCGAAGCTCCATCAACATTTATTTTGTAAACTCCAGGTGGAGGGGTTCCCATCTGGTGGGGGAGTTTCTGATATAGGAAAGGTCCGCATCAGCAGCACTTGAGTAGTCTTCCATTGAGCTTTTTGCCATATGCCAAGTCTATTGTGGGGAAAGGTTGCTTTCATTGTAGACCACCTTATTTCTGTTATACCAAATGGCCCAGGCTACATCAAAGAAGATTTCCAGGTCTTGGGTAGACTTTTGAGTGAGGATAAGCATGGTTGAGTCCTGGAAATTCAAGTTGTTTTGACTGGCTCTTAATGGATTTTCAGCCCATAAATCCCAAACCTAAGAGGTGAAATCACATCTTAGGATGGCATGGGTGATATTTTCGAGTTTAGAACCACAAATTGGGCATGTTTTACTATTAGTAATGCCTCTGATATTCATGTTTTCCATTGTGGGCAACCCATTAACACAAGCTCTCCAAGCAAAAATCTTCATCTTGGCTAAGAGGTTTAGGTGCCAAAACTTTTTCCATAGCAGCCTATAGGGATCCCCGAAGGAGCTTTCCTCTTTTTCCCTTGTGTCCATTAACTTGTGGGCAATATGGTACGCGCTTTTGGTTGCAAACTCACCACGGCTATTCCCCAACCATATTATTTTATCTTCAGGCAGATTGTGGCTCAAAGGGATTTTGAGAATTGCTTCAACTTCAAAGGGGAGGAATGTCGCTCGAACCAAATCAGCTTTCCACCATTTTATGGTAGGGTCTATGAGTGAGGAAACCACTGGGAATTCTAGATTGCTATTTGGAGGATTGATGACTTTATAAGTGGATGGATTTGGCATCCATCTATCATCCCATATATGGATCCTTTTTCCGTTGCCTAACCTCCATTGAGTTCCTTCCTTTAAGACTTTGAGACTGTTGTAAATGCTTCTCCAAGAGTATGATGGAGAATTGCCAAGCTTGGCATTGAGAACATCACTTGTGGGAGAAGTATTTGGCCCTAAGAACACGGGCAACAAGGGAACTTGGATTTGTGAAGATATGCCATGCTTGCTTAGCTAACATAACAAGGTTGAAAGCTTGCAAGTTTTTGAACCCCATGCCTCTGCTAGCTTTCGAATTGCACATCCTTTTTCCAGCTGATCCAGCACATTTTGGATTCTTGCTGCTTCTGACCCCACCAAAAATTTCTCATCATACTTTCTAAATCTTCATATAAATTTTGAGGTAGTTGGAAGCAACTCATTGTATACGTTGGGATTGCTTAAGCAACTGTCTTAATGAGAATTTCCTTACCACCCATAGAGAGTAGTTTACCCTTCCAACCAGCAAGTTTCCGCCCCACCCTCTCCTTCGAGATAGCAAATACTTGTTTCTTGGATCTTCCAATAAATGATGGGAGACCCAAGTATTTGGAATGTCTTAAGTCTTGCATGGGGCCAAGGATGGCAAAAATCTCTTCTTTGACTAGCTGAGGCGTATTTGGGCTAAAGAACACCAAAGATTTGTCTGTGTTAATTTTTTGGCCAGATGCTTCTTTATATTTTTGAAGGATTTGTTTTAATTTCTGACTCTCTTCGGCGTTTTCCTTGCTAAAGAGAATGCTATCATCCACAAAAAAGAGGTGGGTGATTCTTGGGCAACCTCTACAAATTGAGATGCCCGTCTATTGCTGATTTCGTGTACTTCATGTATGAGAGCAGAGAGGCCTTCGGCACAAAGAAGGAAGAGGCTTGGTGAAAGGGGGTCTCCTTGGCGAAGTCCTCTAGTTGGGGTTATATTTCCCCGTGCTACCCCATTTATAATAACTGAGTATGAGACTGTGGTGATGCACTGCATTACCCAATTTATCCACCTAGTGTTGAAACCCAATCTTTCCATAACCCTTTGGATGAAGCACCATTCAACTCTATCAAAGGCCTTGCTCATGTTGAGCTTGGTTGCCATGAAACTGTCATTACCCGCATTTTTTTTATTTAAGAAAAGCATTAATTCAAAGGCCACAAGCACATTGTCAGTAATGAGTCAGCCTGAGATGAATGCACTCTGGTTTTCTGTTATAATGTGAGGGAAGAGGGTTTTAAGTTTGTTAGCAAGGGTTTTAGAAATGAGTTTAAATTCTACATTACAGAGACTGATGGGGTGGAACTCAAACATTCTCTTGGGATTATTTGTTTTCGAGATGAGGGCTATGTTTGTTTTATTCAGCTCTGTCATGGGCAAATTGTTGTTAAGAACATTTAGAACCATATTAGTAATACTACAGCCCACAATATTCCAATATTTTAAAGAAAATATGGCAGACATACCATCGGGGCCAGGTGCCTTGGTAGGGTGGATTGGCTTGAAAGCTATGGATACCTCTTCCCTGGTGAAGTCCCGAGTGAGATTTGCATTCATTTCATCAGTCACTCTAAAGGGGATAGCTACAGTTACTTCTTCAACCCATGTTGGATGGGCTGTTGTGTAGATATTCTCAAAATAGTTAATAGCTGCCTGGGCAATGTTTTCCTTTTCATCACACCACCTACCTTGCTCATCCCAGATTCCCAGAATTGTGTTTTGTTTACGCCTTTCAGAAGCTTGAGTATGGAAGAACTTAGTATTCTTGTCCCCCTCCTTAAGCTAGTGGGCTTTAGCTCTTTGCCCCCAATAGATTTCCTCATCATCCAAAAGCTCATTGATTTCTTTCCTTAGACTATTAATCTCAGTGCCCATGTCTCCTCCCTTGTCTTGTTTGGTTAGGCTATTTAGGGCGTTCCTTTTGGCCTGAATGTTTTTTCGAATTTGCCCATAAACCTCTAATCTCCACTTAGTTGGCTCGGTAGCACAAGATTTTAAGTTCTCCATTATTCCTTCTGGGGTACTAAGATCAGCCCCAATCCCCCATGACACCTCAATAATAGCTTTGCAGTCAGCATTTTTAGTCCATAATGCCTTGAAATGAAACCGCTTTTCTTGGGAGTGGCGATTGGATGTTGAGTCCAAGATTACTAGTGCACAATGATCAGAAGTGGAATCAACTATATGGAGTACTTTCTTCCCTCCAAATTTTTCGGTCCATTCTAGAATTGCAAAAGCTTTGTCAAGCCTTAAGTATTTCCTGTTTTCCCCCTCTTGCATGTTGCACCAAGTAAAATCAGACCCAATATAGCCCAAGTCTTGAAAACCACAATAATCCACTACTTTTTTGAAGCCATCCATCTGCTGTTGAGGCCTAGGAGTTCCACCCGATTTTTCCTCAGTTGATAAAATTTCATTAAAATCTCCTAGACAAAGCCAAGAAAGTTGGAATTGATTATGAAGAAAAGCTAGAAGGTGCCAAGATTCATACCTTCGGTGAGTCTCTGGATGACCATAAAAGCCGGTTAGCCTCCATTTGAAGTTGTTGTCAGGCTCAGTGATAGTTGCATCTATATGGTTATTTGAGAAGTTTTTAATTTCCAAGTCAACTTCTCTTGCCCATAAGAGAGCAAGTCCTCCACTTCGGCCTATACAGGGAATAATGAGGCCATTTGCCATCCCAATTCTATTCTTTATCATTTCTATACGTTTGGTTTTTGATTTGGTCTCCATAAAGAAGACAACTTTGAGATCCCAACACCGCACCAAGTCATGCAATGCTCTGACTGACTGGGGGTTCCCAAGCCCCCGGCAGTTCCAACTTAAGGGATTCATGTCTCTTGGCGATGCTACCTTGCAGCCACCGCCAATCCCTCTTCAGTTTTAGAATAACTGGTATTAGAGATTGTGCATCTCCTTTTCTGCAATGATTCTTCTCCTTCTTCAAATATAAGCTTTCCCACCCTTTTAATCCCAGCAACTGGTAGTTGGACTTCAACTTTTGGGCTTTTGTTTTTCCCTTTTTCTCTTGCCATTTTCTTGAATTGGGCCTTTGTTTTCACTTTCCTTTTTATTTCCTCGCCCTCAGATCCCTTATTTCTTTCATTAGTTTCGGTTGGGTCAGCCATTAGCTTGAGTGGGCTGGAGACTTCCATGGACTCTGTTCCCGTTTGGGCTTGCTAGCCCGTTAGAGAGAGGGTGTCCAATGCTTCTTTGTCCTTTTTCAAATCTCTTGGTGGACCGTTGGAGGGAGCAGCTACCTCATCACGTGCTCCTGGCAATTGCGTGGTGCAGTGTCCCACCCGCATAAAGTAGTCTCATCCATTCTAACTGATTTGCCTCGAAGCCCGCAACATCACACATCTCCATATTTTTTTAATTTTCCTTTCCCCGGTTGCTGTCACTACCTGAGCTGCCTTCACCACCATCCGCCGCTGAGGCATAGGAGTTTTTTTGCCGTTGTTTGAATATTTTCCTCTACTCTATCTTCATTACCATCACTCCGACCCTCACTGTTAGTGGATCTTGATTTTTCCGTCCCCCATTTCAAATTTCCCTGTGCTCGAAGCCAGTCACCATATTGTTTGGATGAGTTTTGTTGGTTTGTGATCTCCAAACAATGCTTGTCATCATGCCCCAATCTACCACAGTGGAAGCAGAAGGTAGGAAGCCTTTCATACTTGAAGTTTACCCAGAATTTTTCACCATCTGCACTAGCTACCTTACCCCCACACCTAAGAGGTTTATCAAGTTGTAAATCTACTCTGATTCGCATAAATTTTGCTTGCTCTTCTGTCTGACTCAATAAATTTCCCCAAATTGTTTCCAAGTTCTCTACCTACCTCATCTAAAGGGGAGTCCCCAAATCTGGACCCAGAAAGGGGAGTGGATGAAAGTGATGTTTGTAGCTGAGAGACCTTTTTTCCATCTGCACAGCAATAGGAGATTATTGTCAAAATTCCATGGCCCATTTTTTTCAACCCACTTCAATTGGTACTCAGAGTTGAATTTGAACTGTAGTGTATTGTTTCCCACATCTACAATCTACAGGTCGGAGCCCATTTTCCACGCTGATCTTAGCGTGTTCTTCAAAGCCCTTTGGTTTTGATGTCGGTCTGATAGCAATCTACCAAAGAGACTCAATGCACATTCCTCTAGAAGCTACGATTTACTCCTTGTTGTTATTGAGATTTCTTCTTCTTCCTCCTTTGTGAGATGGAGGTTGAGTAATCCTTCTACCACCGCTTGTTCCATGGCGGCGTTAGGAGGGGGTGATGGGTAAACTCAAGGAAAAACCCAAACAGAGAAAGAGGGAGGGAATGCTCGACACTAAGGGTGTGTTTGTTTCATGTAAAATATTTTCCGGAAAATACTTATTTTCTGGAAATGCTATTTTCAGGAAAGGAAAATATTTTTAAGTGTTTGGTTGCATTTCAGAAAATGTTGTGAAAAATATTTTTTGGTGTTTGGTTGTGTTGTTGAAAATACCATAGAAAACACATTTTCTACTTGTTGCTCACATTTTCTTACATTTTCTCAACTGCCAAACAAATATATAATTTCATCCCTCAATCCAGAAACACAAATAAAACCCAGAAAAAAAAAATTTCATAATCCGGTCAAATTGAGAGAAGAAGGAAGAGAGAGAGGACGATCGGTTTTGGGGTCGAGGACGATCGGTTTTAGGGTGCGACGATCGCAATCGGGGACGACGAATCGGTGCTGCAACTGCAATCGCGATCGGGGATGATGAATCTGGGTCGAGGACAATCGGTTTTGGGGTGCGACGAGAACGATCGGTTTTTGGTGAATCGGTACTGGGGTGCGACGATCTAGCCGGTGGTGCGATCGGCGCGACAAACGAGCTTGGTCTTGGGTTTTCTAGGTTCGTCGAAGTCGGTTTCTGGGTTTTTCGGAGTTCGATCTCTTCTTCCTCTCTCTCTCTCTGCACGCGGGCGCGATCTCCCTCTCACTCAACTCTCTTTCTGTTTTCCAGAAAATGGGTATTTGAATGTAAAATAAAAACGGAAATCAATTTACACCCCAACACAGGCCAACTGAAAAGCATTTCCAGAAAATGCATTTTCCATGCACAACCAAACACCCGTAAATACGGAAAAACATTTCTGGAATTGATTTTCACCCAAAACAAACACAGCCTAAAAGACGAGAGGGAGAGAGCTCCTTTTCTAAGAGGAGAGGAAGAGAACTCCTACTTGGGAGAGAAAGCCATCCTCATTAGGTAAGTAATACTAAAGGATGAAAGTTCACTAGTATAAATACTAGAGTTGGTTTAGATCTCCAATTTTTAAATTACGACTAGATTACTTTTAATCTACTCAACTAAGTGTGGAATAAGAGTAATCAATGCGCAATCAACTAGGATTACTACCTAGTGCATGGGCATACATAATAAACAATTAAGTATAAAACACAAGAAGTAAAGGGAAGAGAAAAACAAATACAAGATAACACTGCGATGTGTTATCGAAAAGGAAAATCGAAGTTCTCGGCGTAAAAATCTCTTCACAGCCCTCCAAACCGAATTGATCCACTAGTAAATAAGTTGGAGTACAAGGATTACAATATAGACTCTCCAAGCCTAGACTACCCTCTATACTTAGACCTTCCAAGTCTCAGCTACCAACGGGTTTCACCGAGCCTTGTCTTCACTAGCTTTCCGAATCTAGCAATTATCACTAATTGCATTCACCATAGAATGGCATGACCTAATGCTTCCCAAAAGCTCCAAAGCAACTCACAACACTTAGAATGTGTATGGTTTGTGTTTGGACTAAGAAACTCTCAAAAGATATGGAATTAAAGAGGGAAGAAAGTGAAGAAAACTAAGAGAAATGTGTAGAGGATTATAGGTATGCAATCTCTAACTCTCCATTGGATTTTTAGGGTTTTCTCTCTGAAACACTCCTTACAATTTCGTGGATAATGTGGGCTTTTATAGTATGGGTAAAGAAATGAGTGAAATACACAAAATCTAGTTGTCAGTGCATCTCGCAAGTTGGCCAACTAGCGAGCCACTCGCAAAATGCCCCTGACACTTGAGTCGTTTGAACTTCCTCATGTGCTCTTCATGTGGCCTTTCACGGGTTGCATTAGTCGCAAGATACTTTAAGGTTGTTTGGATTTCAAGTATTCCATCAAACTGGGTTTTCATCATCCATAACCCAAAATACCGTGGACCCCACCACAAGGTGCTTGTTTGGCTTACTCAATGATGTTTCCATCACTCAATTCTCTAGTTTTCGAGTGATGAGATACCAAAATTGAAAACAGAGAATAGAGTGAGATAGCATTTTTTGTAATTTTTAGCAACGAATGGAACCCACTGTTTAGTGTCTTGTCTAATCACCAACTTTCTTTCTTCTTCTTCTTCTTCTTCTTTTTTTTTTTTTTCACATCTGCTTCTCTGTTTCTTCTTTTCTTTCTTTCTTCTTCTCTTCACGCCTACTACTCTCTTTCTTCTTTTCTTTCTTTCTTTCTCTCTTTTAGTGTTTAGCTTTTACTCCCAACGGCTCTCTTTCATACTAGACCAAACTCATTTGCACAGCCCAACATATCCCATCTTTCTTCTTTTCCTCATCACAACCCCATCTTCAGAGTAAACCCCTCAGCCTAGCCACATCCAGTGACGCATCTGATCTAATCCAACCTGTGGTGGCCCCATCTCAGACCAAAGAAGGACAACGGCGACACAGAACCCGCAAACCACCTACAGAGACCCAATTGTATGAACAAAGCCACATGTACCACCTACTAAGACAATAACATCTACGACATCAAAGACAACAAAAATAAAATAAAATTTGAATCAAGAAAAAGACATACCCAGGTTGGAACAGTGGTGATCGAAACTCAAAGGGGGTAAGGATTGGACTGGGAATAGTGAACAACGACGAGTTCAAGCATCAAAGCAGTTGTTTGTGGGTTAGATTTCAGTGATGAGGAGGGAGGAACAAAACTGGAGTTGCATTGGTGGGGTCGGTGTAGTTGGGTTTCGGACATGTTCTAAAATTTTCAGTACAGGGGAGTGACGAACTTGGTTTTGGTAAAGTTGGGTTTTGGCTTTTGGAGTAAATGGGATGAGGAGGGGGCGGGTGGGGTTCTGATGGATTTCCTTGGCTGGGTTCATCGAGTGTTTTGGGAGAAGATGTGGGCTGAAGGGAAAAAAGAGGTGAAATTGGTTTGCCTTGAATGTATACGCAGGTAGGCTAACCGTGAGCCCAACATGGTGCTCAAGTAGTGGGTCCCACAAAAAGTTAAAGTTTTTGAGTTATCAGAAGTTGGAAGCAAGTGCCAAACATGCCACCGAAGGAAGTTAGAGAATTTTCAGTGATAAGTGATGAGTTATAGAGTGATGAGTGATGAGTGAGCATTTTTTTTCACCTAAACAGCCCCTTGCCTTTATAGTTCTTCACCAATTTAAACACTATACCCATTACATTTAATCCCACAAACATACAGGTAAGTGATTGAAGAAATACAATCAAATTTAATAAGGAATTAAAGCCAACAAAACATAATTGAAAATCACAACTTTATAAAGGATAATACAAAATTCACAGACACTCGTGGCCACCAAGAGTAAGTACTTTCGAAAGGCCAATCATCAATGGGAAAACAATCAACCACAAAAGTCCTCACAAGTCTGGAAGGGCATCATCATATATACAAGGACTCTACATTTGCTCAACCCATGTCCTTTAGAAGCCTCAATCTAAAGGACATTATATGGTCTAAATCACACCTCAGAGCTACTAAAATAATTGCACTTAAGAGCATTCATAGTAAGAAATCTAAAAAATATAGCTTTTAGCAACTTAAAAAGCTATTTTATCTATTTTAACAACTCACTTTACAATACACCCAACATCAAAGCATCTATTTTTTTAGCAACTCACTTAAAATAATATAAATAATTCATTAAAAAAAAAAAAAACAACCACAAAAAACAACAGCAACAACACCTCCACCGTTGCCCCTACTAGCCACAACCACAAACCACATCAGGGAAAAAAAAAAAAAAACACAACAACAACAACAGCCACAAACCAATAACCTTCCTCTTCCACTTCTCAACCCGCAACCACCAACCACAGCAAAAACCAAAATAAAAAACACCAAATCGGGAAATCGTGACCCATTCAGCCCAGCAATGCCACCATTATCCAACCAACCAAATTAGAAAATCGAAGCACCATCACCGTGACTCACAGTTACCCACGACCTAATTTCCCAAATCGAACCAATGAACCACTGCACCATGACCCACGAACCAATTGGACCACCAAATTAAACCCACTAAAAAATTGAGCGAAAGGGAGAAAAAGCTGGGCAAAGGGAGAGGGGGCTAGGCAGAGGGAGGTCTGGGCAATGGTGGCATCGGCTTGGCTGCATGAGAGAGAGACAATGAGATAGGAGGCAGAGGGAGGGAGGGCTGCATTTATGCGTGAGAGAGATTGAGATGAAATAGGGTAAAAAGAGTCACGCATGTGAGAGACTAATAAAATATTATCTGTTGCAAATAACTCTCAGCTAAAGTGGGCTGTTATCTTTAGCAGCCCACTGTAGCAATGAGTTAAAAAATTATAGCAATGAGTCAAAATAACAACTTTACTGTAAGTGTGTTTTTGTTGCTAAAATGACTATTTAGTCATTTTAGCAACTTCAATGTAAATACTCTAACACAAAGCAAAGTTAGGGACAATCTAAATTTAAGAAGTTACTATAGCAATTTGGTAAAGAGATTTAGCAGTAGCCACCCGGTTGTTGCTTCAACTTAGGGGGGTGGGGGGGGGGGGGGGGGGTGGTTAAGATAACTTATTTGGGGTTCTACCCACCCCATTGCTATTGCTCTTAGCAATTTTTGCTTGTATATTTATATCAAAGGGACAAAGAGCATCGTTAAATACAAATAATTAATCTTAGCAAAACTTTCTTCCTCTCTGTCTCTTTTTGTTTGTCTATATGTGATTTGTCTTCACTTTTTTTTTTTCTTTGGATTTTTTATTTTCATATACTCTTTTACTTAGCAAAACTAATTAATCCTAGAAACATTAATTAGTATTTTCGCATATTCTTATTTCAATTTTTTTTATACTACGCATCCCCTCACTCAAGACCCTTGCTCCATCCTTGAATCTAAAGGAAAGCATAATAAAATTGCCTCGGGTTCAATCATCTCGAGGGACCAAGACTCCCATGAGATCCTTCTTGACAGATTTTTAAATGGATTCCACATGCCAAACTCGCGGGACCGAACCTTTATCTCACTCGACCGAAATTGTACTCTCAGCAACACACAAAATTTAGCTCTTGAACCCTCAACCCAAATGCGAATGTACCCACAAGAATACAAAATACATAGTTTTTGAACAACAAATACAAGTAAATTTGGCACGAAATATACCAACAATATACAAGACCTAGCAAAGAGTTTCAAGTGCATCAATTCATAATTAGAATTCCAACTAATTGATACTTGCAATTTGCACGGAATTTGAATTCCAAGTCAAATACACTAGTGCCACCAAATGCTCCCCACTCATTCTTTTTTGTGGCTTTAATATTGTGAACTTTAGTTCATCTCTTTCCTCTCTTTTTTCCCTCAATTTCGTCAATGTGATAAATCGACAGAGTTGAAGGCTTGAAGCACCCATCTTACATGATAATATGATGCAAACAAGAAAGAACAATTCAAGATTTTATAAACCAAGAGAAAGAAGCAAAAACGTGCAGGTCAGTCCACTATCTGCGGTGGTGAAGAACTTTGTGTGTCATCTACAGAGATTTCAGTCACATCGTCCAGAGCACTAGGAGTTATTGCCCTTTCTATTTTCTGTCCTACGCCATTGAACATCATCTCTCTTTCCAAGTGCAAACAGTAGAACTCAAAAACTCGAGAGCTTACTGCAACTCCAAAATCCAACAGAGAGAGCAACTCTAATTCCAGCCTGTTTAACTCAGCATTGCTTACTCCCCCAACCCGAGCAAAAAATGCGTTGTTATAATGACTGAAAAATTGTAATCGAAGCAAAACAACATTATTATCATAACAATTGCGTGCTGTTTCATTTGTGTAGAACAAATTACAGAATCAAGCACATCAATGACGCTGCCCAAGGTACATGTTTTCCATATGCTTTCTTCAGCAAAATATATGCCGCACTTGTACTGTTGTTTTTGTACTAAGCAGCAAAACATATTATATAAATGAATTGTATGCAACATATGTGATGGATGATTCAATTACTTTGTTGACTTCGTAAGCATTATATGCAAGCAAGGGCGTAGCTATGTGTCCCCCCCCCCAAATTTTGAATTTTTTTGAAATATATATATAATTATTTTAATATTTTTAAAATTTAGTCTAAAAAATAAGAGTTGGCCCCCAAATATTTGATTTAGTCCAATGATGCTCTTAAAAAAAAAAAATTGGTCTAATAATTATAGAGACATAATATTATTTTTCACAATTCTATTTTTTATTGTAAAATATGCTCTTATATCTATTAAATATTTGAAAAAGTTTAACACCAAACATATTTGAATCTATATCTTTTTCAACCAGTTATGTGGCAATTAATAAGTCATTGACTCATTAAAAAAATAATGTCACTAAAACTATACATGAAATGTCTCTTTAGTTACTACATAATGGGTTAGAGCAAGATAACTACAAATATGTTTGAAGCCTAACTTATTTCTCTAAGTTTTGAATCATTCATATTTTTGAAAATTTCATTAGTTCAATTGAAAGATTTTTTACTTACTTTAGTATAAAATTTGATAATTTGTATCGAAAATGAAATTTTTTAAGAATTTTACTATAAAAATAGTAAAAAAGAATTTTATTTAATGTAAGATCGCCACCAAACATAATTTTGATTGAAATTACTAAGCTCTTTTTGTTGTTATTTGGTGTGTATGTATATAACTTATCAAATAAAAAAGTGTGTATATAATAAAAAAGCGTATGTATATAAGGTTGTCTTGATAAATATATTAGAGTTGTAACTTGGTCCCTCCAAACAAAAATTCCTGACTCCGCCCTTATATGCAAGGAAAATGTCTTTGTACCCCTTACCACACACAGCAAATGTGACAACTTCAGAGTGCAGATATCTATGGTACTACACTACAAAGGAAGAGAACTTAGGCCACTTGTGTTCAAATGCGTATATATTTCAATTGAATTTTAATTGTTACTTTCTTTGATGAATGGGTTTTAATTGTTACTCATAACACAAAAAAGAAGTTCAAATGAGCTATAACTCTCAAACTATCCCAAAGACCAAACCAACAAGGTAAGAAAACAAACCGAAGCGAGGAAGATGTATAAACCAGACAAGTCATAAGTAGGGACAAATGAAAATACCCCATTTAAGAGAGAGAGAGCTTACTCATCATCTAGCATCTTAGAAGCAACCATAACGCTTGTAACCAGCAACCTATGCACGTTCAAGGAAATGACGAGGGAGTCAGGGTGCCTATGCACTAGCCTGTCTATATACACATATCCAACCACAAAACAAGATGGACTACAATCCGTGAACTTGTATAACCTCTCCAAGTACTTTGGTATGCTTATATTTGGTGCTCTCACCCCATAAAACGCATTGAAGCTCTTCCCAAGCGGAGCCAAGCTCAAGCTCAGCTCATCCAGCTGCTGGCTCAGGGAGTCCCTGAGCCGGTCATTTCGAGCCACCAGCTTTTCTAGCACAGAAGACAATATGGTGAGCACTCTCGGCGTGCTCGTCTCAGCTAGGCTCGGCTCCAGCTGCCGACTATGGTGGTTGTACCCAACAGTAGTTAACATTTAGATTAGGCCATTGTGGTACTGGTAGTTTTAGTTTCATACACAAGTGTGAGAATGAATTTTGAGGCATCTGCTTCCACTTTGTACATGTTATCAGGATTGGAGGGTCAAGAACTGGGCTTTTGACACGTGTACTTGCTGTTTTGTCACTCCTAGTCATAAGCTAAAAAAAATGGTGATTTAATATCAAGCAGATGCTATCTCAAAATAAATTAACCAGTATATATCAAATAGTTGGAATGGTATGGTATGAAACCTGGTGGGAAGTTGAGTGTTGATGAGGTAAGGTGATTTTGATTTTTGAACCACTGGATTTGAAGAGGTCCCATGTGTGTATCGGAATAAATCGAAAATGGATTTTATATGGACAACAACCATTCATGAAATTAGTGGTGGAAACTATCTTGTCTGGCTTTACTAGAATACAAAGGCAGTGCTTGAGAGAAAGGCATACTGTCCGTCATCATTGGCAGGGAATTTTCAACTTAATAGACACAAGAATTCTATGACTTTAATGTCGAATGCCACATGCCGATACCTCCGTTAATCATGTAAGATGTCTTCCATATATCATGGAGCTGTGTAAAGTGGTCAGCGATTGTGGTGGTGGTGATGTAACGTTTTGGTTGTAATGGCAGGAGTTACTGTTCAGTCTGATATAAATTATAAAGCCAAATTGCAATCCAAGGTTACACAAATATGACCAAGTGATGATATATAAGAACAATGTTGAACTCTCTCATAAACTGCTCACATGGGAAGAAGAGCATTCTAATAATTTTTTTTTTTCCCACCAGTTAGAAGGGTACATCAATACAAAATTATATTGTAATTAATTGAATTGATACATATCGAGTAAATATTTAATGATTGAATTCCCTATTCTTTTATGAACAAAGGAAAATTGTAATATCTTTTGTATAATGAAATCCCAAATGGAAGGGTAATCCCTGATTGCCAAATCATTGTACTGAGATATCAAGGCAGGGTTTCTAGCTCGCTATACATTGTGTTCATTAGAAACAAGTAACTTCTCTTCCTCCTCTGTCAGGTCTTTCTCTGAGAGTTGAATGTTTGTCTTGGAGTTCATTTTATTCCATTCATTCTCTACACGAAAGAAAACCCATTGGAAGCGACGGAAAATCTCCAGGGCAGCAACTGCAAAAACTGTAAGGTAATTATGGCGAAGATGGGCAGAGAGCTTGTATGTCCATGCCCAACGCAATATAAGATTGCTTCCCATCACCCAAAAATAAACCTGCAATCCAAGATACATATATAATTACGTCATGGAACCAAGTATTACAACCTAGACCAATCACTGAACCAGTAAGATGAGGTCATTTTGATCAGTGCACTAATCAAGAAATATTTACATTAAACTTTCTTAGCTTGCTGAAAAATTTTTAAGTTGGCAGTGGAGAGCCAGTCCCAACAAGTAATCCAGGTCACATAGTATTGTACAGTTCAGACCAGTTCACTCTAGCTTTTTTGCCGGGGGGAATTCTCCTTGTTGGTTCAGCTAGAGAGGCCAATATCATAAAGACATGACTAAAATACTACAATAAAATAGGCATAGCCTTACCCATTTTCGTCCGTATAACAGGTGTGAGAAGATGTGTGGTTTGCTGAACTTGAATATCCGAGTGAAGCTACTGGCAAAAAGAAAGGGATATGTATAGGCACTTCATCAAATAATATTCAAGAGAATCAAGACATAACTTCTAAAACAGTGTTATCTGTGTTCTTATATGGACTGGATCACAGTACAGTTCAAGCACAAATATCAAACAAGCACACCTAAAAGAACTGTAAATTTATTTGAAAATTTACTTTCCAATCAAGTAACTTGCAACTTTATAATATTGCTCCAAGTCTTTTCTTCTTCTTTTTTCCTTCTAATTCTACTATATAACTTCACAATTTATCTCCAACACCCTCAACATAAACATTTTTTTTTTTTTTGATAGGTAAACATAAACATTTGTGACAACTAAATTCAAAATCACAGGGGCATGAGTTTTTATGCAGTGATACTGTGACCTCCAAGATTTATGGAAACTGTATAGAATAGCAAGGGCCAGGAAACATGCTCACTTGTGCCCACAAAATTGAGAGCTCAACTACTTTAGATTTCGCATGCAAGGGCTATACAGTAAAAGCCAGCAGGAAAAGGATTTAATGTGTAAGCATTTTACGAAGGTTAATACCAAATAAATACAAAATCAAAGAGGTATGTTTAATTATGATGTGATATTGTGAAGGTATAAACATTTGACATACCTCCAGTCCCAATCGCGGGTAACATCCCAGTAGAATGAGTACAAAGAGTTCAAAATACCAGAGATGAGCCAGAGAGGCCGATAAAAGTTTGTCCACTTATCAGGGAAGACATGATATTTAAGGGCTGATAGAAAAATCACTGGCACTGCGGTCGAATATTTTAAAGCTGAAACCATAAGCGAACAAAGTTACTATGATCTTGTAGCAATAAAGAGTAAAATATAAATGCTAGAGGACTAGATGCAGAAATCACTAATTGAAACATAAACGAGCAATATAATGGACAACCCAACATTGCAATGTTCCAAAAGGCATCAGACGATAAATAACACAGATGAGACAAAATAAATGAGAATAATCCTGAGATTTTACCATTCAGAAGGGTTGTTTTCTCCCCAGTATCCTTGTATTGTCGAAGACATTGGAAGAAACGAAAAAGATATGGTAAAACAAGAACAAAAGGAATTGCAAGGGAATGACTGCCACAAACAGAATCAGCTTCAAACCATGCAATAGTGGCAACCTGCTTGAATTTAGAAAAGATTTCTTAACAAACGAGAAGTGAAGCATCAAATTTATATCAAACCACTTTTAATAAAAACAAGTGTAACTTGTAATAAGCATAATTTAAACTAAAAGGAAAAGCAACAGGCTCCACTAGAAATTTAGCAGCAATGTACCAGTTTGTACCAATTTTCTCACTGAAAATCTCATAGGTGAGTAATTAAGTTTCAGAGTTTTCTGCATGCATCTTTTCATCCACCAAAAATTTCTAGAAAATTGAGAAAAAAAAAAATATTAAGAGGTTCTGTTCATATACTTTCTCTGTACTCAACTTCACTTAGCTTTATCACTTTTCCCAGCAATATGGTATAGGCTACACATCTCCATTCCACTTTATCAATTTGAAATGTGTTACAGTTTTGTACTAAAGGGAAAACAAACACCTTTTTCAAGTGAATCAATCTGGTTACACCAACAAAAAGTTTTGATATGTGTGTACCTTAGATAAAAACATAAAATAAGAAACATATAATGAGATTATCTAATTAACATTTGAAATTAAAAGAACCAGTGATAGAAGTAACAACCATGGGTTTCAATCAGGCGCAAAAAGATGACAATTTTATGACAACAAAATATTATATATTAAAAAAAAAAAAAAAAAAAAAAAAAAAAAAAAAAGAGAGAGAAGAGAGAGATGATTAGGGCAAATCTGTTAATATGCATAAAGCCCATCTCAACAACAATACACTGACCTGTCGATGGACCATTCGACATACTGAACGCTCCAAATCTGAGAAGACCTGCACAAGAAGTGAAAAGTACAAGCACAATGAAAAAGGTATTGTGGCAAGTATATATCTTAAGATAGTTCTATCATTTTTTATGTATATCTGAAGATAGATAAACAATTTCCTGATTGTCACTCTCAAGAAAAGGTTAAACCTAGGTAGAATGTAACCCCATATTTACCCCTATCCTATACTCCACTGAAATAACGAACACATATATGTGTAGGCACATAAAATATGTGTATATTTATTATATTTAAGAAACCAACATAATCTTATTTGAAATGAAAATTATGTTATTGAAATATAAAACCATACAAGTGCATGGGATTTGACCTGGAAAATGGTTAAAGTAGACAAAGTGATGCATACCTTTGCCATGGAGGTCAAGATATCAGCCACAAAAAAATCAGAGAATGATATTGCCTGAGTTCACCAAACAAACATCAAATATTAACTACAGCACACTAGGAGAATAAGAAAATGTTTAAACCACAAAGACAACCCATACATTCCTCTCCTAGGCATTGTATGAAAATAAGAAAATGGATGAGGGGTGCCAAAGTGCTTCATATGAAAAAGGCAGGTTGTGGGTTAGTTTGATTCCCAGACTCTTATATTTCCAATGATAAGTTATATGATATTCTAGCATCAATGACCACACAAACCACAGTACCCATGCTGTTAAGGTTGTGGGGTTTTGTCCTGCCAGTATTTGTCACCTCAATATAGTAGTCATCTGTTTACCATGTGTAGGTTTCATTCAAGTATATTTGCACTAAAACAATGTTGGCTAACTCTTTACTTGACTATTTGACAAACAAAAGAAACATGAAAAGAAAATGAGTAATTTTATACATGATCGCTGGAGTGCATTTTAATGACAGTACATACTTCCTTTTTTAGGTAAGAACATTTTTTTTTAATGGGAAATTTACCCACTCACCTTCACCTAGCACTTACAAGGGGAGGAGGTGCCAGTTGAGCTAATGCTCATTGGCAAGTAAGAATAATTTTATTAAGGAAAGACTACTTCATGAACAAAGACCACAAAGAAGCCTTAAGAATTACAAAGAAAGAACTATGTACAAAAAGGCAATGACTCTAAAATCGTCGCAATGGAATCACAATTCGTAATACCCAATGCGCGAGACCAATCAAATAAGGAACTAACAAAAATCGCTAGCAATTGATTCCCTGTACTTTCCCCATCTTCGAATGTATGCTGATTGTGTTCCCTCCATATGGTCCACATCAAACATAATGGAATAATATTCCAAATATCTGACAAATGGTTACCCATCCAATTTCTCCAATCAAACATAAGTTCAATCAACTTTTCTGATAAAACCTAGAGCTTCATAAAGCAAAGGCAGAAGTGCAATGTATCAATAGATGATCTACCATCTCCCCATTATACTAGCACATGCAACACCAACCTACTATATACCCCTCTTAATGAGATTATCACAAGTGAGTATCTTTCCCCATGCTACCGTCCAAATGAAAAAGGAGATCCTTTGCGGGACCATAACACCCCAAATGCCTTTCCAAGGGAAGTGTACAGCTTTTAGCCCCTAAGAGCATTATAGAAAGTGTGAACATTGAATCATCCTCACTCTTCTTTAGCCTCCAACGCACTTGATCACTATTAGGGATATGGGAATCTAGAAGATGGAGAAATGAGGCCACCAAATAACTCCCAATCATTAAAATCCTGAAAGAATTGAACATCCCAACTCCTATCCCCACACACCTTCCCCGCCAGTGGTCTACCTCACCAACAAAGACTCCATTGAACCTTCTTTATCGGTGGAACAATCATACAGGATAGGAAAAGCCACCCTCAAAGGCTAATTACACCAAGTGTGATGCCAAAACTGGATCCGATTACCCAAGTCATCATCAAAATGTACTGTAAAAGCCTATTTCTTCTCATCCTAAGGATCTTCCACAAATCATGAGAGTTTCTAACAGGTTTTGTACTCTAACCTTCCCAATATTCTCCGAACTTCATAACCACTACATGCCTCCATAAGTGTGTATCCTCTGCCACAAAATGCCAATGCTATTTCCCCAACAGAGCTTGATTGAAGGTTGTAAGTTTCCTAATGCCCTTGCCTCCATTGGCAATAGGAGTAAAAACCTAATCCCATCCCACCACATGATGTTTAAACTCATCTCCCAAACCACCCCACAAGAAATTCCTCAGTAATTTCTCAATCCTAGTTGCCACATTAGTAAGGATAGTGAAAAAGGATAAATAATACATAGTTAAGCTCAATTATGTACTCTTCAATAATGTCAAGCTTCTCCAATATAGGGTTCCATATTGACTTTGAATTAAAAGAAGCCCCTAACAGCATACCAAGATAAGTCATTGGCAAACAGTTATCAGCAGGATCAGTCTTGCTCTCAACCACACCCACCCAACCATCTCACTCTTACTCAAATTGGCTTTTAGGACTATAACCGCCACAAACAAGTAAGCACCATTTGAATCTAGAGAATCTGGTCAATTTTGCATCATAGAAAAGGACTGTACCATCAGCAAATAGTAAGTGTGAGACACCCAACCCATCTCCTATTGCATTACCTACCTTGAATCCCTTAAGAAGGCTTCCCTCCTCCATTCTCTTCAGCATCCTACTCAGAACTTCCATAAGGACCATAACCAAAAGGAAAAGGAAAGGGGATAAAGGATCCCACTAATTACATAAAGGCACTACTCCATAAAGTTACTAATCCTCTTAACACAAAGTATCAAGTCAAAAAGTAAAAGTTTGCAAGAGTTATCATATTGAAGGAAAAAAATGTGAAGAATAACCTAATTTTTTTACTTGCTGTTAATTTCCCTTTAGAGGGTCATGGTCCCTCAATCAGCAATGACACACATGGGAACTCAAAAGACTCTAAAGATATATGAATTTTTGTTGATCTACATATTCTTTCAAAAACTATACTAAACAAAAGGCTTGAAACTATTCATCAATATGTAGAAAATACACAAACATTCTAGAAAGAGGAGAATAATATAACCAAAAAAAAAACTTGCCTGTAGTGGGAGAACTATTCGCCAAAGAGTTCTTAACAAGTAATAGCGGGATGATAAATAAAAAATATCAAATGGGAATATCAATATCATCACAACAGCACAATATAAGAGCACCTGCAGAGGAGTGCCATTAAAAGTTAGTACAATTGTAACAATTTCAATGTAATAGTAAAGGTATAACAAAAGATGAAGATCAATTGCTTGTCAATGAGATATTCAATATGGTATGAATATATTATGAAAATAAAGTAGTCTTTGTTATATACAATACATGAACACTAAAACTAGACTAAACAGAAAATAAATAAATAAATAAAAAGTAGAAGGAATCATTTATGGCATTATGCCTGGCAGGTTAGATCATCCAATCAGAGTTTGCTTTCTAATATAGATGAACTAATATTCAACAGTATGATCATTTCCTATGCAGAACCATATTAAAATCCAATAAATGCATGAAACAATACACCATATATAAAAGTTTTCAACATAATATTTGATTACCAGAAGGCCTCAATAAAGAATTCTAGGAAGTAAAGTACCCGATATAAAAATTACTTACTCCATCCTCCTCAATGCACATATAATCAACCCTAGAATAAAGCTCATATATGATTAACTTTTCACCACTCTAATGTGTGAGACATTTCAACACATCTATGAAGCTTCTGCTTCCATGAGAAAATATGTTCAACATCTTTACCAAATATTACAATCAGGTTTTTACAGAGAAAAAGAGATTATCGGAATGAAATAATTAAACAAAATAGTCTGTCAATAATTTATAAGAGTGGATGCATCTATTACACTGGTTGTGATGCAGCCAAAGGTACTTCTCCATGAGAATAAAGATACAGATATGCTGTCATGCTAGTTGGGACAATAATAGTCATCCATGTGGCACACTGCAAATATCAAAAAGGATGGTCATGGTTATTCTAGAAACATATACACAATACTAATATAAATAAATAAATATTGAATATAGATGAAGATAGAAGATAGAAGATAGAAAATGTCTAAGAACCTGCAATACATGAAAATTACAGTGAAAAGTCAAATCTGACAAAAGAGAAGTATAAGAGGACTGTTAATAGATGTTTGTTTTAAACTACAATAACAAGAATAATAATTATAGGGAAAAAAATTTGGCCTAATGATCAGAAATAGAATTTTCCAAAGTACTTTATCAAAAACCTAAAACTCACAAATCCGGAAATCCCAGAATTACCCATCAAAACAGATGGTCATGGCTATTCTAGAAACGTATATACAATACTAATATAAATAAAGAAATAAACACACACACTGTATTTAATAAGGTTTAAAAGAAGAGGACTATATAAATTATTTAAAGGATTGCATATTGAACATCTTTCATGTAAATGTGTAAACCCACACTACTCTATAATGAGAAACAAAAAATTAGCAAACCCGGCTTCTTGTATAATTCTTGCTTTACTAGTTATTAATTTATTATTTACAGTAAGGCTGAGTCAATGTTGGACCCTGAGTTTAATTTATAATAGTTTTCACCTAGTTTCTTACAGTTTCAAATTGTGTTAAGACAGTTGCAAATAAATACAACAAGGAAAGTCACTAATGCTTCGATGACCAAAAGACATCTTGTTAAAACAAACTCATATTGCACAATTAAACTTATTCGTTTCTAATATAAGTCTTGTTCAACAACAACAACCAAGCCTTAGTCCCAAAATATAATTAGTCTCATGGATTTGGTAACCTAAGTCCTAAGGTATTTTGGAGCGTTTGCTAACTGGAGGAGGGTATTTTAGTAACTTCTGTATGGAATATTAAAGGAATCAAAAGATTCTGCTAGGTGTTAACTTTGACGGAAGGGGGGTTATTTGCTTATTTCCAGTAGTTAAGGGGGTGAATTGTTAATTGCCCAATAGAGAAAGGAGAAGGTCTAATTTACCCTTCAAACTATTTCCACGTCCTATTGATGATAAATTGAAAAACATAAGATGTGTTAAAAGCTACAGGTTTATTTGGATGCCCTCGTCAACAAAAAGCGGGTGCCAAACCTGAAACTAAAATTTTTAAAATTGAAGAATCATATCCAAGAATGGAGATAGTTCACGTTTGGACACATTTCACATAGCATACTTATTATAATACCATATGGCAAAAGAACTGGTAAAAACCATTAGGCTAATGAAAGAAAAATGACAGAGTCAATGCATTGGCTGTTTAATATGATACCTTCCAAATTTCTCGGTGAGTTAGATGACTTTGATCAAGATCAAAAATTTTTGCATAACTGACATTGGCTTGGGAAAAAACCCATAAATTAATTCCCCAAAGCCAAACCATCAAAGTCTGCAATATCAAAATTACAAGAAATGTGTTACCAAAAGGATAAACAATGTAAGAATATGAAAGAATAGTCTACTCTCAATAAAATAAAATAACCAAAACTCACCACGAGTAGAAGAGGATTATAATACAAAAATGCCTCATATAGAAATAAATCCCGTAAGTCCACACTCATTCTCATAACGGAATCCCATCCAATCTGCGACATTCACATATGCCAAAAAAGAACATTCTGACGATGTGAAATCCAAGATATTTCCACTAGTACTCCTATCAATAGAAAAAAATACAAAAATGGAACTAACCTTGCAACAACTGAAACCCCAGACAAAGAATAGTAGTACCTGGACATAATTTAAATTAGTATCTGATAATATATATGAAAATCTGGAAAAGAAAACTGAACATAATAAAGCAGATTTTTGGGTAAAAATAAAAATGCAACTCTTCAAGATTATCGTGCACACAGGAGACAGAGTAGAGACAGAATCATTTTATATCTATTTCTGAATTATTCTCAGAACAAGAGCAATTACCATACTATGAATTTGAAAATTCAATCTTTAGTTAAGTCAAACCATTTCATAATTATCCACATCAACAATTAAAATCAAACTGAAAAATAATTAGAAGGAATTTAATAGTAGATAAAACAATGATACTATTCAAATAATGAAACCTTGAATCTCCATAATAAAATAGGCGATGGCATCATGGCGGCAGTGCTCATTGGTGTACTCGCACTCTTCAAATCATTTGTCTCCATTGAATGTGAGAAATCTTCCTCAACACCATTTTCCACCTCACCTGTAGCTGTGACATTCAACAAGTATAAGATGTACAAAAAAATCAACCATCAAGGTAATACAACAGGATTCATTGCAGTTTGACTCAAAACTATGCGGCCATTTGCCATGTCCACCATAAATTAAATTTTTGCAAGCAACATCTTATTGTTGGTTTGGGTTTTATTAGGGCAAAAGTACAATTGTACCTAAAAAAGGCAAGGTTTTTAAAAGCTGTACATAAGAATATAAGCTAATAAGTTATCAAAAATAATAATAATAATATTCCGCCCACACATTTAATTTGATAATAATTTGCAATGTCACCCCACCATCCAAATTAGTGTCAAATTTAACAAAGAAATGGGCTTGGTAGCACTAATCTGTCAAAATTAACAGATTAGTTCTTGTAATTTGCAATGTCCAGTCCGTTATAACTGGACAGTGGGGTACACATTGCAAATTAATCTCAAATTAGGGTGTTAAATGTAAAAATTAATAGTTTATGGTAGAAATAGCAAATGAACCAGTTTAGGGTGTGGGTACCTACAAATGCAAGTAACCCTTCATTAAATATAAGGTAACAACTAAATGCTTATAACCCAAAGGCTTGTAACCAACAGTACCAAGATCAAAAACGACTGGTCTGCTTCCAGACTTCCTTAAGTGTGGACTATTGCTAGGAGCAGTCACAAGACCTCCAAACATAGATAAAGCTAGCAGATAGAAAATTTCTTTGACGACTTAGACTGCAATAAGTGAAATTACAGAGAAAAGTCAAATTTTACAAAAGCGAAGTATAAGAAGACTGTTAAAAGATGTTTACTTTAAAATGAAACAGACTATAAGGAACTTAGCTAAAACCCTAAAAAATAGGGAAATGCATTATTTAAAAAAATAATTTCTTTTTAAAGGTTATAATTAAGGTGTTATACTTGTAAAATATTGCACAATTTGATCTGTAGTTGCTAATCTTTCCCCAGAATACATTCATCTTGGGGCCAATTATCTGAAGTTTCCAAAGAATACAAGAGACTCATAACACAAGTACAACAATGTGAGCTATTGAAATAGTGTGATTGTTGTACCCAGAAAATTGTAACTCAGCCTAATAAATTAATCAAGACACCATAAACTGAAATAAGATGTGAAGAACTCAACAATGAGAACACGCAATCTCAACAGCATTTTTGAAGGGCTAACTTAATAACCTTTATTTATGAGAAACAAGATCCAGATGCACCCAAATTAGAGGTGTAAACCGAACCATCCTAATCAAAATTCCCAACACAAAGTGTGTGTGTGTGTGTGTGTGTGTAACAACCCAATATGGCTTTAATCATTGACTTAATTATCTAACTACCCAAGCCAGAAGAAGCCCTACAGCACAGCCTCGAATTTGCATCACGCAAACAAAACCCCAATATGTTATTTCAAATATATTGATACAACAACATCCACACACCCAATTTGTCCAGTAAAAAGATTAATTCAGCTGAATTGAGAATCACAGCATATTCAAAGTAGATAACAGTAATAAGTTCCCTGCAACACATCTACATAATTTTATCGATTCATGGACTTCCGGGTTCTCTCTCTCTCTCCAACATAATGTACTTGCAATTGACCAATCAACATAATTAACAAATGTTGTCAATCCAAAGCCATACAAAGTTGCAACAAACAATAGAAATGTCATAAAATCACTGCCTCCAGGACGTCAAAACTGCAATAACAAGAATTATAATTTATATATATATATATATATATATATATATATATATATATCTTTGTTTTGCGTTTGCTTTGATGGTCAGAAATAGAATTTTCCAAAAGTACTTCATCACAAGCCAAAACTCACAAATCCGACCATAATCCTAAAAACCCAGAATTACCCATCAAAACCCAGTTCCAAAAAACCAAACAGTATTATAAAACAACAAGAGAAAAAGAAACAAACACATAGATAACAAGTGGATCAGATCCGAAGAGACATACAGCGAAAGGCTTTGAATGATCAATTGGTCTGCATTACATATGGCTCAGCGCAATGCGAACCTTATTCTTCTACTGGGTCCTCTGGATCTCTCTCTCTCTCTCTCTCTCTGCTTGAGCTTTGGTGCAAAAGGTTAAGAGAGTGGTTTGAGTATTAAGGGGCTAAGTAGAGGGATAACCGTAATACAACAAAAGTCTGAGGACCATTTTGCAAATTTAATCAGTTTGGGTTGGGAGGGCTGGAGGTTTCGGATTTGACTTCAAATTTTAAGGCGTGTTTGGTTTCGCTGTCGGAAACGTGTTTTTGGGTTGAAACTCTTGAAAGTGAAAAACATCAAAGGGGTCCTTACCATTTGGTCTCTTTAACGTAAGTGTGATAGCCATTCAAAGTGTTCCTTGTTTACATATATTTTAATTTGATAATAAAGAGATAAGGATATCCTCCCAATTAAATCATCAAAGGCTCTTTTATTTTTGTGAGTAAAGGTTAATAATTTGCATCTATTATAATTTGGAAATATATATTTTTATTTTTAAAACAATTAAAAATGATAAATTTTAGAAATAAGTAATAACTTTAATTTATTTTTTGAACATTTTAGGAAAAAAAATCCTAAATGTTAGGAGTTCTCTTTTTGAGTTTAAAATGAAATTTGTTATTTGACATTTATGACTCTATTTCTAAATGAAGTTACTCTTCGTTAATGAGGATCTTTTTGAACCACATAAAAGTCCAGTTGAAAAATAGGAATAATTTTATATATAGTATAGATTTTTAGTTGATTTTGTATGGTTTATATTAGTTCTTAAAGATATTTGAATTCTTTAAATGTCATGTATCTTATATCTGAATCAAAATTGAATGAAATTAGATGATTTAAATGTGATTGATTCATGGGTCGCAATTAGTTCAACTGATAAAGTCTATTGTCATTGAACAAGAGATTTGTGGTTCAAACTCCTCGATACCAAAAATCTATTAGTGTCTTGGCTTCTTGATAAAAAACAATTATTATGGAAAAAAAAAAAAAAGACTAATTTCAAATTTTAATAATATATATATATATATATATATATAAAACTTTTTAAGCCAAAAGTCATTTCAAATTTAATTGAAGAAAAGTACATAAAATTCAAAAGTCATAATAATTGCGAGAACTAGACAATGGTTAGGTTAGACTAAATTTACTCTTCTAAATTTTTTTTTTTTTTTTTTTTTTGGAGAAAATCTAAATTTTGTAAGTAGTTACTAGTTTGGACTCTCTCTCTCTCTCTATTATTGTGGGCATCTTTATTTTAAAACTTTTTTGGTAATATATTTATATTTTTAACTACTACGCTTTACCTTTATTTATTTATTTATTTTTAAATGCAATTACTTAACATTGCATCTCTTTTGCTAACTATTACCATTGCATCTTTTATCATCTAAAAGGCTATAGAGAAAATATTGTAGGGTCATGATTTAGGGCCCAGGCCCAAAATGTATGGAGTCTTGTTCTAATGAGCCCAATACAATGAATTTATAGAGAATGGGCCAAAGAACTAAGACCTGACCAATTGGGCAATGACTAGAGTTGGGTCCAACAGTAATCAAACATAAAATAAGAGGTGTTGATGTCAATGAACTTTCAGTCCGAGGAGGCCTTCATCCTTGTATATTGATCACCATGGGGTAATATAATAGTTTAAGTTGCTATAATGTCCTCTCTTTCTATTTTTTGATCCCCTCTTCATGGAGAGTCTTCTACCTTATATATCTTCTTTGGTGTCATCTTTACCCTCCACTTGTCGATTATCTGAGCCTCCACTTGAGTGTTTATCCCATTAGCCACCTTCCCTAGCGCTTTATGAGTTGCGGTAGCCAATGTGGCACTGTTCAAAGGTCTTCTCCACATAAATGCAGCTAGTAAAGTAGTTGTTGTGCATTTAATACGGTAGTGTCAGCCTTCTCTCAGATATTTTTAGGCTCTCTTCCTTCTCTCATGTCCCTGCCATTGAACCTTCTCGGTAGATCACCTTGATCGTTGGGTTATATTTTTTGGACCATATTCACAAGTCCGAGGAGCTTGTGCTTCCTCGAACAACCACTCGTTTGCTCCACTTACAAGTCTCGATTTGAGTATGTCTCATCATTAGTGGTTTCTCCTCAGATCTATTTATCCCTTCAGACCAAGCCCAAGGCCCAACATATAATTTTGGGCCCTTACCCCTACAAATATAGTTGTTGGAAATTTTGAAAATGTTACTATTGGAAAATTTAAAAATATAACTGTTAGGAATGAATAGAGGAAGAATTAAAAAAAATTAAAGAAAGAACGAAAAAATAATATTTAAATGAGATGTGGATTCTGTTGGAAATGCTCTTATTTTATTAATAAGGTTGCTAAATTGGCTAAAAAGTCAATTTAGCAACCAATTCCCTAAAAATGTGTTCTACAACAAAGAAGGGAAAAGGGAAACTTAAAAAAAAATTTGAGTATAAGCTATAGTGAATTGCTAGAGATAGCAGCTTAAAACTCAAAACAAAAAAATGTGTGGTGCTAAAAAAATAGTATTTTAATGTGTTAATAGTTGTGATTGTTATTTATTGTGTTGGATATATTATTTTATTGTATTGTTTATATTATTTTAATATGTTAAATGTTAAAATAAAACATTTGATGTTAGGTGTATCATAAAATGAAGTGTTAAAATAAATAAAATAGTGTTTTAAGTTGCTAAAAGCTATATAGTTTTTTAGCATCATGTGAATGCTCTAGTCCCTTTTTAAAAGTTTGTAGATCACAAGCAATGTGCTAACAAACAAAGGTGTCAACCTAAAGCAACCTCATTGTTTCCTATCCTGAAATATATCTTTTAATTTTTCTTCCAGTTGGCCAGAAATTTGAACACATGACAAGCAGATCCATCCTTAATAAAAAAACTAGCTTGTAACCTTATGTATATGCATGGATACACTTAAAGATATACAATAAGATGCATAATATAATTCTTATATATATATATATATATAATTTAAATACTATTGATAGTCATTTTTATATTTTATTAACTCTTTAAAAAATTTTGTAAGGATATTATTAGGTATAAAATGTGAATTGTCATTTTTTTTAAAAATTATTGTGAAGCACTTTTTTTTTTTTTTTATTTACGATTCATTTATTCTAAGCTTTTTTTGTTTTTGTACTTAAAACTCTTTAAGAATAAAAATTTAGGACGTATAGCACAAAATTGAAACTCTATTTTGAAATTCTAATTTGAGTTTCTTTCAACTTCACTTATTATTATCCTCCTATATATATAGATATATAGAGGAGTCAAAGGGCCCAATTTCAAGGCTAGTCAAAAGAGTTTGAAGCCTTTTCCTTGAAGCGAGCAAATCACATGCTAACCAACAATCCTAAAGACGTACCAACTGCTAACTACTATGCTATAAGCTAATATACTCTTGCTTAGTTCTCAAACAATCCCACCCTTGGGATGGAGAAAGCACCCAAACACTGGCATTTATTAGAATATTTAACTTGATAATTTAATACTATGAAAGTGCAAAAACGTTAGATAGAAACTAGGGACCATAATCATAAATTTTATGACAGAAAATAAAATAAAGTTGATTGACAACGAACCAGTGAAAATGGTGTCCAAAAAAAAACCTGCTAGTGCCCTGGATCCAATCTTTCCCCGTCCTAAAAAAAAAGCTGAGAATGGCAATCATAATGCTTAAATTATTATTATTATTATTATTATTATTATTATTCGTAATGCTCATATTATAATTAACTGAAAAAGTAAGTTTTTATAAACCAAAAACATGTTATTGTATGTAATGATATTATCTAGATGCGTTGAAGAATGATTAGGGTTGTAAATAGACCAAGTTGTTTACTAATAACTTGGATTTAGCTTGATAAAAAATTTGTTTATATTTATTTGTTTATAAATTGTTGGAATATTATTTTTATAAAAATAATAATTTTGATGTTCAATAAGTGATAAAATCAAATCAGATTAATTTTGATTATTAACGTATCGGTTTTCTTAATGAGATTTCGGTTTTTTTAGAAATTCTAAGTAACTAAATTCGGAAGACTTTTTCATATAAGTTGGCAGCCTTTGCTTCTTAACATTTTTTCTTAAAAAACTAGTGAACGTTACTGATGTGTTTCTATTGTTCAATCTTAATTCATTGCTTTTAATACCTATCTTAAATGGCTGGAGTAATTGTATTTAGAATAATGCTAGAGATATAAACTAATTTATAAAAATATTTACAAACTGCTGATATGATGAGTGATTATTAGTAAATAAAAAAGTGATATTAATGATAGATCTAAAATAAAACTAATAAGAAATTGGATACATCAACATTTTGTAAAAATATTATAAAATTATTTGTATCTGTAGTATTACTTTTGTATTTAAAACGTATTTGACCACTAAGCAAGTTATGATATTTGCATTTATATATATTTTTTTGCTGAGAAATATTTCCATTTATATAATTCAATGTTTTCCGGGATATTATATATATCCATACAATTGTCATAGCATTTATCAGTGGCTGCCCTGTACGTTTAGCCAATAAATTAAGTATAAGTGCACTAGCATCAGGTGTGCTAAATGCCAAACATTTAGGGCCCGTTTGGTAATATTGTTCTAGTAACGTTGTTTATATTTTTAAAAAATATATGTAGATGAAAAAGTGTGTGAAAATACATCAAATGTTATTTAGAAATTGAAAATTGTTGTTTAAGTGCATGTACCAAATAAGCATACCAAACATCAAATATTTTAAATCCTAAAACTTTTAGCGTGGGTGGATAGTACCATTCCAAATTTGAAATGGTACATTCACAAATTGTAAATTTTTTTTTATTATACTTTCTCTCCTTTCATGACCAACTGCTCACAAAAGTACCATTTTTATTGTTTTTTATTGGGATGAGTTTTAAGTAAATATTATTTTAATGTGTTGTATATATTAAATTTAATATATGAAATTAAAGAATAGAATAGGGTGTGTTACAGCATTCACATCAAAGATTTCAAAAATTTTAGCATTTAACATCTCAAAAACCTACTTTATTGATTTTAAACTTTTATTTTACAATACACCATATATCAAAAGTTTTATTTTTTTACCACTTCATTTAAAATAATATATATCACCATCACAATCACAAAACCCAGGTCAGTGAGAAGAAAGAAGACAATCATAAAACCCAAATCGATGAGAAGAAAGAAGAAAGACAAAGAGGTAAAAACCCATATCCCAATCCACCATTGCCAATCAAAACACCAAGCAAAACACACATGCACACACAAACCCACCACGGCAAAACTCCACAAAAGCAAACCCATCACGCTGATCCACTGCACCACAACCCACTACAACCCAGACCTACAACCCACCATCCCGCTGCCACCAGATTCGACTCTCACCCCTTAACCAATAGATGAAGACCCGAACTAGTAGATTGGTGACCCACGACCCACAGGAATCAAAACCACGACCATCGGATCGTTAGACTATGACCCACAACCCAAAATCATTGGACCCACGACCCTGACCATCGGACCACAACACACAACGGCCCACAATTGCCGAACCATAACCATCGGTGGCCCATAATCGCCGAATCACTTAAGAGAGAGAAGAGAGAAGAGAGATGAAAGAAATAAGAGAGGAAAGAGAATGAGAAATGACAAAGAGCCGTTGGGTGAATAAAAAACAATTTTTTTTTCTTTTTTTTTACAATCCAGCTATATTGAGCTTGTATTGATACAAGCTCACTGTAACTCGGTGCTAAATCTTTTAGGATTTAGAATGTTTGATGGAAGTATGTTTTTATCATTTGAGGTGCTAAAAATGCTAAAAAAATAGCATTTAGCATTTTTAACACCTTTAATGGGAATACTCTTATAAAATGATGTGCTAAAATAATAAAGTAAGCTTTTTGATGTGTTAAAATTGCATATTTTTGCAACAACTAATGTTAATGCTCTAAAGAATGAATGACTTCGGGGGATGTACAAAAAGTCAAAAACAAGAATGAATAGATTTGAGTAAACAAGTGTAGTTTGTCTGTTTCTCAAAAAAAAAAAAAAAAGTGTAGTTTGTCTTGTCACTTTCACATACACCAACATATTTCTCAAAACACTTGCATGGTTCATTCTTCTTCTTTAAAGAAAAAATATATATATCCTTATTACACTTTATTTCTAGGTAAATAAAGTATTATTGAGAATTTCTTATCTTACCAACGGTGGTGTAGGTTTATAAAGATAATCAACAAGATGGTTGGTTTGTTATATCTGAAGAAATTCAGAATTTCTATTAACTAAGCAAGGATCATAGTTATTTCTATGTAGCAAGACATTAAATGAAACACAGAAAATTAAATACGTAATACAAAGGAAAGAGAGAGAGAGAGAGAAATAAATGGAGAAATTTATGTTAACCTTGCTTAATAATCAATCATACATGTAGAGCTATATTTATACTTAAATACACAACTAACTAAGCCCAAGAATCATAGTAACAATTCTTGTGGGGTGTGGGGAGGGGGCAAGGGCCGGGGTTCAAGTTTCCAGGAAAGAGTTTCACACACATATACACTTAGATTAGGCTAGAATAAAATTTCTATCTTATATTAAAAAAAAAAAAGTTCTAACTAAATCCTATTAGAATTTCCTGTGCTTGTAAGTTGTAAACCAACATTTGAACATAACGGTATGCATTCTATAAGAAATCGTTTAGCTTAATTCATGTAATTGAACTAATGGGAATGACACTGTTTTGCCTCTATTTGTCTTCAGACTTGGTGGAAATAGTACCGTTTGTAATTTTTGGTTTAACAATATCCTGAAAGTAGCATGTATACCACCGCGCACCTTGTGTGGTGGTCACTCTACAAGTATAAATGCTTGTGGGATGTTGGGAGCAAGGGTCGAGGTTCAAGTTTCCAAGAGAGAGTTTCACACACATATACACTTAGATTAGGTTATAGTAGAAATTCTATCTTGTATAAATAAAAAAAAAAAAAGAAAAAAAGAAAAAAAGAAAAGAAGTAGCACGTATAATTGCTAGTCTACTACACTGGAAACCCTATAAATGGTGTGTATTGTCTCAAGAGAGTGACCTGGTCCATGCCTCAGTTTCACCACCTAAAAATTCATGGAATTGATGATAAATTCTTTATCATGTTATGAGATGTTTTTAAAGTGAGGTAATATCTCAACTTGTTCTTTAATTATATGGTAAACACATTTCTAGTGATATGTGATTAAATATTATTATTTTATGAATTGCAATTTATTTAATATTTTATATTCTTAGGAACAACATAAAGTCATAATCAGGCCAAGTATAAGCCTTAGTTTTAGGCATGTTTAAAAATAAGTCAAACCCAAGTAAAATAAAAAATTGTTAATGAATAGACCTATGAACAATAGGGCTTGATATATATATATATATATATATATATATATATATTTATATATAAAAGAAAAAAAAAAGAGTTAAACCTAGGCTTGTTTATAACCCTGGTAATAAGCTTGATACTAACTTGAAAAATAAACTCATATCTTACTAAGTTTTTATTTAATTGGGAGTTGACCCCTCGTTCAAACCAAATGAGCTTGGTAACATGCTTATTTGAGCTTGATAATGTACTTGTGTTGAATCTTAAAATTAAGAACTTGATAGTGAGTTCGAGTTTGAGCTTCATATTAAACTCGAGCTCAGTTTGGCTAATGAATCAAGTTGAGCCAAGCCAATATAATAAGATAATTTTATTTATATTTTTTGAGTTTGGAATTTGGTGACAGATAGGATATAACAACATAATCTATATCTATATATATTTAAAGCCAAAAATCAGAGAAAATATAATTAAAATCTATAATTGGAGCCGTATTTTGCACCATGTGTCAAAAAAAAAAAATCTAAATTTTGGTGCAAAAATAAATTATGCATTAACACTTAATACATAAGCCAAAAAAAAAAATCACAATAATATCGCTCATGAACCTAAGCAAGAACATCTCACCTACATATTATTATTGGTGAACTCAATAGGGTCTTGAGATATATTGAATCGCCAAGAAAAAGATAAATTTTAGTTTCAGTTCACTCCAAATTAAGAGCTATAAGATGTTGTGAACTAGACTTTTCAAGTTACTCCAAGCAAGCCAAAATGATTTAAGTTTTGTATTGTAGATCCCACTTCTACAAACTTCTCCAAAAAACTGCTCCTATTCACGTGTTTGTCATGTGTTAAGGTTAAAACTAAGGAGTCTTAAGGTTAAGAAGAAGTGACTGAATGTATTAGATCCAGTATTACCCTGAAACAAAAGCTGATAGTGATACTGCAGTCTAATGAGAGATCAATGGTTTTGTATAGAACTTGTTGACTACTAAATTTTTATGGTGTGTAATCATGGAAACTATCTTATTAGCTTCCAAATGGTAAAAGTTATGCAAGCAAATTACATGCATCAACTTTGCAAGAGGTTGAACCATGGTATTGAAATCTTGATGGCGTACTCCCGAGCCAAGTAAAATGATGATAGAATGTGCTAGTTTGATGATAACATACACAAGTTTCATCTGAATTTCTTCTTGGCCTCACTGTACGTTATAGCTCCAATCCAATGACTGTAAGCCCGTAGCCTGTCGTCCCAATAATTGAAATTGGGTTTCTAATTAACTATCAAAATTGAAATAACCACAACAACATCTCCTTTTGCATTCTCCATAACTTGCAAATTTGTGAAGACTTTAAATCTTATCAGAAGAAGATGGTTTATTTTATGATTAAATTTATTATAAATGTTCAAGTTATTATTATTATTAGTAATGTTATCTCACAAAAATTGCTTCAATTAGTATATCATATTATGCATTTATGCAAACTTTTCCTACTAAAATAAACTCAAATGTTGATGAAGCATTCTCTAAATTGTAGCTTACAGTACCATCTCAAATTATAAAAAGAAAAAAAAAAAGAAAATATTGTACAAAATAAGAAAAATAGATCAAGATTTCTTTGAATCATATTTTTCAATAGTTTTCTGTGTGTTTAGATTAAGATTTTGTTAATTTGTTAAAAGTGAAAGAAAAATCATATATATTATATTAAGTTGAAGAACAATTTTAGAATTCAATTTGATTCAAAATTAATTCTTAATTGTAGTCTAATTTTGTGTTATGTGTCAATTTTTTATATAAAAATTTTGGTGCCAAGTGAGCTCCATTCCTAATGCTTAGTGTGGAAATTGAGATGAACATCTCGTCATCACAATTGTTAAATGCTTTTGTGCATAGGTATGAGTTACATGCTAGTTTTATTTATATAAAAGCATTTAGTGTAGCCATAGAATAAAGGAGATCAATATAATATTTAGTACACATTAATAGATAATTAACTTGAAATGTATTAAGAAACAACTATTGTAATTTTTTTTTTCACACTACATAGGCACTAAATAGACATAAGTTTTATTTTTCATTTATTAATTTGTTCTTAAATCCTTGTATAACTCTTAGTATTAAATTGTGAATTTTTTTTTGTTCATACTTTGTCCCATCAAAGATGAAATCTTAGTCTCATTCTTGAACATAATAAACAAATTTATAATCACTTTTTTGTGTTGGGTTTAAAAATTGATGCATCAATATGTAAGATTTATATAGTAAATTTTGCAGTATCTTTTTTTTTTTTGGATAAAAATTTGTAGCATCTCTAACATCACTTTTTAAATTTTATTCCTTTTTTTTTTTTTTTCCTTTTGTATTTGTTTCTTTATTTAATGTTCATGTTTGAAGAGGATAAAAATTAAGGTTGATGGATCTGTCCAAATAAACATGACGGCACAAAATTAATGGGTTATCAAAAATAAGACGACAAATTGAGGTACTGGACAGATAGATCACGTGACGGATGGTCCCCTTATATGGATGGATTCTATGTACATGGGCCCGAGGCCGACGGATACTGGGGCCACGTGGAACCCACAAGGTTTAAGTGAACTCTAAGGAATCCTAAATGGAAATACCTTGCGCCCTACAATAACCCCTGGTCAATGGAGACCTTATATGGGAAAAATCCCACAAAATACGAACATTTATTGGAATCTTTTCTATAAGGAAAGATCTTTCTATCAAAGAAACTAGAGTCGGTTCTACACTACTATAAAAACCACCAAGCCCTCATAAACAAGGTACGCATAATTTCCCCTAGCTCTGGTGTAACACCCCGACCCAATTTTATAGTTAACATATGTGTTCAAGTGATTAATTATTATTTTGAGTCACTTACTTTCTAAAATTAATATAAGAGTATTTAATAAATATATTATTTTACAATGCCATTAAATAAGAATTGTAAAGATTATAAATAATTGAATGACTAATTGTATTATAAATATATACTAAGTATGTACAAAACTATATTTAAATGGTTTAAGTTATTAGATGCATAGTTGGTGGTGTTTTAATTAAGTATGATGCATGAGATGTTATAGTAGAAATTCCACCCACACATGCAACCAATGGGAATTCAACACAAAATGCCAAAGTTTCATGCATGTTGACAAACCCAAAGACCAAGACTTGGCTGGCCATGTAATCACCAAGTCCATCTCAATTCTTCTTTGACTTTTCAAAACAACTAGAACTTCCAAGAAGCTCTCTCCCTCTCTATTCCCACGGGTCCACATGAATCTGAATTCTCACCTCACTTTGCTCTCTTTTTCTCTTAAGGAAAGAGCTAGAAGCTCTCTTGAGTCTTCTCTCAAACCCACGGGTCAACACCTCAAAAGGAAAATAAAACTCCATCTCATTTCTTCTTCATACTCTCTCAAAGAAACTAGAAGACTCAAATACTCTCTCAAGCTCTCTACCTCTCATACTTTCGAGTCCAGCCACTAGGAAAGGGAAATCCTTTCATGCCAGAGTGATTCTATGTCTATTTCCCCTCAAGAACCATAAACTTGGTAAGAGTTTTAGCTACTCTCATCTTATAATCCATGATTTCTTCAAGGAATTTTTAGTAATGGTATTTGTGGTTTGTAAAATTAGGAAATCATGAATTTGTAAGTCTCTATATATATGTTGTTTTAAGCAGGTTTGAAACTATGTTGATGGTTTGTTGAAGGTAGATTAGGGTTTTTACTAACTAATAATTGTATATGATTAAGGAAGTAAGATAAAGTTAGGGTGAATGTTTTGAGCTATAATTTAATATGCTTATCTTTTGGTGTGTCTGAATCATAGATAGATTTTGTATAATTTGGTTCAAGGTTTGGTACTCCAAAGGAGGGATTCTAAACCATTCAACTATTGTTTTTATGAAGCTGTTTTGTTCATGCTCTATGTTTCCTTGTGTAAGTTTATGCATGCACCATTGCTTCCAATCTCAAACATATTTTGAATTGATTTTAAAACTGATTAACATGATTTGAATATGAACATTAAAACAATGGTTTCTTTATGACTTGGTACATTATGTTGTTTGATGAATGTATTTTGTGTTTAGGGAACTTCGTTGAGGTGAGATTATGACTTCCTTGATTTTAAGATATAGGTTTTGAGATGAATGTGTAAGTTTATGATAAGAAATAATTGATAGTAATAAGTTTTGATATTTGGTTTAGGTATTACCAGTACCCAAGTCTAAGCTCCTTTGACTTTAGGCTCTCGGTTCCTCTGCTTTCAGGTAAGGGATAAGTTATATGAGCATTTGGTAAGTCATGAGGTTATTTTAAAGTATATTATGCATTAAAAAGTTTTTTTTTATTAGAGATATGACATATAATCATGTTTCAGACAAAGGTATGTTCGAGAGTTCTCAAAACCTTATGTATATGATTTAAGCATATTGATGCTATTACTAATTCCACAAACATGATGTTTAAAGAAAACAATGGAAATGCCTTTATTATGAAATGTTATGCAAATTATGAATTTCAGTATGATGTATAAGTATGAAATGTTTTCGGGTTATGTCCTCTCGTAATCTGAACTCGGCCAGTTGGGGTTAAATTACTGACTTTCCATTGAAAATGTTATCTGTTTGGCCATTTAAAGTAGAGGAAATGGGGTTGCCCGTAACTCTAGGCCATTTAAAGTAGAGGAAATGAGGCTGCTCGTAATTCTAATCTGAACAAGGCCTTCTCTCCAATATGTACGGACGGTGGGGAGGAACAAAACCTTTAGGGGATGTGCCATCAGACCTCCCAAAGAGGACAATATCATGCATACGAGGGCACCCAAATGTGGTGAGACCTTCTCTGTACAGACTTATCAGATATGGATTAACCAATATGTTATGAACAGCTATATTATGTTATTGATCATGAGAGAATAATTTTGTTTAAATGCATTATGAAAAGTTGAAAGCTCTCATGAAAATAAGAAGTTTATGATGAAAAGAAAAGCTGTTCTTTAAAGATAAAGTTTCTGAAATTTTGTTGTGCTTTAAAGATAAAGCTTCTGATGAAAGTACAAGTTTATGTTAAAAAGTTATCAGATATCTATTCTTATGAAACGCTAAGTTTTATGACTATGAAAGTTATAATATTTTACGAGAAGAAGTTTATGAAGAAAAGTTTTGTTATTCTTTAAGATGTTTCTAGTTTAAGACAAAGTTACCAATTACCTGATTTACGTTAAAATGATTATTTTGTAATGAGAATATATATATATATATATATATATATATATAAATATATGTATGTATGTATATGATTTTGAATAATCAATACCATATTTAGTGACTTTGTAAGAAATGAAGAAGTTCAATCTGAAGGTTTTGATAATATTATTCTGATAAGAAAAATGAGAACAATTATTTTCCTATGAAGAGCGTGTAAGTTATTATTATGAATAGTATAAAATACTATGCATGAAAATATATTCTCCTATCTACACATTTATAAAATGAAATGATTTGATTTACATGCATTCTTATTAAATTCTCATGTATCTTACCTTTATTGAGCTTTGTAGCTCACCTCTTTCACTTTTTCAGTCAACAAGTTTTATGTTGGAGCAGAGGGAGCCTTAGTTGAGTTTTGGAAGGAGCTGGTTTTAGTTTTAAAAGTATAAATCTCAAATTAGCAATTTGATGTTTAGCTTTGTAGTACTGTGTATTTTAGAATCTAATGAAAGTGGTGTACCTTAAAGTATTAAAAGATGTATTATGTGAAATTTAGAATTTGAGTAACTGGTGGATTATGTTATTCTTTGGGTACAGTATAAATGCTTTGAATGTCAAGTAAAAAGTTATATCATTTAAGTAAGAAACAAGAATGAAAAGTAAGAAAGAGGGAAGTTTTTGTAAAAGTAAGTTGGTTCTTGTTAATATCAGGTTTAAGCTTGATATTAGCATGCCAGTCATGGTCACAAATCCAGATATCGGGTTTGGGATGTGACATCTGACACTCTAGAGTTGTGAAAGTTTTCTAACTTAACCTTTAGAGAGTCTTTGGCCGGTACCACTTGTTCTGTGTTGTACAGGTGTTGTCTTGAGCACGTGAGCACTGTGTGACTTACTGACGATTTTTCGGCATCATCAATGTTCAACTAAAGTTACAGTCATGGAAAGTTTAAATGCTTAACAATTTTCTTACGGAGTTAGAAAGAGAAGTATTATGTACACAATATTTTCACAACAAATTAAAGCTATCACGTTAGAGTCACCACTCTACCATTTCAGCAAATAAATGTCGAAATACACCAAAATCAGTTCGCATTATCCTCACCAGTTTGACATTCAAACTTAGCAGATGATGGGTACCTTGCCAGCTCTAGTGAAGGAACTAATCTCGCCAAATTAACAATAAAAACTCAATTTTTATTTGTTATCCAATCTCTCTCTCTCTCTCTCTCTCTCTCTCTCTCTCTCTCTCTCTCTCTCTCTCTCTCTCTCTCTCAACCAAGATCTTTGTCCTCTTTCTTTGACTTCACACCATTTTTAGAAAGGAACTCACTGGTTATTGACCTCCTCGACATAGGAAAATTTAAAGAGGGTTTAACACGGCGCCGATTGAAACCTATTTCAGGTATTGTGAGTTGGTTTGAAATTCCCCAAATTTTCTTGATTTGTGCTACAAATTTTCACCAAAATTGCTTGATGATGGGTATGATACCAGTTGGGTGTGCATGTGTCTGGTGTGTACTAGTGGGTGGCCAACGGCGTGTGGGATTAGTTGTGTTGCAGGTGTGGGTTTGCTTAATGATGGGTTTGCTGGTTGATTTATTGTCTTCATTGATGATTGATCATTGCAATGGTGGTTGGGTTAGATCAATAAGATGATACCAAATGGGTGGCGGTGGTGGCTTTTGTTTGGGTTTATTTTTGTTTAATTTTTTAGGGTTTGTAATGTTGCAAGAGGGTTTGATTTATGGAGACGGGGTACATTGCAAATGGTTACCAGAATTCTAGGGTTTGAGTTTTTAGTTTGGGAAAGTCAACAAAGTTTATTGAAATGTGAATGTGGATTTTGTTGGTTTCTGGTTAGGCTGGTTGTGCTCGTGGCTTTTGTTGGATTGTGGTTGAGTTGGGTTGTGCTGGTGACTGTTGGATTTATTATTAAAAATGTGAATAGGAATTAAAAATAATATTTAAATGCAAGAATGATATAGTATTGAGGCTGATATTTGAACCCACCACAGAAATTACTTTTCCACCCACTAATAATAGTTAATAACAAGCTACCATTTAAGAATTAAGATTTGTTGTGAAACTATTGTGGAAATATTTTGGACAAAGCATTTTTCGACTGGAGAAACCAAGGTATGGACCTTGTATTGTGGGCTCTGGATTTCTGTGCAACATTGATCTCCGGGAACGTTGGGAGTGGAGACTTCAACTTGTTGTGGATTCTTCTTAGGCTATTAATTCAGACTTGATCAAAAAGTAAGGTGGATTTGATCATGATGACCATAATATTCCTAAGCCCAATTTCGAAGTCAAATTTCCACCATCTAGTGTTCGGTAGATTATTCAAAGGGGGGTTTTATGATCGGAGAAAGGGAGACATAGTTGGTGTGTCACTAGGTCAGTGGAACCTGTAGGAAGGGAGGACAACCCACTAAATTCACATCAGAAATCACCAACATGAACACAAAACAAAATCTTGAATTGCTTATAAAAACAAAACGAACCATTTTTGTTCTCGTATATGAAGAATGACTTTTTGGTCCCTTTCATCTAGTGGTTAGGATATCGTATTTTCATGTTGAAGACATGGGTGCAATTCCCATAATCAAAAAAAAAGAAAGAAAAAAAGATGTTCAACATGTTAGAGCAATCATATTGGCCTCTTTAAAATAGGGTAAGACCTTAATTTAGGGAGAGAAGCTCCAAAAAAGGCCAACATGAGACTCCCTACTTAGTCCCTAAAATAGGAAAATGCTATAGTACCATAGTTATTATACCTATAAAAGTTTGAGAAATCATAAAATAAATATGTAAATTATTAAAAAAAAAAAAGCATGCTTAAATTACTAATTAAAATTAAATCTAAAACCAATTACCTAATATAATTCAAACTCAAGGTTTCACAATTAATAGGACTAGAAAGCATAAAATAAAAGAAAGTCATAAAATTGTGACCGAGTCTTTACTAAATAAAATCCTATGGCGTTGCATTTCTTAAACTTTTAGGAATATTAGCATATCTCAAACTCTAAAGTCACATTCTATACATAATGCATATTTCACTAGTAGCTTGAATCCCATGAATTATGATCTGAGCTAAAACTTGAAACTCTATCTTTATTAAAAAACCTAGCATCAACGTCATTATAAAATCTCATGTTTTCAATATGCTCCAAATTTAGAAAACGGTTTTGTAATGAAATAGTAAAGGCAATTTTGTTTCAAATGTTGGGTCCCAAATTATATTGTCAACAATATTAGCAATCCAAAATAACAATCACACACAAGAACACAAAATTTACGTGGAAAACCCTTTCTCTTTAAAGGGAAAAATCACGGGACAAACTCCAAATAATTTCACTATTATCAAATCAATTACAATAATTCTTGTGTATGTCTCATGGCTAAAGAAAAATCTCTCTTATTTTTCTTTGCTCTCATACACACACTAATTTTCTCTTTTAAAGGAGGCAGCACTTTACTCTCTCATTTTTATTTTCTTCTACACGCACAACTCTCTCTTGGCTATCTTCTTTTTCTCTAAGAGGCTCCCTCTTGGTTGCTCTCTCTTCTTTTTCTTTCTTGAGCAGCTTCCTCTTTCTTTGCTCTTGCACATACTCTCTGTGTCTTCTCAAAAGCGGCAATACTTTGCTCTCTCCTTCCTCTTGCGTTCCTCCTAAGTGAAAATCCATTTTCTCTCTCTTAGTTTCACGCTTTATTTTCCCTCTCCCCATAGGGAGGACCCTTGGGCCAAAGCCTTCAACTTCTTTGTAGCATTGTCTATTTATAAGACTCTTTTGCTATTTTCTCTACATTACCCCCTTTAACAAGGAATAGACTTCCTTCCACACTAAGGAATATTCTTTCCTTTTACAACAAGGAAACCCAAATTAATTTTTCTTTTTTCAACTAGGAAACCTAATTGACTTTCCAAGTCACAATTGGAATTTGAGACAATTTCCCAACATCAAATCCTAGGCATCATGCCCTCTGCGAGCCCTTTTATTTGATTAGAATTTTTGTACTATGGCTATATGTCCCAAGATCAACTAAGATTCACATTTGATAGATGAAATCTAGTACTGAAAATTTTCATTTACTAGAATAACTTTGGTCGGGTAGTATAAATTCTAGCAAAGAAGAAAGGGAAGAAAAACCAAGTTATTGAAATACCTAGGCTGCATTGTTTTATTTTAATGGAAAAAACTTGGCTACAAACTAGGTTGTAGTCAATAACTACAACTTCCACTAAAAAAATTAATATGGTTACATATTTTGAAAATCTAACCATTATATTGCATGTTCTTTATGTTCTTAACACCCATATCATATTTCGTGTTAATCGGATATTATTTACTATTTGATCCATAAACTTATTTTTTGTGTATAATTTTAGACTACCAAAAATTGAAATTGAAATATTTAATTGATAACATAGCTATTAATCTTAAATCTTCTAGAAATTTTGCAAGCATAGAGTATATAAAAAGAAAATGTAATCTAATTGTGGGTTTTTTTAAAATCCACACCCAATAAAATGATATTGAGTAAATTTGTAACCAATGACTACAACTAAGTTTGTAGTTAAACTTTTTCTTATTTTAACAGTCCACACATATAATATATTTGGAACCTGTCGGTTCATTGGGTAATGATGTTTAAGCTCTATTTGTTAAGGCACTAATTTTCCTTGTAATTGATCTTTAAGATAATGTTGACTATTTTCTTTTGCTTAACAGATACCATGGCAAGCAAAAGAAAATAGTCAACATTATCCATGAGAAAGACCATCGAGGGTAGTTGGTCTAGTGGTCACAAGCTCATTCTTAAGAGTTTGAGAGGTGGAGGTTCCAGGTTCAAAACTGATTGTTGTCTTGATTTGATGATAAAGAGTTATTATCAAAGAGCGGACGTTATAGGTTGAAACTTTCTCCAAATTTTTTTTTGATAAGGCAAAAAAACTTAATATGTCCCGTAATTCAACTTCATATCTATTTATTTATTTTTCCCATAGATAGTTTGTCGACACCCAGCCTCGACCTTGGCAGCTGAAAATCATCTGCCACCGTGGGCCTTTGTTTAACCACCCACCGTGGCAATAGCTCTCGCGCGCGCGAGGCCCGTTGAAGGCCCCTCTAGATGAATGTGTATGGTTTGCGCGCAGTTTCGGGTTCTCTCTTTCGGTGGAGGAAGGTAGGTCTACCTTTGGCGTTATGACAAGAATCTGGGCCAAATTTTAGGGATTACCAAAGGTGAGTGGAGTTACCACCAATCATTGGGTTTTTCTAAGGCGTGATTGGTCACCTATTTCTAGTTGATTTTATTACCGATTCTAGCTTAAGAAAAATGTCATTTTTCCTAATCTAATGTGGATGGCAAAAAATCTTAATTCTTAAGTTTGGTTAGTGTAGGAAAGGTGTTAGGCACCCTACAACGCCTGTCCAAGGACAGTTCTTTGTTTTGATAAAACCTTATTTTTGGAGATTGACATTAAAAAACATGATTTCGGCATTGGCTTTTGGGGCTTCACATGCATGGGGGCTTTGAGGTTTGGCTTTTGAAAGGGTGTGGTCCCAATCTATGCTTTCCTATGGCATTCGAGTCGAGTACCAGATTTCTACGGCAAAAATCCGGCGACATGTCACCTTACTTTCACGGCGGAAACTAGGCATCGCTTGCCTTAGGTGACACGGACTATGACAATCACACCGGAGGGGGGCAAGCAAGTATATAAATACATATATCATGCATAATGCAAGCACACAGAGCAGGAAAGTAAATGCCTACATCCCTAGAGCATGGCCCAAAATATAAGCGCAGGAAAGTAAACAGGGGTCGCCATACTTTAAAGATGAGGATGAATGGTACAAAGCATGATATACCTAATGCAAACCATCTAAGGGAGAAAGGGAGGCGGAAGGAGGGGTTTAAAAGAGTACATAACCAAAGGGAAAATGCTAAACCCTAAACCTACTGACTGCAGCCGCTTGGCTTGACCACACGCTTGCATCTATGCCCTTTTTGCTTGCGCCTAGGAAATCATGCCCTAGCTCCGTGTGTCCTCGCTCCATGTGTGTACATGTAAAGGCAAAGACAAGACAACCAGCAGACTAGCAATGGAAGGAAAATGTGTAGATAATATCAAGAGGACGCAAAGTGAACAAGCAAGATAGATATGGCAAGCAAAGCAACCAGGATATGAGTAATCATACGAGCAGGCAAACAAGCTAGATAACAAACAAACAAGCAAAAGGGTGGTGTCCACGAGGGACAAATGTAGGTTTGGATCAGATGTCCATAACTTCATTGTGTTGAAGCATGGACGACACACTAGCAAGCAAGACTCATGTATAGACATGTAAGCAAGTGTTTAAAGATGCATAGCAAGCCAACAGGTGGCGCAAACAAGCATGATAAGCATATCATCGCACGGTGCGGAAAAGGGGGAAAGGTATGCATGAAACAACCAGAATCATAACAATGCATCCCTAAATGTTTACATCCAAACAAGGCCTCATAGGCATCAGATGTAACCACCCAATCACAAACCCGCTAAGAGTGTCAAACGTGGCAAAGCCTAAAACAAGAGAGGCTAATACAAGTATAAAGCATAGAAGCAAGCAAGCATAGACATACAAAATGGGTGATCCAAACCCTTTGATATGGGCTAAGGTATATGGACGATGACAAAGACCATAGGGTCTAGGTCGGGTCCAAACCAATATGCCAAAACATAAGAAAGAAGGGTAAAGCAACAAAAGAGCTACAATAGCACATGGCAAGACAAACATAGCCTAAGTCTAAGCACACAATCATGGCATGGAGCGCAGAAGCACATGGAAGATGGCATAAAGCACATAGAACATGGATCCAAGCACACAAACATGAAAGAACATAGATCTAGACATATAAGCATGTGAAAACCTAGATTCGAGCACGCAAGCATGTAAAAACAAAGATCTAGGCATAGGCATGGCAGTGCGTGTGTGGACATGTGAAGACTAGCACATAAACATGGAAGAACGTGAATCCAAGGATATAAACATGTACGGATGTGGATCTAAACATAAAACATGGCAAAAAGCATACGAGTACATAGATCCGAGCAAAGCATAACCATGGGCATGGTATCAAGCATGTGAGCACATAACCCTAACAACAACACAAAGCAAAGAGAGGAACAAAACAAAGGAAACATGGCATAAAAACCCTAAGCATTTAGATCTAAACATAAAGGCATAGATCTAAGCACAAAATATGGCATAAAGCATAAAAAGCAAGGAGATTTAAGCTAGAAGCACAAATAAAGCAAGAAACATGCTAAAGAAAATAATAAATCATGTTATTTAAGCAAAAATAAAGGATAAAAAGCTTGATGAAGCTTTAAAGAAAAAGGGGTATGGATAGTAGCTAAAAAGCTACATCCATACCCCTTAAACCTCAAACCCAAGGCATGGAACCAAGGAAAGGAAGATGGAGGGTATGAACACTACCTTGTATTTTTGAAGAAAGGACCCCTTTTTTCCATTCATGTCCAATCTTGGATGCTAGGGGCTATTTATAGCCCTTGGCACGCTTCCTGAGGCTTGGTGGCCTTTCAAGGGCTACTGGGTCGGGTCGGAGGCCATACAAGGGCTGCTAGGTTAGGCCTGGCTGACGTTAGCAATTTCGTCCTTATGCACTTTTTAGGTTCTAACTTCATTAGAGCATTTGGAGGTCTTCCTGGACTTCGATTGAGGCGATCTTGGTGTCCCTGGAAAGATCTAGATGTCTAGTTTTCAGAAAACTAAATAAATTAAAATTACAATAGTTGGATCAAAAGTTATTATCTCGGGAAGTGTGTGACGCACTTTTCACAGTTTTCCCAATATCTCAACCGTTTTAACTTCGATTTCGACCCATGAATAGTCGTTGGAATGAGAATTTGATTATATTTACAATGAAATTAGTTTTAACCCATTCCTATGGCCAGATCAAAATTAGGATTTATGGGGCCCACTAGGAGTCAACTCCGGGTCAAATTTGGTCAAAGTTGCTAAAAATTTTCGAGGAGCTCGAATTTGATATAAAATGATGAAAAATGTTGTTTTGTGGGAATTTTGACCTTGTTTGACATTTGGTCAACCCAAGACTGACTAGGGGCATTTTGGTTGAAAAAGATACTTTGAGCGCTCCGGTGTTCGAACGGGTTGCGCCACACCATTATATATGTTCTCGTGATTCCATGGAGAGGAAATAATATTTTTGGGTTTTTCAGGGTCCAGCACACAAATCAAGGGTGGACAAAATACGATATCAACATAGTTGACAACAATATGTTGTTTCTAAAGGGAGAATGTCCTTTTGATGTTGACTAGGTTTTACATTTAGCTAGGTTACTTACCAAAAAAAGAAAAAGATAATTAGGTTATAATGTTACTATCCATTTCAATATTTGGCCAAATATGGATGCACTTGAAGGACAAAGAGGCAAAACTCATGCCCCATTTAAAGTTATCGACTTAGACCTTACATTATATTTAAGCAATGACGGAAACTTTTAGGTAGCAAGGGAAAAGATGTGAACAACTTGATAGTTGGTGGTTAGGCTGGTAAGTTTTATGGCTTTGCCCCGAAAAATAATATACTATAAGTTAATGAATAAATACGTTACTCGTATTTTAGGGAATAAATTATTATTAAATAAAACATTTACTTCTTATGTGTTGCAATTAAATTCAGTTTCATTTCTCATAATTACTTTTTTTTTTTTTTGGGAGAAGACTCATAATTACTTTTTAAGTAAGAGTTCAAAAGAATATATTAAACCAAAATTCATTATATCATAATGGTTTTTTGGGAAGACATTATATCATAATTGATTCTATTAGAACTTAAAATTCATTTACAGTAGTTTTACTTTTACCAAGCGGAAACCTGGTTAGCTCTAAGGCAGAGTGCTCTGGAGATTCGGAGCTACATTGTAGAAGCCAAAAATGTGTCTCTAATGGATAAGAACAAAAGTTTGGGAGAGTTAGTCGAAGCTAAGAAGTAAGAGGTAAGAAGAGCTTAAGGATTAAACGCCATAAAACAAGGGTAGTTAAATAACAAGTGTTATACCTATTTGACTTTGGGATAAGAAGTTAAAAACCAATCCAATTGCTAAGTCGATACAAACAGGAGTCAAATCAGCAACCTCTCATTCACCTCCCCACCCCCCCCCCAAAAAAAAAAAAGAAAAAAAGAAATCCACTTCTAATTCAAAAGCTTAACATGTCTATGTGTATACCGTATACAAGACACTGGTTTGCATAATTTAAATATCATAAACTTTGATTTTTTTCTTTGGATAAATAGTTATAATACGTGGAATAAGTGGGAGATAGGAATTACATTCTATTAGAGTATTATGTTTATATGTATAATAAAAAAGACCAATTAATGTTACTGAATTACAAGATATTTAGTATCACAAACTTTAGACATTCATGGTTGATTTAACTTTTTTTTAATAAGAATTGCCATTTTCATTTTGTTTAATAAACTAAAAATAAATAAATAAATTCATCATCATTAAAAAGAGATGGCCCAATCAAACTAAAAAAGAAAAGATAATTAGGATCAAATTGTAAATATATAATTGTATAAAAATTGGCTTGGGTTTAGTACTTTTAGACATTGGATCTATTGGGATTTAGACATGTATCAAACACTTACTACATATTCATATCTTAATGAGTCTAATATATAGGACCCAATCTTTGCCCAATTATATACGGGTTTGGCTTGATATTACAAAGGCTAAGAACGAGATAGATTTAACATGTCATGAAGGGTAAAACACGACCAAATCCAATTGAAGTGCTTAGACAGCAAAAAAAAAAAAAAAAAGTCATCAGTGCTCCCAATTCACCGCCACAAATTCTTAAACCCTTTATCTAGGACGCGTAGCTAAAGTTTCGCATGAACAAAAACAAATCACTTTGATTTTGAAAAATTAAGTACACATGTAAAATTGTGATTTGACAAATGATAGCATTGTATGTGAATGCTTCAAGAATTTCTTGCCCCAAATCTTTCATATATTTACCTTTCATTGCCATAGCCCAGCCCAGTCCACTGTCCGAGCAATAAGGCTGGCCATAGCATATCCGAATTAAGCCTATCCAAGTCACCATGCTATCACTTTCTAATGTCCACGTTTTGCCACGTGTCGAACACCCACCAAGCCTAGGAAAAACACTTACACATAAATAAATAACGAGCTGAGCCTGAGCTTGCCTCGTACAGTGTTTCCAATGCCAAAGCCAACGTAGCTTACTTAAGCGTTCAACATTTGTTTTCTCCAATAGCTATAACCTTTTGCTTCTTTATCAAGGTATTTGCTTTCTTTTTATCAACCTCACCTTTCCTTGCTCTCATTAATGGAATCTGAGTTTCTTGATGTTGGTTGAATATGTTCTAAACATTTCTTTCTTTGGTGGGAATTCGGCAACCGGTAAGTGCTTCTTTTCCGTCATCATTGATATAATTTATGTATTGGACTCAAATATGAAATGCCATTACAGTATTGATAGTCTGATACAATGGTGGATTTGATAAGTTATACTTTTAAAAATATATATATATATATATAGTTTGATACTTTGATGCGTACTTTTGTAAAATTTTGGATGGCTTTTTGTTAGTGTGTCATGCTGGCTTGCTTTTTTTGGTTGTTATGTAATGGTGAAGGATTTCTTTTTTCTTCATTGATCTTATCTATATATAGATCATTGGACTAGGAGTATGAAAATGCAATTGGAATACTTAAATGATGATGGGATTGATATTTTATGCTGAAAAACTCTTAGTTGGACACATACTTATGTTGATTTTTTTTGTTGCTGTGTATTTGTTATTTTGTGATGATGGTTTAAATTTTGGTTGTTATGGAATTGTGAAGGACTACGGAGTCAGTGGTTTGAGCTTTGAAACAATAAACCCGAATTCCCACCAAGAGCTTTGATTCAGTTAATTCCATTAGGAATAAAATTACTTTTAATTAAGTTAAAAGGAGGGAAGTATGGAGCCTCTGTGTGATTTTTGTGGGGTGTTGAGGGCAGTGGTGTATTGTAAATCGGATTTGGCACGCCTTTGCTTGCATTGTGACGGATGTGTACACTCTGCCAATTCTTTGTCCCGTAGGCACATGCGTTCGCTCTTATGTGATAAGTGCAATTCCCAGCCTGCAATTGTCCGCTGCATGGATGATCAAATGTCTCTTTGTCAAGGCTGTGATTGGAATGGTAATGAGTGTTCAAGGCTGGGGCATCGACGCCAGTCATTGAATTGTTATACAGGTTGTCCTTCTTTGACAGAGTTGTCAAGGATTTGGTCTTCTCTTCTTGATTCGTCTTCTTCAAGTAATTTTGATAGTGGTTGGGAGTACATGACTACACAGCCTATGAGTGAGAACTGCATCAACAACTGTTTGGAACAAAGGGATAACGAGGGCTCATTGGAGTTGGTGGCAACTAAACCGAATGAAATTGAACCTTGCTCTAAATTTGAGTCTTGGACAGGGCTGTCTTCTTTGATTCCAACAAATCCAAATTACATGCCATACTGCAGAGATCAAGCACCTTTCTTTTCTGAAGAATTAAATTTACCAAAGGTAATTTTTTATTTTGTATTTCCATTTTTTCTCTTAAATTGGTAGAGTAAGTAGATATATTCTAAAAATTTTGTATATTATACTTTAACTAGTTTTCATGGTGTCTTTATCCATCTAAGGTTACATGCTTACCTTTTTGATTCGGTGAGCATTGAGATTTTGAACTACAAGTTTATCTCCCTAATGTTTAATCTTCCTCATCAAGTAACTGTACTTTTGTCCCCAAAAAAAGTAATTGTACTATTGGACCTTTGGTAATTCTAAGTCATGCATTGATTTACTTAATGTACTTCAGGAATCTTCGAATTTCAAGGATCTTATTGATACTGATGATCTCTGTGAAGGCCTCAACATGGATGATGTGTCATTAAAAAATGGCGAGATATTTGGCTGTCCCCAAGGTTCTACTAGATACCAGTTTGAGGATGGAGGAATGGAATGTCTATCGATGGAGAAAAACCTATCAGTCACTGAATCTAATGGTCCTATTGAGAGTGCTTTAGAGGTTCTATCTTTTCTTGACCTTTATAGCTCTTTTTATTGAGTCATCTTTAATTATTATTCCACTTTCTTCTCCTCAATTCACTTGTCCAACTTGAAATATTCATGGAGATTTAACATGTAAGACATTCATGCACAAATATCCAATTCATTTTGTTTGCACAGTGCACATAATTATTGACAAAGGTTCATGGTGACATGTCGAATACTGCTGACTTATAAAGTTATAATGCAGGCAACAAAATCCAAAATCCTAGTGTTAGAATTTCAAGTTTCGTATTCAGTCAAATGAAATACTATTTATAGGATTGTTAATGATCAACACTGTGATATCCATTTCCATGATTTCTGGAATATTTAACTACAAGTATGTACAGATCAATTTTGGGGCGTGCTTTTTAATTTGGAAGGCTCAAATATGGCTTTTAAGCATTGCTACTACATTTAACTATTCATTTCTACTCTGACATGCTAGAAATGATCCTTTACTATAGACTTACCTGTCAAAATGGCTGAAAACAATAGCCTTTCTTTGAATTCCACGTACTTCTGAAGTTTACAAAATTTGCTTGTGTTTGACTGAGAGTTACCCTCATGTATGTTGTAGGCATCGTCATCAGGACAGCAAGATTGTGTGGGTTTTCAATCCTCTCATGTTGGTGGGTCAGCTAGTATGATGCCTGTTAATGGTGGTCCAAATTGCTTACTTCTGAATCCTACTCACACCAGAAACATCAATCTGGGGTTTCCTACTGGGCAAGTTCATTCAAGCATATCACTTTCACTATCCAACATCACGGGTGAAAGCAGTGCAGCTGATTATCAAGATTGTGGATTATCACCAGTATTTCTGACAGTTGAATCACCTTGGGAATCAAATTTGGAGGCTAGCTGCCCACAAGCAAGGGATAAAGCTAAGATGAGATATAATGAAAAAAAGAAAAGTCGAACGTATACGTCTCAACTCTGACTTCATTAAATGATAATTTAACATGATATCTTTATAATCTTACTTATAGAAAAAATATAAAAACTTTATAATCTTGATATACGTATCCTTTTGTTTCCAAAAGTGCTTGAAAGACATCTTTGCTACCTCTGCCCTTTCGTGTTCTAAACTATGTTCCACTTATCACAGTCAGTCACGTGTTCTTTTTTAACAGGCATCTTATCTAAGATGGGAGTGTGGGTAATGGAACATAAAGTGCTGACACCTCTTGTATACCTGAAATTAGCATTTATGAGAATATAGAAATTTCCTAATTCATTATCTTAAAACTTTATCATAACAAGAGGCTGTGATGCAACTGTATATTTTGTGAATTACATTGCAGAAAATTTTATTTAAACTTTTCTAAATAAAATTTACATGTGAGCATATCTTAGCAAATATATCATGAATTTCTGAAAGATGTTTCTCTTAGAAAGTTCAAAAAGTATGTAGCCTATCTTTGAAGTCTTCCTCTTCTTATTTTTATTTATTTTCTAGAAGTCATGGTTCCGGTTTATGCCTCTCATATCAGAATAATATTATTATGAAAAACTTTTGTTTTGATTTTGGTTGAACTGACTGGTAGATTTATGTGTTTCCTTCACTGAAGCCTGGCCTTATATATCCAGTACTTCATTAATATCTCATAAATTTTACTTACAGTCAACTCCTAATTGATTTGGCATGTGTTTCATGTATAGGTTTGGTAAACAAATAAGATATGCCTCTCGTAAAGCCAGAGCTGATACTAGAAAGCGTGTGAAAGGGAGATTTGTGAAACAAGGTGAGGTATATGATTATGACCCCCTCACGACAAGTGACTTCTGAGCCATTTCACCCAATCTCCATGTCTTGCCTTTTAAGACAAAGCCTAATTGGACAAGGTATTCCTGCAGCAAATGCATGTTACATTCCCTGCATGAGAAGATAGATATCACCAACTTAATCTAACAGATAAATGCAGTTTTATCTGATGAAAATATGCTCTCTCATTATCAGAATAAGTTCCTAACTCAATAATGATGAATAAAGAAAAGCTTCTTTCTTGTAAAATTTTGTAAATGGGAAAATCTTACAGGTTTCTTTTAATATACCTTTGCAAGCCTTTTCATTTTATATTATTATTACTCATGCTGTTAATGTTTTGTTTGATTGAACACATGGAATAGATCCTTTTTTTTCTTTTTTATAAACCCTTATGCTTTGTGTCATGTTCTTATCTATGCAATTCTGTTTGTTCTTTTGTGATTTCAGACTGGGATTGTCCATAGTCAACTGAGCATCATCTTCCTACAGGTTATTTACCTCTCTCTCTCTCTCTCTCCAGATCCTATATGTATCTAGTACTTTGTTCCTTTAATCTTCAAATCATTAAAATATTAAAAATAAAAACAAAAAGATTTTAAGAATGCTCCCTTTTTTAACATTATCTTTGATTTTCTCCTTTCATCAATTTACAGCACAGTTCATGCGTACAATGATGGATCTTCAGCATTGGTAGTCACTTAGAATAAATTAATTTAGACTTGGTCACGTCTCTGACAATCTGTATGCCGCCTCACCAATTATTCTTTCTAAGTGTTCCAAAAAATCTCATGGGCAATGTTACTTTTGAACTTCATTATTTGTATAAGCATTGGTTGTATGCCATCAAGATGATCTATAGGTGTCTTCTTGATGCTTAATTTGTCTATGGCACTCAAATAGAAACAATTGTTTCCAGTTTTACTAATCAATATCTTAATCTTTTGTTTATACTCAGGCAATGGCAATGGATATTCAGTCAGGAAATAGAATTGATGAAGAAAGTCGAGTGAGGACCTTTTGGTCATGTTCTTTAGCCTATCCTTATGTAGAACCTCCTCTTGCTTTTGCTGCCAGCTCCAGCAACCTTTCTTAAGGCAGAAACCTTATTGCAAGTCATTTTTTTGTTATTGTAGTTGCATTCATATATTTAATCAGTCTCTACTCCATGTAATGATTCCAGATTTATATTTTACAAATTGTAATAAAACTAGAGCTTCCATATTTAAGAATGATAAGTAACACTTACCCTTCCACCACAGGTATGTTTTTGTATTTAAAGCTTCTCAGTTCTACTGGTTTCTGTTACTTGAAATTTAAAAGAGGATACAATATATGATGTTGATCTTTTTGATGGGTTTTTTTTTTTTTTTTTTTTTTTTTTATTTTTTTATTATTATTTTTTTCTTATGGTTTAAGGAAAAGTGTCATAGTTTTGCTAGAATGAGTTGTTCATTTTGAAGTAGAATGTTCAAGAATCCAGTTAGAATAAACGTAGGATGAGTAATCATTGATTTATATGTGGTGCAAAACATGATCCATATATAAATTCAGGGAATTATTTCTAGCTTCAAGTTTAGCGAAGTCAATCTTAAAGAATGTATGGTAATTGTCATAAGCAACTCAGTTTGTTATGTATGTAGAAGAATTTGATTAGTCAATCAATAGGATGTACCAATAGGAGATGTTAGAAAAGGATAGGTATAGCTCTAATATTATGTTAGAATAAAATAAATATCAGGAAAAAAAATAAAGAGATAGTAGATTCAAAGCAGATTCTTGATTTAGCTTTAGTGGAGTCGGTACGCCCTTATATATAGTCTACTTGAAAGGGGCTCGAACAGAAAGGCTCCTAGGCGTGGATCAATCTCTACTTCTAGTAAATCAGTAATGGAGGACGGGAGGAATTAACATAGTTTGTCTTTAGTGGCTACATCCACAATGGAATACTGGTTAATTCTTTATTATTGGATTTTGTGTGCCACTGAAAAGTATAAATTATAAACTAATCAATAATCATAGCCTAACCCTTGACCAATCTTAGGGTCATGTTAATATAGTTAGGACTTAGGATTTCAAGTATAATGAACTTGGACTAGGATAATACAATGAAACTTAACCAGAATAACAGTGTACTTGTGCTTTGATACATCTCTAACATTTCCCCCCTCAAATTCAAGTTGGAAGCTTGAAGGTAACTTGAGTTTGGTAGGAAAGTGTGAAACCACAGGCTACATAAAGGCCAGTTGCCAAGCGGGCGCATGGTGATTGAAGCTTGATGTTGTTGAGGAAAGTTCACACATTGTAGTTGTGGAGGAGACTAATCATAGACGTGATCTAAAAAGTTCAACCAAAGATGTAGAAATGCATGACCAAAAAGAAAGCTGATAGAAATAGAAGCTATCAATCAGAGGCGTGCTCTAAGAAACTCGACTATAAATGGTAGAAATGCATCACCGAAAAGAAAGCTGGATAATATAATATATGAGAAGAACAAGTGAAGATGTGTATGAGTTTTTATCAAGACATTGTAAACGGCAAGGAATACATCAATACTATGCCTCGTAGGAGTGGCTAGCAGCATTGATGAGAATGAGAACTTAGACAATGTCCACCATAGGGAATAGATCGAAGTGAGTTGTATAGAGTGGCTGGTAGTGGTGGTGAGAGGCGATTGAGCTTTGAGAAATTTGTGAGGGCCAAAGAGACCTAGCTTTGATATTATGTTAGAAAAGGTAAGGCATAGCTCTAATACTACGTTAGAAGAAAAAAAATATTAAGAAGTAGAGAGAGAAAGACAACGCGAGGTATTAACAACCTTAGAGGCCTAAAAACAGCGGAAAGCCCTAAGTAGTTATATCCATACCATTGAGCTCTTTGTTACAACTTACAATGATCAAATTGGAAGGTATATGTTGTAGATTAATCATAGCCTAATGTTTTACTAACCTTAGGGTTATTATTAGAATTACGTATGCAAGTAGAATTATGATTCTTACCACAATGAAATTGGACTAGGATAATAACATGAACCTAACTATAATCATTCAATGTGCTTTAGCCTTGATATCTCTAATATATAGGAGATACGATTACAAGAAAATGCATATGTGCATATTTATAAGGAATTGTGTTCTCTAGCATGAATGGACCGATGGTTGGCATACTTGACATATAATTCTTTGTTTTGCATGGAAGGAATAAAATTATGATTTAAATTGCACAACAAAAGAGCAATATGAAGTTATAAACAAGCTGCAGAAGACTTTTTGGCCCAAAAATGAAAAAGAAAGAAAGACAAACTGCAGAAGACGTGGTATAACTTGTGATGCTGGTCTAAAGTTCACAAGTCACAACATTAATGGAAAAAGTGGCAGAAGTTCTGAGAGGGTGTCATTTTTTATTTGTTTGTTTTTCACTCTTTATAAGGGTGGCAATCAAATTCTATGATATAAACTTTGGGAGGCAAGCAATTGCAGAGACTGATTTATAGATGGTTCTGTAGATGGATATTCACAGCTGATTTACAGCTTCAATTTCTGATTAAAGCAACCGTTGGGATTCTTGGAAGTACTGGATAATTCATAATCTCTGATTAGAGAATTTACTTCTCAATCAACTTTGCAATCATCTGTGAACTATCTATGATATTGTGTGGATGAAAAGTTATCACGGTCTTTCTAACTATACTTTGTGTTACCATTTACCAATACAGACAATTTAATAGCTTGGTCATACGGGTTGTGCCAGCAGATAATTGTTCAGGGATTGCTATAGCTGAAACTGTTATCAACATTGAAGTTTAAAGAACATACTGTGTAATCACCTGGTACAAATTACAACTAATGATAACAATTACAAGAGAAGAAGGCTGAATACCAGATTATATGACATAATAACATGTTATATCAGGTCTTCCATATGAAATTCACTACTCTATGCTCAATGATACAAAGACATGTAAGCCTATATCAATCAAACAAAGACCACACAACCTCACAATAAAAAAAAATAGAAAAGTAAAGAAAATATTAATTGTAAAAAGTTAAAAAAAAAAAAAAAATTAGAGAAACAGAAAAGGCATTTTAAGCTTTCTTGAGCACATTTTTTCAGTGTTGGAATTACATTGGCTTCTCTCTGACCAACTAACAATTGTAGGAAGCACCACCTCGACCGAAGCTCCAATGAGATAACGTTGTGTAAGGTTTTGACATGTGTTGCAGAGAAAGCACCTAATGTGTCTGAGGGCTAAGAAATTAGCCCCATGAACCCTTTTGTCACATTTTCTACATAGAAAAGCATCATCAGCTTGGCAATATAGTGAAGCCTTTGAGTCACAAAGCTCACAAGAAACCGAGCCAGTACTGGTGGCCTCAGTCGAAACAACACCTTGGGGTATAGGCAGATTTCCCTCTTCTAGGACTATACCTCTACACATTCTTCTTAAAAACTCAATTATGGCATGGCCTAGAACTTGGAGAAAAGGTAGCCTTTTATAGGAAATGTAAAAGCATGATATGCCAATATTTTTTGCTAATTCAAATGAATGTGAATTCTTTCCTGGAAATGCAACATAATGACATGAATACCACTGCATGACAAAAAGTGTTACTACATGACAAAAGTGGCATTGTGTCTTTTACCTTATTTTGAAGACATTGGTCGTATAAACTTATCAAAAGCATTATGAAGAAGAAAAACTTTGTGGTGGAGAAAATATTTGGAATTAATATTATAAAGTTGATTGTGGCCGAGGATCCTAGTAGTAATTTAGCACGATGGAGAATTTGTGACTCCACTAAGTTTGACAAAATAGCAAAAGCTAACATGATTGATAAGCTTTTTTTAAGCATTATGAGATGCTGGAGGGGACTTTGTGAGCCATGATTACTCTCATCGAGTGGACCAAGTCAATTGGGGTTACTAAAAAAGAAGAAACTTTGTTGTATGGCCTAGAATTAAAGGCATGCATTTTGGAACCCACCAATTTCCCCACTAGAGTTCTTTGCATGTAGGACAAGTTGTTGAGTTTTTAGAAATTGATTTGACTTCTTTTGCGTACAAGCTTCGATGCTCATTCTTTCTTTTTTGGACCTTATTCATGGAGAGTACGCGCCAAGGCAAGACTGGAAAGAATGTCCTTGTCCACACAATGTTTTAGCGTTGGTAGATTAGTCCACATGTGTGGTTGAAAGTTGAAACTTCAAAAACTCAAACCGACTGCTGGAAGCATTGTCGAAATTTCAACTATCTTGTTTGGTTGTAGCAACTCACATGCTGGTTCTGAAATTGATTTAAACACGTACATGTATGAGTTGGCAAGATTGAGATGTGAAAGATTGAGATGTAAAAATTGCCCAAAGAAAAAACAAAAGGAAAAAATTTTGGATGGAGTTTACCTCCAAATCGATTTGAGAAAAATTACTTTAACTCATTATATGACAATTCAAATGATCAATCAAGCGCATTTTTAATCATGACATTACTCATTTAATGAGTTATGTGACTTGTTTATAAAATTTAATGAGTTATGTTATTTAATATTATCGTATAGAGTCTAGACACAACTTAACTCTAAATTCATACTTTCTAAACAACCAACTGTCCCAAGGTGTCATTTTGAAAAAAAATTATCTCATATTTTCTACTTGTGACTTGTTTAGCTAAGGCTAAGTAGGGCTTACTTAGCCTTAGCTATTAACTCCTTACACATATAAAGGAACCATCCTCCTTTTTGCATGACTAAAGAATGCACAACATAAGGGAAAATACTCCCAACCTCTACTTGCTTGCAAGTACAAAGGACAACTAAGCCTACTTCTCACAAAACACTTATTCTAAACCAGCCCAGCAATTGGGGCTTACAAAATATGCACACATTACACTATTCCCACATAGCCCAAATTTCTTTCCCTTTTACCCACGATGTTGACATTCCTTATGTGAAGCCTAAACTCTTCGTTGACAAAATATTGTTCTCTTTGGAAGTGACACAAAGTCTTTGCCTCAAAGTTTTAAAAGGTCTTTTACCAATTAGAGTCCAAGGCCCTCCATATAAGCTTAAGAAACATGTTTTGTCTCACATAGCACTCTCCTTGTAGCTACCTAAGGGTCCGTTTGGTTGGGAGGATGGAAAAGTGGGAGGATAGAAAATAGAGAAAGGATGAAAAAGTGGGAAGATAGAAATGTTTTTAGTTTTTTTCACTTGTGTTTGGCTGGGAGAGTGGAAAAGTGGAGGGACTGGAAAAATTTTTTGTTTGGTTGAAAATAAAGTTTGTATAAATTTACTATCATGTTTCTATTAAATAAAACAAAAAGTAACACATTATACTTTAAAAAAAATTGTGTATAGATGGACACTTCATTAAAGTAAAAAAAAAAAAGCATAAGAAATTAACCCAAAAGTATTTTCTAAAATTTAAAAAAAAAAAAAGAAGCCAACACATCTAGACAAAATCAAAGGAAAAAAAAAAAAAAAAAAGCCAACACGTTAATAGAGAGGAAAAAAAATCAAAGAAAAAAAAGAAAGCCAACACGTTAACATAGAAAGAAAAAATCAAAAAAAGAAAAAAAGAAAAAGCCAACACGTTAACAGAAAAAGAAAAAAGAAAAAAGAAAAAAAGCCAACACGTTAGAGGTGAAGTCCAATGTGAGGGGTATTTTTGGAACCCCTCTTAGTTTTCTCCCCATTCTGGTGGACTTGGGGAGAAAACACCTAGGCCCCATAATTTATTTTCTTTCCTTCCCACCCAATCAAACACACTTTAAAAAAGTTTCCCTTTCTATTTTCTCTCAAAAGTTTTCCATCCACCCTATTTAACTTCCAAACAAACACATCCTAAATGTCTCTCATTCATCTCTTCTCCTCATGTTGTTGCCTCCCTTAATAACTTTAATTAACGCTCCATTTGTTTTGAAGTAAAATATTTTCAAGTGTTTGATATGATAAATAAAAATTTTCAAACAGACCGCCAAAACTGATGGCTCAATCATTGGAGTCACTGGTGTTGGAGGTCCTGTGATCGGACAGTCATGGCTTTGGCGATCAAACCATGCATTAATGGTTAAATCGAAGTCTCTAGTGATTGGACCACTAGAACCGATTGTCGGAGCGGCAACTCTTGTGATTGGATCGCAAGCACTAGTCTTCAAAGCGGTGGCTTTGGTAATTGGACCCTGGCATCGGTTTGCTAACACTAGTCGTTGGAGTGGTGACTTCTGCCACCAGATTGCCAACATTGGCTACCTAGCCCACCAGATCGGTGGCCTTGCCACTAGATGGGATGAAGTGAAACCATTGTATATTTTTGTAAAATGTTTTATGAAAATTTTAAAGGTAAAATGTTTTACAACTTTTTACAAAGGATTTTACATTTAACAAAAAATATTTTACAAGTTTGGCCACGTTTTACATGCAAGCAAATACCTAAAATTGGAAAAACATTTTTCGGATAATATTTTACTTTAAAACAAAAAAATGCAACAAATAAATGTCATGACAATTAACAGTCTTGGAACTTCTCTTTGTGACCAATTACTTGCTATCCTAGAGGCTTTCCATGATGCAAGCATATGTTGAAGGTGGTATCTACCTGCCAACTGTTTGATAACAATCGCACCAAGATGCTGCCACGTGCACATCTTGCTACACTTGTTCTAGCTGTGGTCACGAGAACCTATCTGGCAGCCCAAGTATCTCCAAACCCATACGGGCTTACACACCCGGCTGAAGGATCTTAAATAGTAAAATAGCAATTTTGGGGGGGGGGGTGGTGGTGACCCTCAATGCTAAAATGCTCTTAGCCAATTCATACATGGAGGGTTGCTAATGCCACCTCCAAATTCTGATCACACTACCCTAAGGGATGGAGCTAGGACTTAGAGTTAAGGGAGGCAAAAGTATATATATTTATATATATATATATATATATATATATATATATATTTTTTTAACTCCAAAAAAGCATTCATTTAGAAGAGAAATACTATGTTCACAATATTTTTACTATATTTTCACAACAAATTGTAAGTGGTAGGTTATTATTAGTTATTATAAGTGGGCAAAAAAGTAATTTAAGTTGTGGATTTAAATTAGAACCAATAACAACTTACCACATGTGACTTCTTGTGAAAATATTGTGAGAATGTTATGAACGTAGCACTTCTCAATTTAGAAAATTAAGCTTTTTTTTACCTTGTTTATGGGTGTCTTGTATCTTGTCAAATATGTGTGAGTGTTCACTTAGACTAGTTAGAATTGGCTTAGGAATTTTTTTTTTTAATTTTTTTTTTTGTTTGTGTTTTGTGTGGGTTTGTTTTGGGGTGTTGTTTGGGCTTAAGTTTGTTATTGTTAAATTTTGTTGTTGTTGTGCTTGTTAAATTTATTTCAGATTTTAGATCAATAAAATTTTTTATGGCCTTTAAAAAGATAAATAATATTGTTGAGAGGTCAAAATGCAAATTTATTAAAACAAATTGCTAAAATTAACACATATACACATACATACATACATATATATATATATATACACACACTAAAAAAAAATTTGAAAAAAATTTGGGGGGCCACTGCCCCCTAAGTCCAACTATAGTTCCGTCACTGTCTACCCCCACAGCCGATCACCACGCTGTGCAATCTAGCCATGCTTTTGTCAGTATGCCATGGCTACATGAGTAGTCCAGTCCACCCACTGTCCATCAATCTACCTATGGCCAACCCCACCCAAGCCTACCATAGTACCATGGCTCATGCTACCCCATAGCACTCACGTGGCTTTTTAGTGGTCAAGCCATAACCACGATCCAACACATTTTCGATGGTGTAAATTGTATTTTTGGGCAAAATTAAAAGGTAGTATATAATTATAACTTTATAAGTTATCCAAGTAAAGGTAATAGGAATAGTAACTGATTTTGAACCCAATAAATTTCTAACCTGAACCCAATAAATCTCTAGGAATAGCAACTGATCGACCCCATCAATTTTCCAGCTCTAGGCACATGCAATATAGAATTATAGAGCCTAGAGTGTCTAGAGACTCTACATGCACACAACTACACCCAAACTTCATGCTTTTCCAAAAAGCCCAGCATCCCAACTCGCAAGGCTATCTTTGAAAAGAGGCTGAATCTATGTCGGCTTCACTACATGGGCCGCCCAAGGCTACTTACAAAGTCAGTAATCTAAAACAATGCAGTGCAATTCTAGGCCCTCTATTTTAGTACCAGATCCCTCTACTGTGTCTTCCTCGGCCCAAGCTGAGAAATATAATAATACTTTAATTTTTAGTACCGTGTGGTGATGACGGTGCCTCTTTTGTTCACCGTAAAGAAGTCTAGATTTTTTATTTTATTTTTTATACTGAATTAGAGAAATAAGTCAATATTTAAATTGACAGAATGTCGGGGGAGAAAAAAAACAATATATGCGTCGAAAATTTCCCCCGACATTCTATAAAATAAAAAAAAAAAAAAAAAAAAACCCCCCCAACAACCTCAAAAAGTCTAGCGTCTTCCGCACATTTTGTAACAATTTATTATTATTATTAAAATTAAGAAAATTTTATTGAAAGTTGAAACAGAAATATCAATTTAATTACATTTCTAATTATATAGTGTTTAAATATTAAGGGTCTGTTAGCTACCTTATTTCAAATTTATATTTTCACATTTTAAACATTATATAAATTTTTATTTATATATATTTTAAAAAATTACAAATAACATCAGTCAAACTATTCTACCAAACATTTTCTAAATTTAAAAAACTTATCTTCCTAATTTATAATTTTACTATGCAAAAACAAATAAAGAAAGAAAAAAAAAAGACAAAAAGAAAGAGTGAGAGAAAGAAAAAGGTTAAATGAACTGATGAACTGATAAATGCTTCGTGTTTAGGGGGTAATCTCAGGTGTATCTATGTTGTCATTAATGTCCCAGAAAAAGCCAACGAAACGTGAACGCAAATTTTCATTTTCATTCCAATTTTGTCTCTCCAAATCTAAACGCACCGTTCGCCATCTTTCACTCAAGATCATGCCTTCTATCACGTTCCTCAAATCTCTTACCATCAATCCTTCCCGCCTAAAAACCTTCCTTTTGATTCTCTCTCTTTTCCTCGTCCTCTACGTCTTCTTTTACCCCCACCCGCCGCCGCCGCCTCCTCCAATCCCACGCGCCTCCGATTCTCCCCTCACGCGCCGCCATGTCCTCTTCGCCATTGCTTCCTCGTCCAACTCCTTTCCTCGCCGCAAGCCTTACTTGCGCCTCTGGTACTCCCCTAACTCCACGCGCGCCTTCGCTTTCCTCGACCGCGCCGTTGACGGCGATGACACTGTGCCTCCGGTGGTCGTCTCCGGCGACACTTCTAAGTTCCCTTACACGTTCCGTGGAGGTCTCCGATCGGCGATCCGCGTGGCGCGCGTGGTGAAGGAGGTCGTGGATCGGGACGAGGAGGGTGTGAGGTGGTACGTGTTCGGCGACGACGACACCGTTTTCTTCGTCGATAATCTGGTCAAAACCCTAGCTAAGTACGACCATGATCGGTGGTTTTACATTGGGGGCAATTCGGAGAGTTACGAGCAGAATTTGAAGTACTCGTTTGATATGGCATTTGGCGGTGGAGGATTCGCTATCAGCCACTCGCTCGCGAGGGTTTTGGCTAGGGTTTTGGATTCTTGCTTGCTAAGGTACTCGCACTTGTATGGCAGCGATGCTAGGGTTTTTTCGTGCCTGGCGGAGCTCGGTGTCGGTTTAACTCATGAACCTGGCTTTCATCAGGTAAATGCTTTGTTTATACGCATTTCTCATTAAGCAATTTTTAGTATTAGCAAAAATTTTTATAGCACAAACTAAGTTTAAGGAAAATTATTCAATAGTGTTCTGTCCTCTCACATGAATGATGATGAATTTTTAATTAATAGGATGCACCACTATTATGTGAGAAGAGGGAGCAGAGTATCGTAATGCATGACCATGTGTGATCACTGAAATACTGAAATTATTCAGTGGTAGATTGTTAATGGTAGTTAAAACTGTGATGCCAATTATGGGCTCAGATAAGAACTAATAAAAGCTTGCCAACTCAACTATTGTGAAATTTTTTTGTGTATGCAGGCATTGCTCAATTACTAGACCCCCTTCTTCTTTCCTTTTTTTTTTTATTTTTTATTTTTTATTTGTTGGTGATTGAATGATTTTTACAGCCTGATCTGCTAGTTATTGTTATTGGCATGTATGAACCTGCATGTAGTTAAAAGCATATGAGAGATCAGATGAGTGTGACATGCAACAGTAGTTTGAGATTTTTTTGGAGAGGTTGCTTAGCTGACTGACAAGGGTTGGCTAAATAACCTTACCAAGTTCTTAGATTATCCTATAATGTTTCACATATTTTTTCCTTCTTTACTTTATGGATGTTGTATGGGATTTTATGCAAGTTAATTGACTAAATTTTGAAGGCAATTCATGATTTAATTCTTTTCATACCAGGTTGATATGAGGGGGAGTTTGTTCGGGATGCTGTCTTCACATCCATTGTCTCCTTTGGTGTCCCTTCATCATTTGGATGCTTTGGAGCCAATCTTTCCTGACATTAACAAGACTCAAGCAATCAAACATCTTTTTGAAGCTGTGAATGTTGATCCTGCCAGGATTTTGCAACAGACTGTCTGCTATGACCGATCAAATTCATTGACTGTTTCAGTTGCATGGGGTTATGCTATCCAGGTGTTCAATGGTAATGAATTTCTCCCGGATCTCCTTTCACTGCAGAGAACTTTTGTACCATGGAGGAGGAGTGTCACGGTAGATGCAAGTCGTTATATGTTTAACACGAGAGAGTATCCTAAAGATCCATGTAAAAGACCCGTTACCTTCTTTCTGGAAAGTATTGTACCTGATAAAAGTGGTGTCTGGAGCTACTATACCAGGCACTTGGTTAAAGAGTGTGTCACACCTAATGCAATAAAGAATTTGAAAGGCATCAGAGTGTTCTCTAAGAAGCTTGAGCTTGATATTGAACAGGTATTGCCGAACTGGTTTAACTATGCTTGATTTGCAATTCATACGTTCATCATATGACGTTTTCTTCATATTTTAGTTATTTGTAAGTTAGTGTCACTTTGCAAATGTTGTCTTCTTTATTCCAGATGAAGTCTCCACGACGACAGTGCTGTGGCATTTTGCCCTCTTTTAATGAATCAATGGTCATTGACATTAGACAATGTGGAGTTGATGAACTAATTTCCATGCACATCTAGCATTCTTTGGGAAGAGAAGAGTTTGGAGTACACACAAAGCTCACAAAGTTTTGTAGCAGTTCTGCTATATAATTATCTGCAATGCAAACTGCAAGGTAATTTCGTAGTTGTTAAGGTTGTGCTTGGAAACTCCTCTGGAAAGAATGACTTCTAATAGGCATATGAAAAACTTTTTGGATAAAGTTTAGCTACAAAATTGTTTGTAGCCTAAGGCTACAACTTTACTCAATAAAATAAATATTATTATATATTTTGAAAATCTAATTATTGAATTGTATATTCTTTATGCTCTTAATACACATGTCAAATTTTGTATCAATCGGATATTATTTACTATATCATCTATAAGCTTCTATCTTATGTATAATTTTAAATTACAAAAACTTGCAATTTAAACAACTTATTAATGGCATAGCTATTAATCTTTAATTTTCTAGAAATTTTGCAAATATGGAGGATATAAGAAGAAGATGTAATCTAATGATGGATTTGTCAAAATTTACTTCCAATAAAAAGATATTGAGTAAGGTTGTAGCCTTAAGCTATAACTAATTTTGTAGTTAAATTTTGTCTAAAATTTTTATGTGGAGAACTAAAATTAAAAGTACTATCGAATTTAAATTATCAAGACTTTGCTTTTTATTTTTAACCTATAAGATGTCTTCACCTGACTGCACAGGAAGAGTTGTTGGTATCACTTTTCTGTTAAATCATTTCAGCACAGAATTACTTGATCGCCACAAAGAGAATTCAATATGGAATTTGCAATTAATCTATGCTCTATGTAACTTTTTATTAAGTGCCTTTTCCCCTCAAGTTGCATTTCATTTCTAAAAGATGTGTGCCTTATTGCTTACACTATCTTATAGAATGTTTTTGCTTTTCTTTATGTTAAAATGACTTATGCTATTCTGCTGCTGTTTTTGAATATATTTGTAAAATTATGATTTCTGAAAATTCAGTGACATATTCATCATGACAGATCCTGTATTTTAAATTTTAATGCATGACTATCTTTGCTTGTGTATATTTCAAAAAAACCTAGTTGATAACATTTGAATTCTACTCATTCTCTTTTTCCGTTATGGTTTTTCAGAAAGTAATTTTTAATTACAAATTGTTTGTAACCTATCAAAAAATAATTATATATTGTTTGTATTTATGCTTTTTATATCTCTAAACCATGCAGAAGTATTAGGTTATTTCTAGAGTTACTCCAGAAGTATGCTGTTAAGTGAGATTTCCTCAATGTTTTTTAACAGACATAGTTCCTTCTCTTCTTTTAAGGACTGAAAAAAAAAGGAGTCATGCCTTCAAATGGTTGGGGATCTACAGGATCAAGGCGTGGAGCAGCTAGATGTCTTGATCATTTGAAATTATTGGAGTTTGTGGTTGAAGGAAAAAGCAGAGCAAAGGTCATCTGCCAGCTTAGGCTCTTGTTGTGCAAGAATCAGGCTATTTCCTTTAGCTCCCGATTGTCTTATTATTTAAATTTGAGAAATTTTGATAAACAGAGACTTGAAGAAGAATTTTAATCACATGCTAAAGAGGAAGATGACACAAGTAACTACCATGAAGATAATACTGCATTGTTATGTATTCATTTGGTGGAATATATTACATTAAGAAACATCTGATCATGTAATTAGAGTGTATAATTTTTTATTTATTTAAAATTTATCTTTTCTCAAAAAATATTTCTCATTAATGAGATTGTAATAAGTATATAAGCATTTAGAACATTTTGATTTTAAGTTGTTGCTTCTTTGTGCCTTGCATTTTGTTTAGAGGATGTTTATTAGTGTGGTGGCCATTTTATATTGCACAGACGTAGCTGGTTTCCCCAAAATAAAAACCAACACAGTACTGTAGAGGTCAGAGAGGTGAAGTCGGTAGTGGCGGCTTTTTGTCGCTGTGGTTAGCCAGTTGTCAATGAAAAAAGAAAAAGAAAAAATCACAAATCGGCAGAGGTCAGATTGCTTTTTGAGTGGCAGTGGGGATTAATGGTAGTTGGGCATGTGGGTTTCTCGACTTAGGTCAGCCACGATGGTTGATATGTGGGGTTGATTTGAGTTAGGGTCAAATAAAGGTAATGTGGTGGTAGGCATGGGGAAAAACGTTGGTATGTGGCGGAGCTATGGTGAAAGTTGCCAGGTTGTAGGGGGAATGTGTAGGGTAGTTCATCCACGCCAATGAAAACTGTTGGAAGCGGTTGGTCTGGTGCGATCATTGTCAGTGGGACCAATTTCTTGAACAACCTTAGTTCTGAAAGGTTTTATAAAACTTAGAGAAGCATATTTGGTCTCCGGACCATTCCCTTAAGGTATTTTACAAATATGTCATTTTGATACATAAAAAAACTTACTTTATTATTTTAACACATCATTTTATGATTTACCGTTCATTACATCTTCTATTTTTCAATTTTATACATTAAAATAATATATAAAAATATTAAAAAAACCATCAATATGAAAAAAAATACAAAATAAAAACCCACCACCATACACAAACACAAGCACAGAACTGTAACAAACCCACCATCACCACCCACAAGTACAACTTGCCACCACAACCACCCAATACTACTTTTAAAAAAATCCCCAAAATCGACACAAAACTCTAAAAAAAAGAAAAATGAAGAGATAAGTCAACTCCATTTATACAACCCAAATCACATGAAATCAACCCAACTCCACCATCACACGGAATCCACAACCCAAAAAAAAAAAAAAAAAAAGCCCAAACCTACCACCGTACACAAGCACAACCCTCCACCACCACCCACAGCCATAGGTACAACCCGCCACCATCAACAACAATCCACCGGCCGCCATCACCACCCAATACTACTTTAAAAGAAAAAAATCCACAAAATCAACACAAAACTCTCAAAAAGAAAAAAAAGAAAAAGAAATGATAAATCAACTCCATTTATACAACCTAAATCACATGGAATTAACCCAACTCCACCACCACCCACAATCACATGGAATCCATAATCGAAAAAAAAATAAAAATAAAATAAAAACGCCCAAACTCACATGCAATCTCCATCAGTCGACCTCATCGGTGAGGTTAAACTCCACGGCAACGGCTGATCTCAATGGCAACGACTGATCTCAATGGCAACGGTCTAGGCGGAGAGAGAGAGAGAGAGAGAGAGAGAGAGAGAGAGAGAGGAAAAAAAAGAAAAAAAAGAAGAAGAAGAGAGAGACAGAGAGGCGCAGAGAAAGTGACAGAAAAAAGAAAAAAAAGGAAAAAAAGAGAAAAAAAGGGAGAAGTGAAGATTCTGGAGAAGAAAGAAGAAGAAAAAAAAGGAAGAGAGAGTGACAAAAGATGAAGAGAGAGGCGGAGAAAGAAAGAAGAAAAAAGAAAGAAGAAAAAAGAAAGAGAGAGAATAAAGGAAGTTATAAAGGAAGAGAGAGAAAATGAATAATTTTTTTTTTAGCATTTTCTTCCGTACCATTCCAAAGATGGAACGTTATTGTTCATGTGTGCCAAATATTATAGCATTTAGAAACATCTCATGGGAGGGGCTTTTTGGTGTTTGGTGTGCCAAATGCCAAACACACTTGATGGAATGCACTCATAATTGTCTTTGAGTTTGGCATCTCACAACTTTTGATAGTTTATTTGTTAATTGTTATGGCCTAGACAAAAGGATAAATGTTAGTTTAATTTTAAAATAGATAGTTAACATTTGTACGAGATAAAATGCAAAAGCTAAATTGCCACCTTGTTGAGATATTGAAGAAGATATCTCAGGTTTAAGTGTGCATTATTGTTGAAAAGGTAAATGTCAAATTTGTAACTAAATAGACGAGATGAGATGACATAAAAGAGGAGGGAAAATGGAGATAGTTTTACCTTTTTCACTTCACATTTTCTTCCTCTCCTCTCACATTCGACATTTTCCATCATTCTATTTTTTTCATCCTTTTTGTGGAACGACTAGGATGTAAAATTTCAACTAATTTTTCCTTTTCTAGTCTTTATCTTCAATCATTCTACTTTTTATCTTTCGTATTGAGCAGAGGCTTCAAATTACTAATGTTGGTTGATAATTGGGCACCCTACATGACTGAAACCCTTCTTCACCAGTGAAAAGCAACAGCTCAGTAGATTTTGAGGCCATATATTATGTTGGGCTGAGCAAGGACCTAACCAACCCAATTGACCTGACCTGACATGTTTTGGGGGGGGGGGGGTCTAGGTCTATTCAGTTCAGGTGTTAGGTCTTACAATTGGGTTACTTTCAGGTCGAGTTGGTTGTAGGTCGGTTTCAGGTGGCCTAACTGACCTAAACTTTTGGGTTTGGTCAGTTACGGGTCAGGTTTGGATAAAATATCATTTTTATCTCTAAACTTTCATAAAAGTTCATTTTTCATGTATAAATTTTCAAAGTTTGTTTTTCATCCTTAAACTTTGCAAAATGGTCTATTTTTCATCCTTCCATCTATGTCCGTTTGTTTATGTCATATGTGGCTAACAAAATGCTAAGTATTTGACTTGGACTAAACCATTATATATATATGGACACATGGCTTACAATGATTTGGACACGTGGGAACAATTTTTTTAGAAGGGCAAACCCCCGACAGCGACAGCTTCAACTAGTGAGCTCAATCCCAATCGGCAACCCCAATTGGTCAATACTAGCCTCCCTTTGCCTGTGTCAAGGAGATGAAATATGGCTTAGAACCCATAAACTAGTTCAAATCATACCCGACAAAAAAACAAACTTCATCCTAAACCCATATAAAATCCTAAGGAAGCAAACAAAACTTATAAGAATTCTTAACAAAGATTCAATTTTTAATCAAACACAACAAAAACCAAACTTCATCCAAAACCCATAAAAAATTCTAAGCAAACAAACAAATTTTATAAGAATTATTAATAAATATTCAATTTTTAATCAAACCCAAACTACTTCCGAGCATAATCAACAACCAAACAAAGATTTGACTTCAAACCATCAAACAACCAAACAAACCAAGTTAACATTTCCCAAAAACAAAAGCAAAAAGGCTTTAGTTTTAGGCAATTCTTTAGGGTCCCATTTGTATGCATAGATTAACGATGATATTGAGCTTAAGCATTTGTTTGATAAACCCTCCTTTTCAAATAGCACAATATAAGCTCCTTGTCTGTCAGGCAAAACTGAAACCTAGGTGCCCTATTTCATCTCTTTGACGTAAGCAGAGGGAGGCTATCGTTGAACGATTGGGGTCGTTGGTATAGATTTCACGGTTGGGCTTAAGTTTCAGGTTTGGGGATTTCTATTGGGTTGTGTCAATTGAGCGAGTGAGGGATTGTGGTGGGCCTTTTTATATCCTAGGCTGGACTGCTCTTGCCATGTTGTGGCCCAATGATTCTGGGGTAGGAGAGTCGAGACTGGCTTTATTGAAACCCACTTTAAGCCAGCCTGTGTGCAAGCTAGAACCCCTGACAGGGATCTTGGTTATGTCCCCATGACAGGGTATACTGTCACAAAAATGTTATAGCAAGATAAAAGAATTAATACAGCAGGACAACTAATATTTTAACTAAGGTTCCCACTATTGATAAAAGATAATGCTTAAACAATCTTGCAAAAAGGGAAATACGATAACGTAAGTATGGTAGGAATGAATAAGCAACAAAGAAAACAACATTAGCACTTAACAATTATGATAAAAGAAGAAATGGGGTTAGTCTGCTAAACTTGGCTCCTTGGTAGATTTTTAATTTCAAGAAGGGACCAATCCCCAATGTAGGTAACCTCATAGGAAAATCCTGCCATAGAAATTGCCTACTTTGGAAAATGGACCTAAGTGGCTTAATCTCAAACTCTTAGCTTACTAAAGAATGGGCTATTGAGAGAGAGAGAAGTGGGTAGCCTATTGGTGCATGCTTCACACTCTTTTTTACTTCTTTTTCCTCTCCGTTATCCTACCTTCTTTGTTTTCTCTATTTTCTTCTTCTGTTTTCAATATTTTTCCTTACTATTTTTCCCTTTCATTCCTGTTGTTCCTTATTGTGCACGGCTGAGACATTTTTATATTGCTTGCCATAATGAGATTTACCATTTTACCCCTCAACTACTTTTGGCCTGTTATGGGTGTCCTTCTCGGACTACCCACTGGTCTGCTGGCTGCCCAAACACCACCACTACCCTGTGCTAGCTGCGTCATGTTCCATTCCCAGACAAAGGAAGTTTTGTTTTATTTTCTAACTTTCCGTGGCATTCCCATCCGAATAAGGACTAGGTATTCTCTCTTACTAACTTTTATAGCATGCACCTAGTGATTTCAGCTCATGTTTACCTCTTTTGGGTGGTATGTCATTCCAGCAGGACATTTCCCCCAAGAGAGCTTGAGCGAGAACCCCAGAATAAGCTTCCCCTTTCTCCCCACCACCAGACCACACCCTTTCTTACCTCTGACCCATGACCCACCTTCCCTGTATTAGCTGGGTACAAGTAGGTGGTGCTTGAGTCTTATATGTGCTCTACTCTTATGTGAGTCCATTGCTTGTTTGGTACTCATGCGTTTACTATTACCTGTGGGTTTGCTTGGTCTTGTTGTGTGTTCTGCTGCTTGTTTAACTTTTTGTGCCGTGGGTAAGTCATTGGGTCTTCATTCTTTGCATCTCGTTTCTTCTTTGGGCTGGGTATTGCTTGGATATGGGCTGATTGGTACTCCTACCATGTCACTGCATTGTTCTTGCTATGATATCATTTAACTTTTCGTTCGCTAGGCTTCCTCTAAGCCTGTCATATCAGTTTCATATATTATTTCTTCCCTTAGTTTTTGTTGCCCAGTATTCTTGCTGGGTCAATTCTTATATCATCTTGGGCTTCCTCAGCCCTTTCTATTCCTTTGGGCATCCTTGGCCCATCTCATTCTTTTTTGCTCCTTACATTCCCATATGCTTTTACTAAATCTTTTGGACTTCCTCGACCCAATTACCATATCCTTTATTTTTGAGTTTATTGGCCTTCGAACCAATCCCATTTACTAATCCCTTTCTTAGGGCCCCTCCAGCCTATCTTTGCTTGCTTTCTACTTCTTATAATTCTTATGGACTTACTACTTCATTCTTTGGGACTCCCTTGGACCCATTTGCTTTCTTTGGGGCCCTTTCACTATTTTGTAGGCCTGTGGATCATTATTCCTATCATTCGGGCATAATGGTTTTTTTCCTTACTTTGCTAATTCTTCTTTCTTCACCCATTTTCATATTATTGGACTTCTTTTGTTATTGGGCCCTTTTGCCAAAATGGTCGCCAATATTCAACCCCCGGAGCATATGAATTGCTCCTGTGGTTCATATGCAAATAAAAAGTCTCTTTCTTTTCTCCCTCTTTTATTTTATTTTATTTTTTTTCAAATAGTGGGCCTTGCCTTATTTTCTTTCTTGCCGTGAACAGTGTTGTCTCTTTGAATTTCCCAATTTAGCAGTTATTCTGAAATACAACTTCTGCTTCATTAATACGATGCTTCTTTTGACGGCTGACCCATTGCATCCTTTCACGTCATCTTTATTTTCATTAGTACTTAAACTTATTCCCTTCCCATCATTCGCACAGAATATCTTTTCATTCCCTTCTCCTTCACCATGTCTTTTTCCTCAAACATCCTCACCTATCTATTCCAATCAAATATCCCATCATGACACTGGCGAAAGGTGAGGGTTCTCCCGACGTAAGGGGAAAGAGATTTCCGTCGACGACCCTTCCACCAAAACTGCAGGTGAAGATTCTCTCCTCTCCTAATTGGAATGCTCCGAGGAGGAGGAAGGGGGTCGTGACCCAGATAGTGGGTGCGTTCCCTCATTAACTCGTGGTACGACACCCACACTCATTTTCTGGTGGTGTTCTGTGATTACTTGCCTCCACCGCCGGGCCGCAGGTGGCTCTCTATTTGCCATTGTGACACGAAGGTGTCTTGGGCCCCTTTGGCTTCCTCAATCCTTGATCTTGATATACACCAAGGCACTTCACTCCCCGTGCCCATTCTCTTTGAATTTGGGTCGGGTACCTCTTTGGGTTGGAAGGAGTAGGGAGATGAAGAGTTGTTCGATGCGGGTTTCATGGTGGCATTGCAGCAGGTTGGCGTGCAGAAGGCTATTGTTTCGTCGTGTTGATTGTCCAACTATAAGGACTTGTTCAATCTTCATCATTTGGTCTGCTGATGGTGCACCATTACCCATACCTTCTTCTTTTCTAGCGGCGAGATCACCATGACCTTGGAAGATGTGGCAAATCAACTGTAGTTACCCATTCTCGGCGATGTGGACCAGAGTAATATTGAGCTTTCTCCCGAGGAGGAGGCTGTGGAAGTCGAGTTGAAGAAAGGGATGAGTGGCAACGCGAAGTTGTTGCATTGGGTTGGGGCTTTCTCCAAGGCTTTTGACGTAGTTTGCACGGCCTTTGTTGCATTTTGGCTCTGTAAGTTCATCTTCGGCTCTCACCCTCATTATGTTGTAAAACCTCTTTATTTCTGATTAGCCATAAAGATTTCCGCCGGGGTGAGTCTGCCATTAGCCCCTATGTTTCTAGGTCATTAGTATGTGTAGTTAGATATTCTGAAGAGTGATGAGAAGCAGACAGGTTCCTGCCATATAGTTACTACTTCTACCCACAGTACCATTTTGCAACACCTGCTATGAGAGTGTTGTGCTAGGCACTTGACTAAGTGCAAGTCTGTCCATTTTGCCAAAGAAAGTACTATTTCTGTTCGAAGTTTATTAATAATTTTTGCAACCGCTTTGTAACTGATTTTCCATCAGCTTACCGTTGGGTTAGGTTGAAGCCGTTTGGGCATCCTGCTGTAGAGTTTTTCGATAAGGGAGTAGTTTTTGTTAGAGAGCATACGGGAGTTTGGGCATTGGTTTTACATGTGCTGATTCGGTCATGGGTTCCTTTACTAATATCGCTGGGACCACCACCCCGTTGATTGCCTTTGATGAGAGGGGGATTACATACTTGGCAGGCATTAATGTTGGGTGGCTGCCTTACCTTGTTGATTAGGGCATCCGGTTTGTGCACTATTCTGCCAATAGAGTGAGGAGGTAGTTTGGGTTGGATCAGGACATACCTGACTATTTCACTGCCATTCTAGAGTCTTCTACTTTTGTTCGAACATTCCTGCAGCCTAGTACTTTTGAGTTTTGGAGCAGACGTTTCACAACAGTCATGATCCTGGGTTCACAGAGAGAGGGTCTTTGCACAGTTGCATTGCATGGGTATTGGCAGGTTGTGATGAATTTATTTGAGCAAGAGTTGTTGGGTAGCGCATTGCATGGGTCTCCATTATACCCTTTCTTAAAAAGGATACCCTTATGCAAAAAGTAGCGCACTGCCAGCTTTTTAAGTTTATATTTTTAACTATACTTCTGTGGCAGGATACCTTCTGTCAGGTATTGCACAAACAGGTTTCTCCAGTCTTCACTAATGAACACAGCGTAACTCTCCTCCTTGTCTGCAACCAAGTGACAGGCTTCGCACTGGGTTTGGACTAGGTTTGCATCCTTACCCATGATTGGCCAATAAAAACCCGCTTTCTGAAGTGTGCGATGGAGGCTGATCTCACCATAGAACCTGCAAGTTCTGCCATGCACTTCCTTCAATTTTCTTTGGGTCTTTTCTTGCCCCACACATCTTGACAGAATTCCTCTTGGCATTCTGCGGTATAGTTCCCCTTTCATCAGGGTGTAGTCCTTTAATGTTTTCAAATCTGCCATATCTCCTTCTGTTAATAAGGATTCCTTAATGGGAATTCTTTAGTCCTCCTTACAGCCTTGTTCTTCTTGGAACCTTTCCTGCAGTATTTCAACAATAGATTCCTTTCGTTTGCTGACTTTGACTCTGGTACTACTTCCTTCAAAGGCTATCTGTGAGCCCAACGCGGCCAACGCGTCTACATACCGATTCTCGCTTCTCTAAGCATGCTCTATCTCAAACGTTGAAAACCTTTCTTCCATTTTTTGGGCTAAAGTCCTGTATGGAGCCAAACTTGGTTCCTTCAAAGAGAAAATCCCTTTGGCCTGGCAAACCACCAGGTTCGAGTCACCTATCACCTTTAAATGCTTGATCCCTATTTTGAGGGCTGTGGCCAACCCAGTGAGATAGGCCTCGTACTTTGTAGCATTGTTTGAGTAAGGAAACTCTAACTTGAATGAGAGCACCACGACCTCTGCTCTTGAGTGGGCCGTAGAAGAATCATCGAACTTCATCACTCATTACTCTTCAATTACTTTTGCTGCATCCACTTCTCCTAGAACTTCATCATCCAACGGGAATTCTTCTTCTCCTAGGAATTGTGCTAGCAAGTTTGCTATGGCCTGACTCTTTACTGCCTTGGGTGTTCTTGCCTTCAAGTCGTATTGTGATAATTGTAACAACTACTGAGATATCCTCCCAGAGAGAATTGGCTATCATAGAAGAGCTTTGATTGCGTGAGACTTTGTCATTAAGCATATCTCGTAGGCTAGAAAGTACTGTTGCAACCTTTGTGATGCATATACTATTGCCAGGCATGCTTTTTCTACTTTGGGGTAGCGAGTCTCCGCATCCTTTAGAGCGTGACTCACACAATAGATTGGTTGCTCGATACCGCCTCCATCTTCTTGGGTGATCAAAGCACCTATGGCATACAGGCTTGAGGCCAAGTAGAGCAACAGTGGCTTTTTGCAGATTGGGGTTTGCACTGTAGGGAGGTTTGTCATAATTTGCTGTAGCCTTCTAAAGGTTGTTTGTTGTGCCTCTCCTCACTCGAAGTTTTGTCCCTTTTTGACCAATTTGGCAAAGGTTGAAGTGATTGATGCTAAGCCAAGGATGAACCTTCGGATGTAAGAAATTTTCCCCAGAAAACTCTTCAATTCCTTCACTATGCCAGGTGGCTTCATGGTTGCTATAGCTGTGGTTTTGGCTGAGTCCACATCTATTCTTTTGCTGTGGACCAAGAACCCCAAGAATTTCCTGGCAGATACTCTGAAAGCACACTTGAGCGGATTCATTCTTAACTTAAAAACTCTTAATCTTTCAAACACCTTTCTTAATACTTTAACATGGTCCTCTCGCCTCCTCGACTTCACAACTATGTCATCTACATAGTCTTCTAGCTTGCGATACATCATATCGTGGAATATGGCGGTCATCGTGCGTCGGTAAGTTGCGCTTGCATTTTTCAACCCAAAATTGCATCACAGTGTAGTAGAAATTATCTATGGGTGTTTTGAAAGTGGTTTTCTCTACATCTCTTGGCACTATTCGAATATGATTATATCCATTGAATCCGTCCATAAAGGAGAACATGGCGTTCCCTACTGCAGAGTCTATCAGCAGGTCCATGTTTGGCAGCGGGAATTTGTCCTTTGGGCAGACTCGGTTGAGGATCTGAAATCTACGAAGCATCTTATAAGCCCATTTTTCTTCTTCATTGGAACAATATTGGACGACAACTTTTACACTTCCTTTACTATTTGTTCTTCTATTTCGGTATGAAATACTCTGGCAGGCTAAGCCACCGGCTTAGCCTCAGGATCTACGTTGAGCGTGTGCACTACCAATCCTAGGTTTAGCCCAAGCATCTCGTTGTAGTCCCATGCAAAAACATCCCTAAACTCTTTCAACAATAGTATCAGCTCTAACTTTTCTTCCTTTGACAGTTTTGAACTTATCGAAATAGGTCTTGACTTCTATGGGTCGAAGACCAAATCGAGTTCTTCCATTTTCTCTTCTGTTGTTACCTGTGTATCCTTTTATGCTATAATTTCCTCTTCTTTTTTTGTATCGCTTTCTTCCTTCGAATTTTCCTGGGCTACACACAACACCAAACTTTTATGTTGTGGCCCTTGTCTAGGACCCCCTTGTGTATTGTAGGTGGGCCCTGCGCACCTTCATAACTTGTAGACTATCCTATCATCAGGGGGTCTAAACCTTGACGCATTGTGGTGTATTATTTGACTCCAAGGCGGGCGCTTCTTTCCTCTTCTTTCTTCGCATTAGCAGCCCTCTCAGATCGAGCTTTGGGTCATCCTGAATATCCTCCCACCTAAGGACGAAGGTGCCTTGTGGTTTGGACACCAAAATTTCACCGGATGACGCCCACTTATCGTAAAACATGGTTTCTACTAGATGAGCCTCTGCTTGCTTTAAGGGTGACGAGTTTGCTACAATCCGTATCATTCTGCTGTTCAGCCTTCCCTTCATGCATTGATAGTAGGTAGATGAGACCAATTGATACTTACGCAACCACGACCTTTCCAATAATATGTGGTATAAGACTTCTGTTTTCACTACATGGAAGCGGCCCAAGGAGGCTATTGGTCACACTTTCGACCACAATTGGACATGGCCTACGGTATATTCACCTCTTCCCCCAAATCTTGTTACCTCCATTGGGCATCCCTATATTTTACCTTAAATTCCTGCTGCTTGCAACGTGCTAAGTGGGATAAGGTTTACAAAATCGCCTATATTAATCAAGGCCCTTTTGATGGGGATTTGATTTATGGAGGCCGCCAAGTAAAAGGGTCTATGATTTGAATACTCCACTTCCATGTCTTCATCACTAAAAGTGATCTTATTTGTGTCTTGCAAGAAGGCTTTATCAGCTTTGGTTTCTGCCGACAAGCATTCTACTTCTGCCCCTAAGGCAATGCTTACCAGAGCCTCTGTGGCAATTCTACACTCATTTATAATGATTTCCAACTGATTAAATAGGTTTTTGAACCTGGAACTTTTCTGCAAAGTGGTAATTGTTGCGGCAAGTAGGGTTGGCCTTTCTTCTTCGTCTTCCTCTGGATCCGCGCAAATAACGACTGCTGCTGCTGCTACTACTTTTCCCTTGTGGTTCGGGAGTGGGTTTCTCTGGATTTCTGGCTGAGATAACTAAAGAGTTCCTTCTTTGATTCTGAGATGCACTAGTTAGCGGAGCGCCCAGTATTCTACAGTAGGGTGTTGCACATAATTGTGTAAACGGCAGAAACATGGGTCCCTTCATTCCTCTTTGGTGGGTTCCTTGGAAACTTGGTTGGGCTTGAAAACCCCATCTACAATCCATTTATCTAGGAGCACGTCTAGCTCCTTTGGTGTACATGGCAATGGTGAAGGGGGTCTTGTATTCCCTTCCATTTGCCTTCCTTTTCCTTTTGCCAGTTGATACAACCATGGCCTACGGAGTAGACCTCCGTTCTTTGGGCCTATTAGAGTTTAGCCTTACTGATTGGGCGGTCTTCTTGCATTTCTGCAGTAATTGTGCGAATTGGGAGATTTCTAAATTCTCCAAAACAACTTTGTATTCCATAATCATGTTACCCATACACATTTCCACTAATGTCTTTTCCTCACAATGATCATACAGTCAAGAGCTATGTCTCTGAATCTCTTGATGTATTCCATCAAGTCCTCGCCGCTCCTTTGCTTGATTGCTTACAAAGTTACAAGCGTTACTGTCTCTTCTCTATGAAAATACTTAGTGCAAAACATATCCACCATGTCGTCCCAAGTCATGATTGACCTTGGTTTCAAACCGATGTACCAAGTGTACGTGCGATCACATAGGGATTTAGAAAACTCCCGGAGACACAAGTCCTTATCTGCGGTGTAGGGGCTAAGGATGTCAATAAACTTGCTCACATGTTCGATAGCACTTCCCCTTATGCCATCGTATTATGCGAAGGTTCGTGGTTCATATCTCTCAGGATATGGCTTGCTGAGTATTCTCAGCGGGTAAGGAGGCCTTCGTGCATAAAATCTTTCCTTTGGCGCTTTGGCCCTTTCCTACTCTAGAAGCGTAGCAACTTTGGCCATGGTAATGAACCGCTGCTTCGCATTTTACGGACCACCCCCACATGGGTTTCTTCCTTGTCTGTCTATGCCTTAGGTCATGTTGGCTTCCTTTTTCTTTTGTCTTGTCCGCCTTCATCTGGCAGCTCTTCCATTATCTACTGCTGGGAATGCTACACGGATTACAGCACCACGATGAAAAAGTTGGCATTATCAGCAGGAACTCTTTGCTGCAGCTGTGGTCCAGCCTCGCTCCGTTAACACCTTCCACTTGGTTGGGCTAGTGCTGGTAGGCGTTTCTGGTCTTGATTCTACCTGCGAGGGCACAGTGCTCATGTTTCGTGTTGTTTTCGATCTCGGGGGCATAACTTGTGAGGGCTTTATCTGCCATCCCTTTCTTTTTCCCAACTCCCTAGCGAAGTTGCCAATTTAAATATGGTGGGCCTTTTTTATATCTTGGGCTGGACTGCTTTTGTCGTGTGGTGGCCCAATGATTTTGGAGTAAGAGAGTCGGGATTGGCTTAAGGGTCGTGCTGTGGCCCAATGATTCTAGGGTAGGAGAGTTGGGATTGGCTTAATTGAAACCTACCTTAAGCTAGCTTATGCGTAAGCTAGAACCCCTAGCAGGGATCTGGGTCATGTGCCCACGACAGGGTATACTGTCACAAAAATGTTATAGTAAGAGAAAAGAATTAATACAGCAGGACAACTAATATTTTAACTAACGTGCTCACTATTGATAAAAGATAATGCTTAAACAATCTTGCAAAAAGGGAAATACGATAACATAAGTATGGTAGGAATGAATAAGCAACAAAGAAAACAACGTTAGCACTTAACAATTATGATAAATGAAGATAGGGGGTTAGTCTGCTAAACTTGGCTCCTTGGTAGATTTAAGTCCAAGAAGGGAACCAATCCCCAATGTGGGTAACTTCACATGGAAATCCTACCATAGAAATCGCTTACTTTGGAAAATGGACCTAAGTGGCTTAATCTCAAACTCTTAGCTTGCTAGAGAATGGGCTATTGAGAGGGAGAGAAGTGGGTAGCCTATTGGTGCATTCTTCTTACTCTTTTTTACTTCTTTTTCCTCTCCGTTATCCTACCTTCTTTGTTTTCTCTATTTTCTTCTTCTGTTTTCAATGTTTTTCCTTACTATTTTTCCCTCTCGTTCTTGTTATTCCTTACTGTGCACGACTGAGGCATTTTTATATTACCTGCCATGATAAGATTTACAATTTCACCCTTCAACTACTTTTGGCCTACAGTGGGTGTCCTTCCCGGACTGCCCACTGGCTTACTGGCTGCCTAGCCACCACCACTACTTTGTGCTGGCTGCACCACGTTCTATTACTAGACAAAGGAAGTTTTGTTTTATTTTCTGGCATTCTGTGGCATTCCCATCCGGATAAGGGTTGGGTATTTTCTATTACTAACTCTTATAACATGCATCTAGTGATTCCAGCTCATATTTGCCTCTTTTGAGTGGTATTTCATCTCAACAGGACATTTCCCCTACAAGAGCTTGAGTGGTGTTGATACCTGTTTTGGCGACACATTTCGTACAAGCCCGATTCAACCAAGCCCGACTTCTTTGTAGGTTCAATTCATGTATTATATTATATTTTATTCTTTTAAGCATGGCCCAAGCCCATGTGACTTATGGGGGAATTGAGGAAATGTGGTTTGGAGGGTATAGGTCGGTTCCTTTCGGACTTTTTACATGAGCTCAGCCCATGCGTGTTACCAAGTGGGCAAGGGATACTGGTAGCACCTTAGGCTCATGGAGGAAGTCTTGTATCCAAAATTTCCACCCCAAAATAGCTTTTATGCTCTGTGTGACTGCGGCCTAAAGTTTCTGCCCTAACCCACTTTTACCTTTAAAACATATTTGGCTCCCATTGGCCAACTCCATCTACTAGACCTCACTTAGGTGAGCCTCCCAATGGTCTGAAATTTCTGACCAAAGGCAATCAATTAGAGCAAACCCACTTTATTTCTAAAATCATACTAAAAGCATACCAAACTCTTCCCTAAACAAAAGCAACCCAAGCCAAAACACCAAAATAGTATCATAGGGGATAAAAGCATCTTCCACTACTCAAAAACCAGTCAAGAGCAACACCCCAAACTCTATATAAAACTCTATCTTCAGCTCATAAAAGGGGCAGTCACGTTCTACCTAGAGCCCTGAAACTTCAGAGCAAAAAACTCATTTAGCTATTCAACAATCTTACAATTCCGAAGTTTGGGGGTGGAAATATGGGTATAGGGGAACCTTCCCTCTCTTCCTTACGACCTCCCTCAATTTCCTCTTCTGTGTGACTGTAGGTCGAAGTTTCAGACCTGTTAAACCACGTTTTCCCTATAGAGCTGAAACTTGAGAGCAAAAACCCACTGAGGCAAGAGACATTCTCACAATTCCGAATCTTAGGGGTGGAAATATGGGTACAGGGGAACCTTCCCTCTCTTCCTCACGACCTTCCTCATTTTCCTCTTCTGTGTGACTGTGGGTCGAAGTTTCAGACCTGTTATGTTTTTATGCTTTTTCTGCACTTTCATTATTAGCATTTTGATTTTCTCTTGTCAAAGCACCATTAGCCTTTTGTTCATTATACATTTGAAATTTTGGGCTTGATTCTCCACAAATAAACACTTCTAAAGAACCCAAGGGGAGATTTAGGCCATTCTCGCATTTTCGGCCCTAGTCGCAAAAACGTCCTTGACAAGTGGGAATCCCAAAATAAGCTTCCCCCTTCTCCCCACCACCAGACCACACCCTCTCTTACCTCTGACCCATGGCCCACCTCCCCTGTATTAGCTGGGTTCAAGTAGGTGTTGCTTGAGCCTTGTGCGTGCTCTACTCCTATGTGAGTCCATTGTTTGTCTGGTGCTTATGCGTTTGCTATTGCTTGTGGGTTTATCTGGTCTTGCTGTGTGTTCTGCTGCTTGTTTAACTTTTTGTGGCGTGGGTGAGTCATTGGGTCCTCATTCTTTGCATCTTGTTTCTTCTTTAGGCTGGGTATTGCTTGGATATGAGCTGACTAGTACTCCTACCACACCACTGCATTGTTCCTGTTATGATATCGTTTAACTTTTCATTCGCTGGGCTTCCTCTGAGCCTGCCATATCAGTTGCATATATTATTCCTTCCCTTAGTTTTCGTTGTCCAGTATTCCTGCTGGGTCAATTCTTATATCATCTTGGGCTTCCTTGGCCCATTCTATTCCTTTGAGCATCCTTGGCCCATCTCATTCTTTCTTGCTCCTTACATTCCCATAGGCTTTTACTAAACCTTTTGGGTTTCCTCGGCCCAATTACCATATCCTTTACTTTTGGGTTTATTAGCCTTCGAACCAATCCCATTTACTAATCCCTTTCTTTGGCCTCCTCCGGCCCATCTTTACTTGCTTTCTACTTCTTATGATTTTCATGGGCTTACTACTTCATTCATTGGGGCTCCCTTGAGCCCATTTGCTTTCTTTGGGGTCTTTTTACTATTTTGTAGGTCTATGGACCATTATTCCTGCCATTCGGGTTTAATGGTTTTTTTCTTTACTTTGCCAATTCTTCTTTCTTCACCTCTTTTCATATTGTTGGGCTTCTTCTGTTATTGGGCCCTTTTGCCAAAATGGTTGTCAACAGGGATATTATTGTCCTTTCAAAAAAAGATTGTTATGTGTGTGAATTATTGTGAATCATGTGTCTATATATATATTTAAATAAAATGGCCTAATCTAAGTTAGATATCACATCAACATTTCGTTAGTCATGTAGGACATAAATGAACGGATATAGATAGAATGGCGAAAAGTAAACGTTTTATCAAGTTTAGGGACGAAAAACAAACTTTTGATAGTTTAAGGATGAAAAACAAATTTTTATGAAAGTTTAGGGATGAAAATAATAATTTACCAAAAAAAAAAAAAACCTTTAATCTCTCTCTTGCCCCTTTTACCATGAAAATTTTCATTTGGTTTTCTTTGGCTGGAAAGTGAATAAATCACTCATATTAGCATTCAAAAATGCAACCAAAACATACTGAATTCATTTTTCAATTATTCAATTTGTATTTATTCTCATACCTGTTACTTTCCTTTTGTGTTTGATTTTCTCATCACACGGAATAACTTTTTGATTTGGTCGATGAATTTTCCTTAAAGGTTTTGGTCTTTCTCACTGTATACGTTTGGTGGTCTTCCTTTTTATTTATTTATTTTTAAATTTTATTATGGGACAGGTCTTTCTTTATTAAGAAATTTTAATGTTTATTTGGTAATCATAAGTATCAATAGTTTTGTCTTAAAAAAAAAAGTATCAATAGTCAATAAATGGATTTAATTACTCCTAAAAATTAATAGTGTTAAAGACATTTCTTTTATTGATTTATTATAAAATGCGTTGGAACCAAAAAAAAAGAAAAAAAAGAAGCACAATCAAGATAAATTTGTGACCTATTGTGGGTTCCCGTTAGTTCAACTGGTAAAGTTTTTAATGACTGAATAAGAGATCTGTGGTTCAATTATTGTCTACACTAAAAACCAATTGATGTTTTGATTGATAATACATAGATTAAAACTCTAAAAAAAAAAAAAAAAAATTTGTGAGCCATAATTCTTTTCGTTTATCTAGAGTCGAGACAAGCTAGGTTTGCTTTTATAAGGAAAAAGATAAGGGTTAAAAAAATAAAACTGAAAAGGCTACTTAGTACATGGAATAGTTCAATTACTGGTAATTTTGAAGTTATTCACGGATTAATCATTAATTTTTATATTGCATTGGAATTAAGATAATTTTACCTTCTTTCTTTTGTTCAAAAAGGATAATTTTTATCATGAACGGGAAATTGAAAAAATGAGATAATTATACATGACTCTAGAAGGATAGAAATTGGATTTATAAGTTGCTTTTGTAAGTTTTTTTTTTTTTTTTTTGTTCATAGCATTGTTATATATTCATTCATAATTTAGTAATTAACATTTTAATCTCCTTTTGGTGTTTGAATAAAATTTCTTTTTGAAAATTAAAATTTCTTTTTAAGTCATGTCTTCATCCATTAAATCTTAATTCCAAATTATAATTCTATTTTGAATTTGGTCATTTGTGGTAGATCATAAAAATTACCAAGTGATATCACATTTGCATAAATTAAAGCATTTGATTAGTTGGGAGGTCAAGGAGAACCATGTTAGTAGTCCTCCTGATGGACTTAATAATTTCTCATCTTTCTCCCCTTTCATAAATTAATTCACTATATTCACGGGGTATGAGTCCACTACTAACATTACACTTTTACTTACCAATAATTATTTGGAGAATATTAAAGCCACATCAACTGTTTGTAAAATAGTTCGTATATGTAACATTACTCTCTTATTTCTTTTCCCTTTCTTTTAACGCAATTCTCAAGTCTTGTCAACTAGAATTAATTTTAAAATGCTCATAATTATTGTTTTTAATGCATCTTTTGTATATGTCAAACCAATGTTATTAAAAAACAATAATTATGAGCATTCAAAAATTAATTCTAGAGGGCAAGCCTTGGGAATTGTGTTAAAAGGAAGGGGAAAGAAATAAGAAAATGAATGACATCATATTCAGCGAATGTAAGGAGTTAATTTATGAAAGGGGAGAAAGATGAGTAATTATTAGGTCCATTGAGAGGACTGTTAAAGTGGTTCTCTTGGTTAATAAAATAATGCCGCTTCACTAATCCTCCTGGTGAACTTAATAATTTCTTGAGAAGAGAGTTTGTGAATTAATTAGTTTAGCTAAATTCCTAATTTATCACATTTTCCATTAGGCACATTGACTAGGTTCTAAGAAGTTTGTGTATAAAAGATAATTTCTTTAACTAGGGTGTTAGTATATGACTTAGTTTTGTGGGGTATAATATACAGCTTGAATTCTATATAAGTATGGTATAGTATATAGCTTGACTTCTTTATAAGTAATGTAATTATATTGATTTATTATTGTTATTATTATTATTATTTAAAAATGTTCATTCTTTTACTCTATATCTGTATTTATTTTATTTTTTTGGAGAAACATATCTGTATTTAATTAAGAGGGGAATAACGGTAAGGAATTTTTTATTACCGTATCAATGGAAACTAACTTTTTATTTTTTATTTTGGTCGTTTGTTACGTTAGCAATTTTTCATTTAAGAGATAATAATAATGACTAAATTGACATCACATTAAAATATTAGAAATCAAATTAAAATATGGTGTAAAGAGTAGATATTAATTATGTTGTTAAAAAGAAAAAAAAAAAAAAAACTGTCCAACCTAAGACCCGAATTTTCGGGTTGGGTAAGATTTTAGCCAGGCAAACCAAATTTTTATTAGATCGGGTTGCCGTTTGCTGTAAACTCAACCCGACTTGAACAAATATCACTCCTAATATTATTATTATTATTATTATGGACCAAGTCCAATTATAGTGGTTTAGGTTGGGGGATAAAACATAAAATTGTACTGTACGCTGTACTCACAACACGTGTACTAATTTTTTTTAATATTAAAAATAATAATATTGAAAATGAAGTGCGGTATTGATGGCTCATGGCTGGAAATGTTAGTTGGTGTTCCTTATTGAGGAAAATGAGCCACGTGGATTTGCTGATTTTGGACTCATCTAAACGATCCAGGGGCTTGGATGGACCCAACCCAATGACTTTGCACATGGGAAGAGGGCATTGGCATTCGCAACCTGTGTGCTTGACGTTACACGTTGTACCGCGACTTTACTTTTTTTAACTTCCCTTTAAATTGTGGAAGCAAAAATATTTCTTTACTGCTCTACCATGTGGCGGAACTAGATGGAAGATGTCTAATCAAACAAACATTCTAACGGCTTAACAAGCCGATTTTTGGCTCCTTCTTAGAATAAATTATAAATTATAATTCTAAAATTTCACAGTATTTAGATTTTGTATTTTAAAATTTGAAATTTAACACCTTAAATTTGAGGTGTTTTAGATTTTATATCTTGAAATTTTTTAGACTTCTGTTTTCACTACATGGAAGCGGCCCAAGGAGGCTATTGGTCACACTTTCGACCATAATTGGACGTGGCCTATGGCATATTCACCTCTTCCCCCAAATCCTATTACCTATATTGGGCATCCCTGTATTTTCCCTTCTAAAATTCCTGCTGCTTGTAGCGTGCCAAGTGGGATAAGGTTTACTAAAGCACCTATATCGATCAAGGCTCTTTTGATGGGGATTTGATTTATAGAGGCCGCCAAGTGAAAGGGTCTATGATTTGAATACCCCACTTCCATGTCTTCATCACTAAAAGTGACCTCATTTGTGTCTTGCAAGAAGGCTTTATCAGCTTTGGTTTCTGTCGACAAGCATTCTACTTCTGCCCCTGAGGCAATGCTTACCAGAGCCTCTGTGGCAATTCTACACTCATTTACTGTGAGTTCCAACTGATCAAACAGGTTCTTGAACTTGGAACTTTTCTACAAAGTGGTAATTGTTGCGGCAAGTAGGGCTGGCCTTTCTTCTTCGTCTTCCTCTGGATTTGCGCAAATAACGACTACTGCTACTACTTTTCCCTTATGGTTCGGGAGTGGGTTTCTTTGGACTTTTGGCTAAGATAACTCAAGAGTTCCTTCTTTGATTCTGAGATGCACCAGTCTGTGGAGCGCCCAGTATTCTACGGTAGGGTGTTGCACATAATTGTGTAAACGACAGAAATGTGGGTCCCTTCATTCCTCTTCGGTGGGTTTCCTGGAAACTTGGTTGGGCTTGAAAACCCCATCTGTCATCCATTTATCTAGGAGCACATCTAGCTCCTTTGGTGTACATGGCAATGGTGAAGGGGTCTCGTATTCCCTCCCATTCGCCTTCATTTTCCTTTTGCCAATTGATACCACCATGGCCTAATGAGTGGACCTCCGTTCTTTGGGCCTGTTAGAGTTTGGCCTTACTGATTGGGCGGTCTTCCTAGATTTCTGCAGTAACTGTGTGAATTAGGAGATTTCTAAATTCTACAAAACAACTCTGTATTCCATAATCATGTTACCCATACACATTTCCACTAATGTCTTTTCCTCACAATGATCATAACAATCAAGAGTTATGTCTCTGAATCTCTTGATGTATTCCATCAAGTCCTCGCCGCTTCTTTGCTTGATCGCTTGCAAAGTTACAAGCGTTACTGTCTCTTTTCCATGAAAGTACTTAGTGCAAAACATATCTACCATGTCGTCCCAAGGCAAGATTGACCCTGGTTTCAAACCGGTGTACCAAGTATACATGCAATCACATAGGGATTTAGAAAACTCCCGGAGACACAAGTCCTTATCTGCCGTGTAGGGGCTAAGGGTATCAATAAACTTGCTCACATGTTCGATAGCACTTCCCCTTCTGCCATCGTCTTATGCGAAGGTTCGTGGTTCATATCTCTCAGGATATGGTTTGCTAAGTATTCTCAGTGGGTAAGGAGGCCTTCGTGCATAAAATCTTTCCTTTGGCGCTTTGGCCCTTTCCTACTTTAGAAGCACGACAACTTTGGCCATGGTAATGAACTGCTGCTTTGCATTTTGCGGACCACCCCCACATGGGTTTCTTCCTTGTTTGTCGTATGCACTAGGTCATGCTGGCTTCCTTTTTCTTTTGTCTTGTCCGCCTTCATCTGGCAGCTCTTCCATTATCTACTGCTGGGAATGCTACACGGATTACAGCACTGCGATGAAAAGATGGCATTATTAGCAGGAACTCTTTGCTGCAGTTGTGGTCCAGGCCTCGCTCCGTTAACATCTTCCACCTGGTTGGGCTAGTGCTGGTGGGGCATTGCTAGTCTTGATTCTACCTACGAAGGCACGACGCTCATGTTCCGCGTTGTTTTCGATCTTGGAGGCATAACTTGTGAGGGCTTTATCTACCATCCCTTTTTTTTTTCCCAACTCCCCAATGAAGTCACCAATTTAAATGTGGTGGGCCGTTTTTATATCCTGGGCTGGACTGCTTCTGTCGTGCTGTGGCCTAATGATTCTGGGGTAAGAGAGTCGGGATTGGCTTAAGGGCCGTGCTGTGGCCCAATGATTCTAGGGTAGGAGAGTTGGGATTGGCTTAATTGAAACCCACCTTAAGCCAGCTTGTGTGCAAGCTAGAACCTCTAGCAGGGATCTGGGTCATGTGCCCACGAAGGGTATACTGTCACAAAAATGTTATAGTAAGAGAAAAGAAATAATACAGCAGGACAACTAATATTTTAACTAAGGTGCTCACTATTGATAAAAGATAATTCTTAAACAATCTTGCGAAAAGGGAAATACGATAACGTAAGTATGGCAGGAATGAATAAGCAACAAAGAAAATAATGTTAGCACTTAACAATTATGATAAAAGAAGACAGGGGGTTATTCTGCTAAACTTGGCTCCTTGGTAGATTTAAGTCCAAGAAGGGAACCAATCCCCAATGTGGGTAACCTCACATGAAATCCTACCATAGAAATTGCTTACTTTGGAAAATGGACCTAAGTGGCTTAATCTCAAACTCTTAGCTTGCTAGAGAATGGGCTATTGAGAGGGAGAGAAGTGGGTAGCCTATTGGTGCATTCTTCTCACTCTTTTTTACTTCTTTTTCCTTTCCGTTATCCTACTTCTTTGTTTTCTCTATTTTCTTCTTCTGTTTTCAGTGTTTTTCCTTACTATTTTCCCTCTCGTTCTTGTTGTTCCTTACTGTGTACGGTTGAGGCATTTTTATATTGCTTGCCATGATAAGATTTACAATTTTACCCTTCAACTACTTTTGGCCTATTGTAGGTGTCCTTCCCGAACTGCCCACTGGCTTGCTAGCTGCCTAGCCACCACCACTACCTTGTGTTGGCTGCACCACGTTCTATTACTAGACAAAGGAAGTTTTGTTTTATTTTCTAGCATTCTGTGGCATTCCCATCCGGATAAGGGATGGGTATTCTCTATTACTAACTCCTATAACATGCATTTAGTGATTCTAGCTCATATTTGCCTCTTTTGAGTGGTATTTCATCTCAACAAGACATTTCCCCCACAAAAGCTTAAGTGGGAACCCCAAAATAAGCTTCCCCCTTCTCCCCACCACCAGACCACACCTTCTCTTACCTCTGACCGATGGCCCACCTCCCCTGTATTAGCTGGGTTCAAGTAGGTGGTGCCTGAGCCTTATGCGTGCTCTACTCCCATGTGAGTCCATTGCTTGTCTGGTGCTTATGCGTTTGCTATTGCCTGTGGGTTTGTCTGGTCTTGCTGTGTGTTCTACTGTTTGTTTAACTTTTAGTGGCGTGGGCGAGTCATTGGGTCCTCATTCTTTGCATCTCGTTTCTTCTTTAGGCTGGGTATTGCTTGGATATGAGCTGACTGGTACTCCTACCACACCACTGCATTGTTCCTGCTATGATATCGTTTAACTTTTCATTCGCTGGGCTTCCTCTGAGCCTGCCATATCAGTTGCATATATTATTCCTTCCCTTAGTTTTCGTTGTCCAATATTCCTAGTGGGTCAATTCTTATATCATCTTGGGCTTCCTTGGCCCATTCTATTCCTTTGAGCATCCTTGACCCATCTCATTCTTTCTTGCTCCTTACATTCCCATAGGCTTTTACTAAACTTTTTGGGCTTCCTCGGCCCAATTACCATATCCTTTACTTTTGGGTTTATTAGCCTTCGAGCCAATCCCATTTACTAATCCCTTTCTTTGGCCTCCTCTGGCCCATCTTTACTTGCTTTCTACTTCTTATGATTCTCATGGGCTTACCACTTCATTCATTGGGGCTCCCTTGAGCCCATTTGCTTTCATTGGGGTCTTTTTACTATTTTGTAGGTCTGTGGACCATTATTCCTGTCATTCAGGTTTAATGGTTTTTTTCTTTACTTTGCTAATTCTTCTTTCTTCACCTCTTTTCATATTGTTGGACTTCTTCTATTATTGGACCCTTTTGCCAAAATGGTTGTCAACAGGGATATTATTGTCCTTTCAAAAAAAGATTGTTATGTGTGTGAATTATTGTGAGTCATGTGTCTATATATATATATTTAAATAAAATGGCCTAATCTAAGTTAGATATCACATCAACATTTCGTTAGTCATGTAGGACATAAATGAACGGATATAGATAGAATGGCGAAAAGTAAACGTTTTATCAAGTTTAGGGACGAAAAACAAACTTTTGATAGTTTAAGGATGAAAAACAAATTTTTATGAAAGTTTAGGGATGAAAATAATAATTTACCAAAAAAAAAAAAAACCTTTAATCTCTCTCTTGCCCCTTTTACCATGAAAATTTTCATTTGGTTTTCTTTGGCTGGAAAGTGAATAAATCACTCATATTAGCATTCAAAAATGCAACCAAAACATACTGAATTCATTTTTCAATTATTCAATTTGTATTTATTCTCATACCTGTTACTTTCCTTTTGTGTTTGATTTTCTCATCACACGGAATAACTTTTTGATTTGGTCGATGAATTTTCCTTAAAAGGTTTTGGTCTTTCTCACCGTATATGTTTGATGGTCTTCCTTTTTATTTATTTATTTATTTTTTAAATTTTATTATGGGACAGGTCTTTCTTTATTAAGAAATTTTAATGTTTATTTGGTAATCATAAGTATCAATAGTTTTGTCTTAATAGTGTTAAAGACATTTCTTTTATTGATTTATTATAAGATGCGTTGGAACAAAAAAAAGAAAAAAAAAGAAAAGAAAAAGAAGCACAATCAAGATAAATTTGTGACCTATTGTGGGTTACTGTTAGCTCAATTGATAAAGTTTTTGATGACTGAATAAGAGATCTGTGGTTCAATCATTTTCTACACTAAAAACCAATTAATGTTTTGATCTGATGATAAAAAACTATCTTCAGACAGCATAGATTAAAAATCTCTAAAAAAAAAAAAAAAAAAAAAATTTGTGAGTCATAATTCTTTTCGTTTATCTAGAGTCTAGACAAGCTAGGTTTGTTTTTATAAGGAAAAAGATAAGGGTTAAAAAAATAAAACTGAAAAGGCTACTTAGTACATGGAATAGTTCAATTACTGGTAATTTTGAAGTTATTCACGGATTAATCATTAATTTTTATATTGCATTGGAATTAAGATAATTTTACCTTCTTTCTTTTGTTCAAAAAGGATAATTTTTTATCATGAACGGGAAATTGAAAAAATGAGATAATTATACATGACTCTAGAAGGATAGAAATTGGATTTATAAGTTGCTTTTGTAAGTTTTTTTCTTTTTTTTGTTCATAGCATTGTTATATATTCATTCCAAATTATAATTATATTTTGAATTTGGTCATCTGTGGTAGATCATAAAAATTACCAAGTGATATCACATTTGCATAAATTAAAGCATTTTATTAACTGGGAGGTCAAAGAGGACCATGTTAGTAGTCCTCCTGATGGACCTAATAATTTCTCATCTTTCTCCCCTTTCATAAAGTAATTCACCATATTCACGGGGTATGAGTCCACTACTAACATTACACTTTTGCTTACCAATAATTATTTGGAGAATGCTAAAGCCATATCAAATGTTTATAAAATAGTTCGCATCTGTAGCATTACTCTTTTATTTCTTTCCCTTTCTTTTAACGCAATTCTCAAGTCTTGTCAACTAGAATTAATTTTTAAATGCTCATAATTATTGTTTTTATTGCATCTTTTGTATATGTCAAACCAATGTTATTAAAAAACAATAATTATGAGCATTCAAAAATTAATTCTAGAGGGCAAGCCTTGGGAATTGTGTTAAAAGGAAGGGGAAAGAAATAAGAAAATGAATGACATCATATCCAACGAATGTAGGGAGTTAATTTATGAAAGGGGAGAAAGATGAGTAATTATGAGGTCTATTAAGAGGACTATTAAAGTGATTCTCTTGGTTAATAAAATAAGGAAAATGCTAATAAGTGTTTTTAGGGCACTTGTTAACAATCTAATTAAAGAAAGCTTTTATAGGAAAAGAAAAAAAAAATTAATGTTTTGATAATTTTTTTTATTTGTCATAAAAGTGATGTCAAAATTTTCCTAAAATGGATCCTCCCGGTGAACTTCTTAATTTCTTGAGAAGAGAGTTTGGGAACTAATTAGTTTAGCTAAATTCCTAATCTATCACATCTTCCATTAGGCACATTGACTAGGTTCTAAGAAGTTTGCGTATAAAAGGTAATTTCTTTATCTAGGGTGTTAGTGTATGACTTAGTTTTGTGGGGTATAATATACAGCTTGAATTCTATATAAGTATGGTATAGTATATAGCTTGACTTTTTTATAAGTAATGTAATTATATTGATTTATTATTGTTATTATTATTATTATTTAAAAATGTGCATTCTTTTACTCTATATCTGTATTTATTTATTATTTTTTTGAGAAACATATCTGTATTTAATTAAGAGGGGAATAACGGTAAGGAATTTTTTATTACCATATCAATGGAAACTAACTTTTTATTTTTTATTTTTTTATTTTGGCTGTTTGTTAAGTTAGCAATTTTCGTTTAAGAGATAATGATAATGACTAAATTGACATCACATTGAAATATTAGAAATCAAATTAAAATATGGTATAAAGAATAGATATTAATTATGTTGTTAAAAAGAAAAAAAAAAAAAAAAACTGTCCAACCTAAGACTCGAATTTTCGGATTGGGTAAGATTTCAGCTAGGCAAACCCAATTTTTATTAGGTCGAGTTGCCGTTTGCTGTAAACTCAACCTGACCTGAGCAAATATCACTCCTATTATTATTATTATTATTATGGACCAAGTCCAATTATTATTATTATTATTATGGACCAAGTCCAATTATAGTCGTCTAGGTTGGGGGATAAAACACAAAATTGTACTGTACTCTGTACTCACAACATGTGTTTTTTAATATTAAAAATAATAATATTGAAAATGAAGTGCGGTATTGTTGGCTGGAAATGTTAGTCGGTGTTCCTTATTGAGGAAAATGAGCCACGTGGATTTGCTGATTTTGGACTCATCTAAACGATCCAGATCCAGGGGCTTGGATGGACCCAACCCAATGACTTTGCACATGGGAAGAGGGCATTGGCATTCGCAACCTGTGTGCTTTACGTTACACGTTGTACCCCGACTTTACTTTTTTTAACTTCCCTTTAAATTGTGGAAGCAAAAATACTTCTTTATTGCTCTACTATGTGGCGGAACCAGATGAAAGATGTCTAATCAAACAAACATTCTAACGGCTTAACAAGCCGATTTTTGGCTCCTTCTTAGAATAAATTATAAATTATAATTCTAAAATTTCACAGTACTTAGATTTTATATTTTAAAATTTGAAATTTAACACCTTAAATTTGAGGTGTTTGAATTTTATATCCTGACATTTTAGAATTTAGATTTTACTTTCTAAAATTTGAGGATGTTTTAGGAAGAGTTAAGCTTATAAATATATATCAATTATTAAAATTTATGTCCAAAGTTATTTTTAAATACCAAAAATGCAAGAGGGAGAGAGGATTTTTGAAAAGTCAAGGGCCCCCCTAGACTTCCTTCTTTCCACCTCTGCGTACAACTTTTTAAAACCTCTCATTTTCAAAGTATAAGTTTATATACTTTTAACAAAAAACTAAATAAGTTAATGTCAAACGCATACTAGGGCTACGTTTGATACATTAAAAGAGGATTATACTAGGAATTGTAATTTTTATTATTGGAAATAAAATGTATTGTAATGAAATAACTATACATTTTCATAAGTTTGGTTGTGAGATGTAATATTAGAATAAAACTTAAGATATATTTTAGGAAATATCTTACTCATAAAATTATATTTCCTAAAAAATAATATTCTTTATATTTAAGAGAGAGATTAGTTAGTTTTTGATATTTTTTATTTTCATAATTGTTATGTGTATGTAGAAAGTTTGTTTATTTGGAAATATATTAATTATAGAAATTATACACATACTATGGAATAATTATTTCAACTTTTTAAGAAAGGAATGATTATTTACTGTAACAAAAATATAATCAAATTATTGTATAATTAAACCATATGAATAACTATTATATTACCGTGCGTATTACAATCTACTAAACATACCCTAAGTGGTTGTTTGGGATGCACATATAAGTCAACTTGTTACTTATTTTTTCTACTATTTGTAGGCCTCATGTTTAGTTATTTTACTTTTTTTTTTTTTTTAACTATTTGTAGATAACGTGAGCCATCTACTTATTTTATTTAATTTGTATATTTTATCTACAGTAGTTGTTTCTAAACGGACATTAATTCATTGACAATTTCGGACTAAGTCTCCTCAATTCATTGATTTTTTTTTTTTTTTTTTTTTTTTAACTTGGTATTTTGAGTTTAAGTGGCTGTTCTTTAAATAGTGCAAGCAAAAAAATTTCTTTTTTGCTCTACTAAAATCTCCTTAATTCATTGACAATTTTTTTAAAAAAAAATTACCATGAGTTTAAGTTGTTGCCTTTTAAATTGTGCAAGTAAAAAGATTTCTTTAATGCTCTACTAAGTCTCCTTAATTCATTGACAATTTTTTTTTAAATTCCGTACCTTGAGTTTAAGTTTCTGCCCTTTAAATTGTGCAAGCAAAAATATTTTTTTATTGCTCTACTAAAGTCTCCTTATGGCCTGTTTGGATAGAGGGGGAATGAGGGAGAGTGGAGGGGAGTAGAGTAGAGTTAGCTAAAAATAAGCTAATTTATTGTTAAATATACTCTACTTCCCCTCCCTCCCTTCAATCCAAACATACCATTAGTTCTTTAAAAAATAATTTTTATTTTTATTTTTTATATTTAACTTCGTGCCTTGAGTTTAAGTTGCTGCCCTTTAAATTGTGCAAGGAAAATTATTTATTTATTACTCTACTTAGACTCCTTAATTCATAGGCATTTATTTTTGAAACTTTGTACCTTGAGTTTAAGTTGGTGCCCTTTAAATTGTGAAAGAAAAAATATTTCTTTATTTCTCTACTAAAGTCCCCTTAATTCATTGACAAATACATTTTTTTTTGTAAACTTCGTATCTTAAGTTTAAGTTGGTGCCCTTTAAATTGTGCAAGCAAAAAGATTCCTTTATTGCTCTACTTAAGTCTACTTAATTCATTTTCACATACTTTTTTTTTTTAAACTTCGTACCTTGAGTTAAGTTGGTGCCCAAATACTTTTTTTTTTTTTTGGGTGAAACTTTGTACCTTGAGTTTAAGTTGCTGCCCTTTAAATTGTGCAAACAAAAAGATTTATTTATTACTCTACTAAAGTTTCATTAAATCATTGACAAATACCATTTTTTTTTTTTTTTGAAACTTTGTACCTTACTGAGTTTAAGTAGCTGCCCTTAAAATTGTGCAAGCAAACAGATTTCTTTATTACTCTACCAAGTCTCCTAAATTCATTGACAATTATTTTTTTAAACTTTGTACCTTGAGTTTAATTTGATATCCTTTTAATTGTGGGTTTGACTTATCTCCAGTACTTTGTTAGAAAAGTACTTTGAGATAAACCAAATCTTTAAATTGTATATTAAAAAAAGATTTCTTTATTGCTCTAGTAAGAGTAATGTTCTGTTACCACCGCACACTCTTGGTGCGATGGTCACTTCACAAGTATAAATGCTTGTGGGGTGTGGGGGGCAAGGGCCGTGATTCAAGTCTCCAGGAGGGAATTTCACACACATATACACTTAAATTAAGCTAGAGTAGAATTCTATCTTATATATATATAAAAAAAAGTAACGTTCTGTTTGTTCCAATAGAAACACTTATGTAAAGATAGTTTTTTTATATTTTTCTATGTTAGGTAGTATCATAAAAAATGGATTAAAGGAAAATTATCTTATAACTTCCCTTACTTAGCTTGGGATTAGATAGATTTGTTTTTCATTGAAATTTTCTAGAAAACAACTTTATCTCACACAAAACTAAATAAAGGAAGTTAAAATATAATTTTTCAACTCATTTCAAGATTACTAACAAATAAGAAAATGAGATAGTTAAGAAAAAAAAAGCTTTTTTGAAAAATTAAGGAGACTTTTTAAAAAACTCTCATTTTCCTTAATTCATTGACAATTTTATTTTTTGAAATTTTGTACCTTGAGTTTAAGTTGCTATCATGTTCCTTCCAAAAAAAAAAAAATGTTGCTATAAATTGTGCAATTAAAAATATTTCTTTATTACTCCACTAAAGCCTCCTTAATTCATGGACAAATGCTTTTTTATTTTTTATTTTAAACTTCGCAACTAGATCCTAGAGTCTAAGTTGCTCTCCAACACCTACCTCAACAAGACACGTTTTCTCCTCTCTTTCTCTCTCTCTCTCTCTATCTTTGCAACCAGCAAACCAATATCATCAAGATTATGACTTGACTAATTTTTATTAATATACCACCATTTGGACGGCTCTGATTGGCAAAAGGTTAGACTCTACTGCTTGTCAAGACCTACCCCATATGTTTCTTTCCCACCCTTGGAGAAGTAACAAACTTATACGACTTCAAGATTTTCGTCTTGCTTTCGCCGTTGATTGCGCTAGTCAAATGAAATTACTAAAGTTCCTATGCTTCACCCTTATTATATTCTACTTTTCATAAGAAAGCTTAAAGAACCTTAGTTCCAAGGTAGCAACAACCATCCCCAACAAAACCATTTCCTTTCCTATTCTCCTTAGTAAACATGCTGTTTGTTCAATCACCCTCCAAAAACCAACCATCTCGTTTCATAAACCTCGTTATTGTCTCATCTTCTGTATGTGTAATCTATCTTCTTGTGTCACTACTCCTCACATGTTCTTCAAACTTGTTACATACATATTCTTCATCATCTGAACATGTTCATGCACCAACCTCTCTCGAGCATATTGTGTTTGGGATTGCCTCTAACCAGAAATCTTGGACTAAGAGGAAGGAGTATGTTCGGCTTTGGTGGAAACCTCGCCAAATGAGAGGATGCGTGTTCCTTGAAAGCCCTCCACCTGATCATGAACCTGCCAACAATGATACTTCTCTTCCACCGGTTTGCATCTCTGAAGACACTTCACGATTTCGGTACACTTACAGGAATGGCCTCAGGTCAGCGATTCGCGTGGCACGTGTTGTTTCCGAGACTGTGGCACTCAATCATTCTGATGTGCGTTGGTATGTGTTTGGGGATGATGACACGGTTTTCTTTCCAGACAATTTGGTAAAGACTCTCTCAAAGTATGATCATGGCCTCTGGTACTACATTGGGACTCACTCTGAGATTTTCGAGCAGAACAGGTTTTTTGGATTTGGAATGGCTTTTGGAGGGGCAGGTTTTGCTATAAGTTACCCCTTGGCAAAAATTCTGGCAAAGGTTTTCGATTCTTGTATAGAACGGTATCCACATCTCTATGGAAGTGATTCAAGGGTCTACACTTGCTTGGCAGAGCTTGGAGTTACTTTGACACATGAGCCAGGTTTCCATCAGGTATATATCAATTTGTTAAACTCTGACACAAGGTTTGCAAATCTTATCACATTTTGGCAGTTATAAATTAACAGTTAAGTTCATCAGCAATTTTCCTTTATAATCTAAAATTAATAATTTTTTTTCATTATGGTTTGTGAAATTTAAGGTTGATGTGCGGGGCGATTTGTTTGGTCTATTAGCTGCACATCCAGTTACACCCTTGGTATCCCTGCATCACTTGGATCACCTAGACCCTATCTTCCCAAAAATGACAACCACTAAAGCTCTAAAACATTTATTTGAAGCTGCGAATGTTGATTCCCAGAGAATCTTACAACAATCAATTTGCTATGATAGATGGTTTTCATGGACCGTTTCTGTTTCATGGGGTTATGCTGTTCAAATATTCCCAAACCATATATTTTTGCCAGACGTTCTCCATGTGCAACAAACATTCCAGCCGTGGAAAAAAGGAAGCCCTTTGGCAGAAGCCTATACATTTAATGCAAGACAACTTCATTCTGACCCTTGTAGAAGACCTACCATTTTCTTTTTTGATGGTATATCTTCCAATAGGGATGGAATCAAGAGCAATTACAAGAAGTCTTTTGTAAATTGCTCACATGACATGGCTTCACCAAGGAAAGTGCAAGAGATCAGAGTGCTCTCACATAAGTTAGACCTTGATATTAAACAGGTATTTGCTAATCAGGTTTTGTACATAAGAAGTTCAATTATTTATACATGCTTGGAGTCCCATGAAATAATTGTCATTACTGATTTCTGATACGTATTCTCTTTGTAATTCAGTTGCAGGCTCCAAGAAGGCATTGTTGTGATGTGTTACCTTCTTCTGCTGGTGAAGTTATGGAAGTTGCAATTAGAGAATGCAAAGACGAGGAGTTAATTTACATGCATCCATAATAGTGTTCAACACAATGTAGGTTACTCCTATGATTTGGCATTATTGTTCCAGATGGACAGCAGATAGTAGTAGAGGCATCATTAACCATAGATCATTATCACAGATAATAGGAAAGTCACTGGCCTAAGCCATATATATACAATTTGAATATTGATCACTGTATAGTTTAGTGAGCTCGTTTCATGTTCGGTTCAGAGAGCTATCGTCCTTGAGAATTTCTCATTGTTGTTGGCTTTCTCGAATGTAAGACTATCAGAAGACCGGCAAAGCAGAGAGCCAAAAATTTCTGATTACAGGAGATCCAAGGAGAAATTTGGGAATTTTTTTGCTAGCAATGATCCATTCTTTGGTTACTTTGAGGAGCTCAACAACAATCCAAATTTAATCTTACCAATATTGGGAGGTTGATATTATAGCAATGTAATGAAATTTATGTATTACTCAAAAGAAAATTCAGTATATTTAGTTTACATGAATAGAACAATTTACAATGCACCTTGTAGGCGAATATTTGCCACTTCTGGAGAAGTGGCTAACATTGACACATTTGTTGCCTACAATGTACACTTTGCATTGTACTATTCATGTAAACTAATAATTATCTTTTTAGTTTTAGGAAATAAACATTCTAGTAGACTGCAAAATCAAGATTTTAAAATAAAAACAAAAGAAAAATATTGCAGTGATTCGATTGACTCTAATTATTTGCAAAGCGAGGTTTATTGACCCTCTGTTCTGAAACCCCTTCTTATTCTTCTTTTTACTTTTATTTTTATGGGGCTACAATGAGCCCAAATCCAAAGGAAAGTTCAAAATCAAGTGGAACCTTGAGAGAGGCAAAATCTAGACCAAATGTATTGGCTAGTAAGATCCCAATAGCTAAGGCAAAAGTATAAGGGTTTTTTTTTTGCAGAAATGACCAATAGCCCCAAATTTAATACGATTAGGCAAATATATTGGCCGGTAAATTATCCAATAATTATTTAGAGCGTCACAGTTAGTTGTTTTTATTTATTTATTTTTAATGGAAAGAGTGTCACAGTGCCCTAAACATGTTCATAATTAATTATTCCATTACAATCAAACTTATGAACATGTTTAATTATTCCATTACAACATATTTTATTTTTAGTAATAAAGTTACCATTCATGTCGTAATTTTCACTCAATTTACCAAACGAACTCTAGGAACAATTGGAAAATTAATGTTAATAGCCAAATGTTGAGACCCTGACTTCTCTCTCTCTCTCTCTCTCATTTACTTCAACAACTATAGCAATTACCCTAATCACTATCACAGTAAGTAATAAATCCTTAGAATTTAATAATATTGTAATCCTTATCTTGTGTTGTTATTATTATTAATTAATATATTCTCATTAACTTTTGTTATTATTATCACATCATCTATTTTTTTAATTGTCATCATCAAATAATAATAATAAGGAAAAATTTAATGGATGTCCTAAAGTACAGGTTTAGGAAATATTTTTAGAAACTTTTATGAAATTATGAGAAGAGATAAAAAAAGAAAAAGAAAAAGTAACTGATTATTTGACATTTTTAAAAATATTTTCCTTAAAAGTGGTATAAAAATTTATCTAAAATGACCAATTAACAAATGTTCTAACTCCTAAGTAAGCATTAAAGTGGTTAAATCTATGATTTGTCAAGGTAGGATCACTCCAATAGCAATTACCCTAATCACTCTAACTTCACTTTTTATCTCTCTCTCTCTCTCTCTCTCTCTCATTTAATTACTTTGACAACTATAGCAATTACCCTAATCACTATCATAATAAATAATAAATCCTCATAATTTAATAATATTGTAATCCTTATCTTGTGTTGTCATTATTATTATTATTATTATTAATATATTCTTGTTAATTTTTGTTATTGTTATCATCATCATCTATTTTTTTAATTGTCATCATTAAATAATAATAAGGAAAAAGTTAATGGATGTCCTAAAGTACAGGTTTAGAAAATGAATAATGCTAGAGATACAAACTATTTTGCAAATTTTTTTACAAATTGCTGATTTGATGAATGATTATTGGTAAATGAAAAAAATGATATTAATTGTGGGCCTAATGAAAACCAATAAGAAGTTGGCCATATCAATATTTTGTAAAAATATTATAAAATAGTTTGTGTCTGTAGCATTATTCTTAGGAAATATTTTTAGAAACTTTTATGAAATTATGAGAAGAGGAAAAAAAAAAAAAAAAGGTAACTGATTATTTGACATTTTTTATATAAATATTTTCCATAAAAGTGGTATGAAAATTTATCTAAAATGACCAATTAACAAATGTCCTAACTCCTAAGTAAGCATTAAAGTGGTTAAATATGTGATTTGTCAAGGTAGGATCACTCCAATAGCTGGCCTTTGAAGGAATGCCTTGGCACATGAGTTTAATGGGCCAACCCCATCCATTATGTAAATCTACAAGTAATCTATAAATATATATATATATATATACATATATATATATATACATACATATATATATATATATATACATACATATATATATATATATATATTAATAAGCAAAACTTAGAAAAAGTTCAATTAGAATTTAAAATTGTAATCCAATTCTGTATCATGTGTCTAAATTTATGCGGGATCACACCATAATTATCCACTAAAGTTTGTGTCATGTGTTCACTTAAGTTTTTTAATCTTTGTGTCAAGTGAGTTAATGAGTGCAAAATACTAAGAATCTAATATTAATAAATTATAAAATTAAAAAAAAAAAAACCAATCACATATACTCAATAAAAAACACCACACAACAAAGATCACCACACGTTCTATATTATTAAAAATTAGAAAAAAAAAAAAACATAAGTAGTATTAAATTTAGGTAATAATTTTCATATGTGACTAATTATGTTTATTTAAAAAAATAATAATTTGACTAATTATTTATATTTTATGATAAAAAATTGTGTTTAATTTTAAATGTAGTTATATGTATGCATGTGTTACATGCTTTTTCTTTTTTTTTTTTTTAAATAATTTGACTAATTATTTATATTTTTATAATAAAAATTGTGTTTTATTTTAAATGTATCTATGCATTTGTATGAGTTACATGCTAGTACATATTAATATAGAGAAAATCTAATTAGATTCTACAATCGAAGTCCAATTTTATGCCATGTGTCTTAAATTATTTATTTTTAGAGAGAGTTTTATTTCTTAATTTTGGAGTCAAATGTGAAACCACATCATAATTATCCATCCAAGTGAGTTAGAGCATTCTCATCAACAATTGCAAAAATTTTAGCATTTACAATCTCAAAACACTACTTTTTCAATTTTAACACCTCATTTTACAATATACCAAACGTCAAAACTTCTATTTTTTTTACAACTTCATTTAAATAATATTTCTTTATAATTTTTTTATTCCTTTTTTGTTTTTATTTTTTTCATCCTCTCTCTCTGGTCTTACTATCTCTCTCTCTCTCTCCCTCTCGGTCTCACTATCTCAACCTAGAAATCATACCCACCACTGGCCACTAGCCATTACAATTCCAACGACCACCACAACGATTAGAGACCCATGCCAATCAAGTTGATGACCCACGCCGATGAAACCGATCAAGTCGACGATCCACGTTGATTAACTCGACGATCCGCGCTGGTTATGTCGATGATCCACGAACGCAGACCCATGAACCTAGACCCACAAACCTAGACCTCTGAACTCAAACCCATAAAATCGCTAAAGCACATCAAACCACGACCCAAAACACCAAATCCATAACCCACACAACCACTGCTAAATCTACCATCAAATCACAATCTTAAAAAAAAAGAAAAAGAAAAAAAAAAAAGAAACCATTGCGATAAAGATCAGCTTGGCTTGATACTCCAGCCTGGGTTTCATCGGAGAGAGAGGCAGAGACGTTCAGCAGAGGGAGAGAGAGAGAGAGCAGAGAAATGGTTAGCTCAGAGTAAGAATGAGAGACGGAAGAAACGGAAATGAGAAAGAAATAATAAGAAGAAAAGAAAGTGGACCCCACCTGAATAAAAAAATAATATAGGTTTTACAATTGGTGTATAGTGCGGTCTCAAATATGAGATTGCACTGTTCATCAATGCCAAATATTATGGCATTTAAAACACTTGATGGAGGTGGTTTTTTAGAGTTTGGCGTGTCAAATACCAAATATTTGGCATTTGACACACTTGATGAAAATGCTCTTATTGCATACAAAAAGCAAAGAATTTAGAATTAATGAACATAGAAATTTTTTTTTTAAAAAAAATGACAATTTACATTTTCTACTTAATAATATTCTTACAAGACTTTTTAAAGAGTTAAACAAAAAAAGTATAAAAATGACTATCAATAATATTTAAATTATATATATAAGAATTATACTATGCATTTTAATGTATATCTTTTAAGTATATCTATATATATACATGGGGTTAGAAGTTAGTAATGATATAAAGTTCATAAACTTAAAAATAAAGTTTTAGCTCATGCTATTCATACAAAATATATATACAAATAATCGTCTAAAGTATGTGTAGGGACATGTTTTGCAGCCCAAGCCCAAACCCAAGATGTATGAGATCTTGATCCAGTGAGCCCGGTACAATAAATTTGTAGAGAATGGGTTAAAGAGCTAGGCCTTAATGAGTTTGACAATGGCTAGTATGGATTTAAAAGTGATCAAGAAAGAACAAGGAGAATAGAGTTGAATGAATTCACTGTTCGAGGAGGTATTTTGTCATACAAATTAATTACAAATATAATTTTGATTGCTACAATGCTCCCTGATCAATTTCCCCTCCCTCTCTCATGGAGGGTCTCTTACATTATATAGCTCCCTTTGGACCATCTTGATCCTACACTTGTTGATCATTTGAGCCCTAACTTGAGTACTTGTCCCATAAGACACCCTCTTTGGCTTTCTGTGAGTTGTGGTAGCCAAGGTAGCACTGTTTAGAGGTCTTCTCTACGTAAATACGGCCAGAAAAGTAGCTACAGTGCGTTTAATGCGGTGGTAGCAGTTTTTCCTTAGATATTTTTGGGTTTCCTTCCTTCTTGTATGTTCATGAGGCATGTCCCTATCATTGGAGCTTCCCGGAGAGTCATTCTAACTGCTGGAATAGATACTTGAACTGCATTCATTATATCCGAGGAGGAGTTCCTCCTCGAACCACCTTCCATTCGTTTCTTACTCATGAGACTTTAAATTGGAACCCCTAATAACTATTTGTTCCTCCTCAGACCATTCAACGTTCTTGGACAAAACCCAATGCCCAATATATGATCCTGGACCCTTATCCCTACAATATGTATAAATAAAATCTAAACTTTTTCCACAAATTATTCACACAAGTACAAATCTAAAGTTATTATCAAGTTATACACACAAATCTGTAAGTAATGATATTATAGAGTTCATTATCACATTCCTAAATATTTGACCCAAAAAAAAAAAGAAAAATCACACAAGTTAATATAATGAAAAATTGAGAGAGAGAGAGAGAGAGAGAGAGAGAGAGAGAGAGAGAGATTAAAGAGTTGAATGTCTTCGGAAATTAAAAAGAAAAAAAAAATGGAACCCAAAAAAACATAATTTATTTGACTATTAACATTGCTAATTGTACTTGAAACATGAAAATGAGAGTTTACTTTAAACTTTGGAAGATTGAGGTCATCAGAATTGGGAAGAAAGACATGATCATGAAACACAATTCACATTTTAGTCGCCGGTTTTCTAGTACAAGCTTTTGACGGCAAATGAAATTGTGATGAGAAACACATGAGGAAAGCAGGGTCCATGAATGAACCCATTCATGACTTTGTATTCTAGCAGTACCGGTCCTACTCAATGTGTCATACTTGGACTTGGCCTCTCAGTGTTTTGTTTTCCACGACAAAAAAGTAGACTTCGTTAATCTTATTGATGACGTTATTTTCTTCCGTATCTTCAACTTTGGGGGTCTCTGTCTTTTGGGACCTTGTCCCCTTGGATTTGTATTTGATATATTTGTTTTGTTTTTTGTTTTATTTTGTTTTGTTTTTTGTTTTTTTTTTACTGTGTCTCTTGGTTTATTATTTTTCTTGTTAATGATTGATTTCAACGATTTAGAGGTGCCCCGTTTTTATTTCTATGACTAAGTCTCTTGGATTATTGTTTCAGACTAAGTAATTTTAATAAAAGAATTCATCAAAAATATATCAATAAAAGAATAAATCACTTAAACTGTGCATCCAAAGAAAAAAATATAACTCCTATAAACAATAATCCTAAGTGCTTTCCTCATGATTATGGTTTTTTATTTTATACTAGTCGTAAACTCACGCGATGTGTGGAAATATATAATTATTTTGTAGTTATGATATAATGTAAAATTTGTTCTCCTAAATTTGTTGCAGATAGTTTGCTCTCCCTAAAAATTAAAAAATTTCTAAAACTATCTTTTGTCTCTCTATCTCTACAAATATATAATTCTATTATTTTTGATTTTATTTGATTGATATTTATTCATTTTGTGGGTGGTTCATATTCTCCTAAATTATATTATAGTGCATTATGTTTTCCTAATTTTTTTTCTTTAAAAACTAAACTTTTGAAGGTTCAAATATATATATTTCAAAGTTCTCATTCTCTTAAAGGATATTATCATAATAATCATAACTCATCACAAAAATATACTTGATATTACTCAAATAACTAATAGACATATTCAAATACATAGCCAAGATTGTGTTTTGATATAAATTCAAATTCTCACTTTCAAAATGACTAAATATTAACTCAAAAATAAAAAAAATTAAATCAAAACTATAAGAGGGAGAGAGATGACTTGTGATAGGGAACTCAATTCAATTCAATTGGTCTTCTTTATATTTTATCCAAATTCAATTTCTTCATATAGCCAAGCATACATCTTGGCATTTCTCAGATCCAATTGGTCTTCGTGAATTTTGAGGCTTTGTCCAAACTTAGATAATCTTTCACCCTGACATTTTTTTTGGTTGTCTATTGCTACTTTATCTAGTTTTTACATGTCCTTTGATTTGATTTTCTTTCCATTGAATCGAATTCTGCAGTTTTGCAAAGTCTTCCAGCAAAGGCATCCCATAATAATATTTAAATTTGTTACAATACAAAACCAAAAAAAGAGTAGCATATCTTGTATTAAGTTATGCATCTACATTCATGTCACAACTAGTATGCACATACAACAAAATTGATTTATGCTACTCATATACAAAGAGAATACTTTATCCATAATGGTGAATACATCACACAATGAGACAAATGCACATAAGAGGTATCCATTAGTGGAAAAAAAAACTCACCTGTCTACAATTTTTTGGAAAATTGAATATACATTTCTATCTGAGACACCACTTTCTAAACATTGGTTAACTAATTGCAATTCTTTTACTATATTCTTCACCTTGGCTTTGAGATTTTTTTGGTAGGTTTATGGGAACCAATGTTGTTGACACTTAGATCTTCAATGGCACATTACCAACAAAATTAATCTGCAAAACTTGAAGAATATGGGGGAGAAAAGGGGAAAAAAAAATCACTTTAGAGGGACTTCCTAAATTCGCAGAAGTAGATATATATATGTTTAAGCTAATCCTTTGCTTCCCAGATTATCTTCTTTTTCTTATCTTTGTTTTTAACCCAAAGTTTGTTGTAGATGTGTACTATTGAGAAGTGCCAGTCCAGTTCTGTGTCTACCTGTTGCCCAGTAAGTCTAAAGTACCAAGGTTGAGTTTTGAACCTGAGCCAAACAGTAATTCCTGTGTAGCCAGGAGAGCGTTAGGGTATGAGCAGAAAGGTTCGTGTACGTCAACAATAGGGAAAAGCGGCAGTAAGTAGTGACAGTATTCATAGAAGGCATCAGTCTCTTTGAACACCCTGTTTCAGATCTAAGGTTAGATCCAGAAATTGGAAGATAAATGTAGTTTAGGTTGTAATTGATTTATTTTGTTTTACATCTATTTTCTGATAGCACTTCCACTCCCATATGTTGCATTCTTCATCTACTACTTCATTTTAGTCAGCGTTTACTGTTCTTTCTTTTGGTGGTAGGCTGAGCCTCCCGTTCATTCTTTCTGTTTATTATCCTGTGATTAATATATATATATATATATATATATATATAATCAGTAGTTTTTTGTTTTTTTTTTTGTTTTTTGGAATTCTAATAGGGTGGTGTCAGAAGGGGGGGGGGGGTTGCGCGTAGTCACGTGTCTTCAGTTGGAGGTGTGACTTTACTAGGCCCGAATTTGTTTTGGGGAGTCCAATTTGGAACTAGACATTGAGCCGCATAGACCAATGGCTTCCAGTGCATTTTAAGTCTACAAAATAGATAAAACCCAAAGTCTTAGAATCATGATAATGGTTGAAATATAATATGTTTAGCATAATAGCTTTGATTAAATGATTAGTTGAACATCATTGTTATGTTTATTAAGTGATATCCAATATTAGAAAGTAATTAATTAAGTGTCATAAGTCCAATAATGGGATAAGTCCAATAGTCCATATCTAGCTGTGGTATAGTTCATGTCCAATATAATAAGGTATGTCCAGCAATAGTCTATGTCTAAATAAGGTATGTCCAGCAATGTTTTATGTCCAAATCATATATGTCAATCGAAGGTATATGCCCAAATAATATATGTCCAACGGTGGTTTATGTCCAAATAATATATGTCCAGCGGTTGTTCATGTCCAAATAATATTTGTCCAACGGTGGTAGATCAATTTATTAATATGTATATTTATTAATGAAGTATTAGTGAGACCATGTTTTATTGAATAGTGAGATGATATTAAAGTAACTTATATCTAGTGGTGCAATAATAATGGGTTAACATATACTTAATAATGTAATTTCAAAGATGGAGAAAACATTGACTTATCTCTTATGTTTCTGACTCCAGCGGTATAGCATCATTTTATTCCTTATATGATTTGTGGCTCCAACCGTATAGCATTAGTAAGTTGATAACATTCTAGGGGCATAATAATATGAGTAAAGCTGTACAATGATAATAAAATAAAATATATTCAATAATGTAAATATAGAAATAAAGATATAATGACTTATCTTCATAGTTTGTGACTCCAGTCGTATAATATCAATGGACTTATAATATTTCAACAGCATGATAAAATGAGTTCAGCGATACAATATGATATTATGAGTCCTTTCATGGTGAGTTCATGATTGAAGGGGAAAAATTGGTGCAACTGGAGGGAGAGAGAATATGTCCAGCCATGTGCATAGGTCGGTTAAGTTTATCCCTTTTATCACACTTAAATGATTTTCCCCATGTAATGCTCTTTTAGTTATTAGTTAAATATGAGTGATATTGCCTTCCATGAGAAGGGCTTTTGAAATATGTTCTTGGAAGAGTGTTTGGTATCTTTTAAGATTTATGAAGATGGTAAAAAATATATATGTTTTGTGAAATATGGTGTTTGTAATACGTATAGGAATTATATGTAGATACTTTGTTGAATATGGATTTTGTATATAATTACTTTGTGAGACATGGAGTTCAAAGATATATGAGAAGTATGTATGGATATTTTGTGAGGGATGTGTTTGTAAAATATAGGGAAGTATGAGAGATATTGAGATTAAATATAGTAAATAAATGAGATTATAGTTTCTGCTGGAGTGGTTTTTGTATTATGTCATGGATTACGTTGCTTTCTAAGAAGGGAGATTTTGTATGAGAAATAAAGAAGGAGATGGAGATGTGTTTTGTTCAGCAAAATGATGAAGTTTCAGAATATTAAAGTGTGGGAGAGATGGGTAGTAGTGTGTGTAATAGGTGTTATCTAAGAAAAGGGATTTTGTTAGAGAGATGAAGATAGATATGGAGATGTTTAGAGATATGGTAGCAAAATGAATGGAGTTTCAGAATATTGTGGATGAGAGAGGGATGGATGGTGTGTGGGGCTTGGTCCTCTTTATATAGAGCCAAGCATGTAACTAGATTATAATTAGTTGAAGGGAAATTTAGCAAATAAGGACGAGTCCTTGACAAAGTATGTAGTTTCATAGGGGGTTTTTGTTTTTTAGCCAAAAGAAGGAATTTTGAGACTTTAATGCTGCTGGAGCTGCTGTTACAGCTGTCAGCTCTACAGTAGTAGTTGTTGGATGATGTCATCTGAATGACATCTTTTGCTGGAGGAAAATATTTGGCATTAAATTCATGGTTTGGCTGAAAATGATAAGATAACCTTTATGGGACCTCCCTATTTCTGGTATTGTAGTTGGAGGCTAAGGATCTTAGCTCAAAATGGTAGGATTTCTTTTATGGGATCCTTACTTTTTTTGGTATAGTAGGTAGTTGCTAGGATTGATGATTAATGGCCAAGTGATGTCATTTTAGGATATGTGTCAGCTACCTAAGTTGCTGTTGGAGCTATTGCAGTTGCTGCTGGAGCTGTTGTAGCTTTTGTTGGAGCTATTGCTAGTATTTTTGGCTAAGTTTCCTCTTTTGGAAAGTTATGTGTTTAGTCTATGGTTTTATTACAATAAAATTTTGGTAAGTAATAAACTAGTTGGTTAATATTTGAAAAAGTTTTAGAAATGTAATTATGGTTCTTTGTGTTTTGACCAAATCTTGGAGAGTAAGAAGAGCATTTAATGTTAGAAATGAGATATTAATATAGATTTAGCCATGTGCTTGGGATTGATTTAAATGAAAATAATAATATAATTAATATGAAATGATATAATAACATTTTTAAACTTATATTATATGATGGTCATTAATTTTTATGTAAAGAGCATGGGGAGTTTTATCATTTTAAGTGTTATGTAATATGAGAGGCTTACCAAATGTTACTTATTGCAAACTGACCCGTCAGAGTTCAGGGAATTGGGGAAGACATGCTAAAAAACATGTTTTCCTTTATTAACTTTAAACCACTGGAATTTTACTGAACATACTTCTTGTCTCTTCAAACCACGACTCCCAAAATTCTCCCGATGAGACTCATGAGCTTGGATCATGAGCCAAAAATGAGATGATGTGCTATGAGCTTGAACCATGGGTTTTGACGCCTTTTTTTTTGTGTAAATATGACCTCCTTTGGGCTTTAAAAGAGATTTTCCCAAAATCCATGATAATGTTGATGTGGTGCGGGTTGCTAATGAAATAAAGTCATGTGGTGTGAAAAATTTGTCCTTAACAGGTGGCAATTGAACGGTTTTCATTGTTGCTTGATTAGGGAGAAGGAGAGTCATAGAGTTGAAGGGAGTTTGAATTATTATTAGATTGAGTTTTACGGAATAATAAATGAAAAGTTGAAAAGTTAAGAAATGTTAATTGAGAGCGAGAGAGGGATGATGGTTGAATAGAAAATGACAATAGATTTGGCTTGATGGAGTAATAAATGGGAAGTTGAAAAATGGTAACGTTAATTGAGAGAGAGAGAGAGAGAGAGAGAGAGATGAATTATTGATGTTCACGAATTAGGTTTGATGGAGTATTTTTTTTATGTGATGGAGTGATAATTGGGAAAATATTAATTTGCAAAAAGAAGGAAAAGAAAAAGAAAAAGAAAAAGCATTGTTGGTCAGTAAGTTTACCTAATATCTATATTATATAGCTCGGTTTACATTGATCGTACATTCAAACACAAAGAGCTACATTTTAGATGTCATGTTTTACTTCCCATATATCAATATATTTTTGTCATGATCATGATAGAAATATTGCAACAAAGCCACTCATTGTTCCAATAATAAAAAACCTCCCATCAAAATTTAAGCTCTCAAGGTTTTGCATTAAGTTGGATGCTCCAATACGGTCCAGAATAACATAAACTCCTACCATTGAACATTTAGTTAGTTGTTCTTTTATATCACCTAATAAATCATTGCACAAAATAATAATGAAAAACATCAATCTCTATAAAATTTCAAGTAGGATGCTCCAATATGATCCAGAATAATATCAACTCCTGCCATTAAACATTTAGTTAGTTGTTCTTTTGTTTATCACCTAATAATGAAAAACATCAATCTCTACAAACATTGAGGAAAACTAAGGTTTTAATATTAAAGAAAATACAATTTTCCACTTGTTTATTCTTTCACCCTTTTAACAAAGTCCTTTGTCTTGTAATTGATGTACACATCAGCCCCAAGATCCTTGCAAACAACTAATTTTCCTTGCCAATCACAATCTAAAACTATATGAATACTTGGAAACCAAACTTATGCATTAGAAGAAAAGTGATATTGGACCCGCAATAACAAACACTTGCTCCATAGTATTTAGTTATCCAAATTGCAAATGTACCAATATTGCTTGAGCCCCCATGAACTTGAAATTTTAATACTTATCAGTTTTGCATTGGAGATACCATGTTGCAACAAACAAAAAGGATAGAAATTATCATTTTAAGCTTATGTAGTGCATAAATTATCAAACCATTTGTAAATTGGACCAAAAATTACACTAAATAATCATAAAGGCTCAGAAATTAACAAAAAACAAATCTACCAAAAAATTGAGAGAGAGAGAGAGAGAGAACCTTTTTTGTGGGAGGAAACTATGCATAGAATGGAAGAGAAAAATAACAAATTTATAATAAGAGAGTGAGAATAAGAATAGTCAAAATAAAGGAAGATAAAGTGAAAGAGTAAGAGTGAAATTAAGGTAGAGGGTAGTGGGGAGATGAAAAGGTAAGAAATGGAGAAAAGTTTTAGAAAGTGTAAATATTAAAAAAAAAAAAAAAAGAGTGAAAGAGTAATGTTAAAAAAAAAAAAAAAAAAGAGAAAACGTTCTATCAGGTTGTGGTGTAAAACCAGTGTTTTACCCTAGCCAATAGACTCTTGCCACGTGGACAATATTAAGTTCTCATTTAAACCCCTCTCCAAACAGACTCCAAAAAAAGAACGAAGAAAGAAAACCACAAAGCTCACACCATTCACCTCTGTTTCCTCTGCTTCCTTCATGCTGAACCTCCACCATCGCCACACAGGTCACCGGAGTAGAACGATTTCAAAGAAGAAAGAGTTCTCGCTGTGCCCTTTGCTTCCTCCTCTGGGGTTGTGCCGTCCTTTGCTTGTCCAAACCTCCACCACACCACACACTGAAGCTCACTACCACAGAGGTTGCCAAAGCTGTGCGTGGAGTTTGGAAACATACCGGAGCCGCCGTGAGCCATGATCCAAAGGTTTTTTTTTTCATGATTTTCCCTTTTCCCCAATTTGGATTTTGAATTATTTTGGTTTTTCTGTTTTCTGATTGCTTTTTGATTGCTGTACGTAGAGGGTACTGCAAAAACTTTAGTTGAAGGTTTATTTGCTGCTGGAGATGTACAGGTAATCCTCTCCTTAGTTAGCTGTTTTATTTCTTCAATTTTCAATTGGTCTTGTACCTGTCAAGACTTATTGTGTTGATTCAGATACCTTACCCAAGACTCTGGTCCAAATGTTGCAACAGTTCAACTAGTGGTCATCTTATTGGTTCAGAAATTTTAATGATTATATATGTTGTGTCTATTAATTATTTCTTGTTGGATTTATGAAGAATGGAAGTGATGCATGTTACAATCTTTGTCATCTAATTAGTTTCTTGGTATGTCCCATTTAAAGAGGAAAGAGATAGTGCAAGAAATTAGGTTTTAGCCTTCTGTTACATTTGTATTTTCTTTTTTTTAATTGTTTTTGGTTAAGTTAAAAAAAAAAACTTTCTAATATGTTAACACATCTTATTCTTTCTATGAATTCCTTAAACTGGTTTAAGGTCTCTGTGTGTGTGTGGTGAGGGGTCAGAATTGAAACTCTAAATTGATAACTTTAGAGGACATATGTTGATAAGGAAGAGTCAATTGGATTGTGAATTTAGAAGATAATATGAATAAAGCTTATATGCTTGGTTGGGGGTACTCATATGCCATCACAATTGTAACAACTAATCTTCTTTTAAATGCTTTTGTATCTGTCAATGCAAAGGCATGCTCTCTCTATCTTTTCTTCACTTACCAATGAATGGAAATTATAGTGTTTTATTAATAGGAACTTTTATATGAATGCTGGCACCAAAATTCATAGCCTGTTAATGTACTCATATTTCAAACTGTCCATTAAAAAAAATGTTCTACAGATACAGAAGATTGATAAAAATGAAGTGTAATAGCTAATTTAATACCTAGGAGAGTATTATCTACCAATGAAAATTTTGCAGGGAAAATTTTGACCATAGTTTCTATTATCTGCTAATGAATACCATGTGTATGTTTGCTCAAATATCTTTATGCTGTCCTGTTTGATTATTTTTTTATGCAAATCATTATATCTTTATGCAGTCCTGTTTGTTGTGTATAGCTCTGCTATGACAGCTTAATACTCAAGTCCATAGCATAAGGTGTAGGAGATGATTGTCATTTAACATAGATTATGCACAATTTTGCTTGACTAAATAGAATCTGATTTTTTTTTTTTTTTTTTTTTTTTTTTTTTTGGGTTGGTAGTTACCTAACCCAGTTTTAGAAGATTCAAAAATATGTTACTTATTGTATGATAGGATTGCTGAATTGTTTCCTATATATATTTTCTTTCAATTTTTCAATTTGTGTTTCTTTTTTTTTTCTTTTTCTTTTTTTACCTTGACTTAAAACCTTGACTGAATTGTTTCCTTTTTTTTTTTTTTTTCTTGGATTTGTATTTCTTTCAATTTTGCTTCTTATAGGTGCCTTTCTGACAAGTTTACTTATAGTGGTTATTGAATTCTTCGTTGTCAACTTTACCCTCTAGGACACAGCTGGTATCATTTATTTGATAGCTATTAAAATATTTTTAGTTTCAAATATAATTTACTCCTACTTGTAATGTCAATTTTCTCCTACTTGTAATGTCAATTTGCTCTCTATATGTACCAAAGTGCAAATAAGGATGTACTTGGAGTTGTTTTATGTAATAAAGTTTATTAAGTGGAGCTATATGTACCAATGTACCAATGTACTTGGAGCTATTTGATAGTTGTTTTATGTTTGGAGCTATATGTACCAATGTCAATTTTCTCCTACTGTTAATGATAATTTTAATATTAGCGTAAAATTTTCCAATTAAATTTAAATTTTGTAATAGAACAAGTTTTCCAAATTGGGCAAGTTTAGTATTGTAATAGCACAAATTTTAAATTTATTCTTAATTGTTGCTTATGAATTTTTCTTCTCTTTTGTTTTTTATAGGTCATATTGAAATATAAAATTACTTAAATTGAAAATATGAGTGCAAACAACAAAGAACCTGAAACAATCTCACTTTGTGATATGGTGGATGACTTAGTACATGATGAGTCAGAAATAAACGAAGATCAAAATAATGTAGACTTATCATTGGATGATTCAAATCAACCTTTTGCATGCAATAGGCATTCAGAACCACATCTTGATATGGTATTTGAAAACTTAGAGGCTACTTGTGTATATTATAATGCATATGCAAGACGAAAGGGTTTTAGTATACGAGTAAATCATACTCGAAAGAACAAAGATAAAATAAGGGTTGGAATTGAATATGTTTGTTCGAAGGAAGGATTTCGTCGTCAATGTAATGAAGACAACGAAAGAACAGGTCCAGAGCATGAAGAAACAAGAGTGGAATGCAAAGCAATGATAAGTTTAAAGAAAGTTAATGATACATGGATTGTATGTAAGTTTGTGGAGGGTCATAATCATGAGCTTCTTACCCCTAAGAGTACAAGTTTGCTTCGTGGGCATAGAGTGATAACAAGTGCCCAAAAGAATTTTATAGATACACTCAATGAGTCAGGTATAGCCCCAAGCAAGATAATGTCTATGTTAAGTAAAGAATCTGGTGGTGATTATAATGTTGGATGTATTCTAGTTGATATTCAAAATTATTTGGATAGTAAAAGAAGAAAGTTGCTTCAAGATGGAGATGCTCAAGGAATGTACAAATATTTTATTGAGAGTCAATGTAAAAATCCAGGTTTTGTTTATGCAATTGAAGTTGATGAATAGGGTGTATGGGTAATTTCTTTTGGGCAGATGCTAGGTCAAGAATGGCATACCAATATTTTGGAGATGTCGTTACCTTGGACGCTACATACCAAACAAATCATTATAAGATGTCTTTTGTGCCTTTCACAGGGGTTAACCACCATCATCAATTTGTGATGTTTGGAGGTGCTCTGCTTGTCAGTGAAACAGCAGAATCTTATACATGGTTGTTGAAGACTTGGCTTAATGTAATGCTTGGAAATCCTCCTACAATTATAACAGATGATGATAAGGCTATGGCTAAGGCAATTGCAGATGTATTGCCAAATGTAACTCATAGATTGTGTATGTGGCATCTTTTACAGAAAGTTCTAGAACAGTTGTCGCATGTATATAATAAATATCCACATTTTCAAGAAGAATTTTACCATTGCATTCATGATACAATCACTATTGAAGAGTTTGAGTTAGAATAGAGTAAGATTATGGAGAAATATGGATTGGGGGATAATGATTGGTTGAGAAATCTTTATATGCGGCGTGAAAGATGGGTTCCAGCTTACTTATGAAACTCATTTTGTGCCGAGATATCTACAACTCAAAGGAGTGAAAGCATGAATAAATTTTTTAAAGATTATGTTCGTTCGAGTACAACGATAAGTGATTTTGTATATCAATATGAGCTAACTTTGAATGCATGTTATCTTAAAGAGAAAGTACAAGATGTAAAGGCCAAAAATTCAGTGCCAATCTTGAAAACATGTTATAAGCTGGAAGTAGAGGCAGCAAAAGTTTATACAAGAAAGATGTTTATGAAATTTCAAGAAGAGTTATTTTGTAGTAAAAAATACAAGCCATCCAAATATCATGAAGAAGGAGTGAAGAAGATATATAAGGTGGTAGCTCATGGGAGAGAGTCCATTTTATTAAGTGTCTCTTGATATTGTTGAGACAAAAGCTATTTGTACATGCCATATGTTTGAGTTTATTGGTATTATTTGTAGGCATATCCTAGTTGTTTTTGTGAATAAATCTCTTGTGCACTTTCTTCCATCACATTATATTTTAGAAAGATGGACAATTAATGCCAAGAAGCATATTATACATGACATATCTAGTGATGTCGTATAGGTGGAGCCTCAAGTTTCTTCTACCATGATGAGAAATATTTTGATGCTTTAATTTTTGGAAGTTGCAAAGGTAGGGTCACAATCAGAGAAGTAATATAAGCATCTTCGACAAACTTTACGAAAAGTTCATGAGGAGCTTCTAGCCATGCAAGATGTTCATGATGTTGATGATTTAGGAAGTCCTGATAATACTACATTAAACAATCAAGTATTATGAAATCTTCCAATTACTTTGTAAGACCCTCCACATGTTCCATCAAAGGGAAAGCCTAAAACTTTGAGACAAAAGCATCCAAAAGAAAACAATTGATAAAGAAGAGAAAATGTAGTATTTGCAAAGAAACGGGCCATGTGAGAACCAATTGTCCAACACATAAACATTCCAGGTGATTACATTACCTTATTGAGTTGTAGTATTAATTTAGTATTTAAATTTTTGGTTTATAAAATTACTTCTTGTAGGGATGTTGCAAATACAAGCTTGACCACCACATTGGGAGTCAGTGCATCAACAACAAAGTCAAACAAAGGTTATTTAATTACAATATATTCAGTTTTCAAGATAATACATACATTTGTTGATATTTTCAAAATAAACCTTTACTTTTTTATTAGGAGTCTTCGATGGCAAGGTTGAACCCATTAGTCATAGCAAATACATTGTGCTCCACAAGTTTTGTATAGGTATATGATATATTTGATTTTTTTACTTAGTATAAATTGTTCTGTAATAGATGTTTTTGTTATTTATTCTTTTTTTTATTTTTATTTGTCAATCATCTTTAGGACTCTTTGCCAACTGTGACATATCCTTCTACATCATCATCTACCATGCATATAACTCCCAACCAGTCATCATTTATGGTATGACCACTTAGCGTTTAATTAGAATATATTGAATTTTTTTTAACTGTGTTCATTCTAATTTTATTTTTTGTATTTTGTTGTACATTCTTTTATGTAGGATCCATTAGAACAATTCCTAGAAAGTTGATGTACAAACAAGTTTTGTGTCCAAGAGAATGGATTGGGAAGCAAATATTTTTTGGTTATATAATGTTTAAATTGTGGTGGATAGACATAGAACCATCGTTTTTTTTGTATTCCCAACGTAGGGTCCTCTTTTTTTTTTTTTTTTTTTTTTTTTAAATTTTTTTATATTGAACTATGACAGGTTTTATTCTAGATGAATGTATTCTCAATTAGAAATTTCCCAAAAGAATTGTGACAAATTTTATTTCAAAATGTATGGTCAATCATATGATCTTTTATGAATTGAATTGTGACAGGTTTTATTTCAGGTGAATGCATTCTCAATTAGAAACTCTTATAAAAAAAAATTGTGATAGGTTTTATTTCAGGAGAATGTATTCTCAATTAGAAACTCTTATAAAAAAAATTTTAACGGGTTTTATTTCAGGTGAATGTATTCTTAATTAGAAACTCTTATAGAAAAAATTGTGAATGTATTCTCAATTAGAAACTCTTATAAAAAAAAATTGTGACAGGTTTTATTTCAGGTAAATGTATTCTCAATTAGAAACTTTTATAGAAAAAATCGTGATAGGTTTTATTTCAGGTGAATGTATTCTAGAAACTTTTATAGAAAAAATTGTGACAGGTTTTATTTCAGGTGAATGTATTCTCAATTAGAAACTTTTATAGAAAAAATTGTGACAGGTTTTATTTTAGGTGAATGTATTCTCAATTAGAAACTTTTATAAAAAAAAAAAAAAAAAATTAATTGTGACAGGTTTTATTTCAAATATCTTTGTAATCTTATAATCCTCTTTTTGTATTCTAAATCATGATAGGTTTTATTCTAGATTTTTTTTGTGACGGGTTTTATTTCAATTTTTATTCTAAATTGAGTTGTTATTATGTCAAATTTTAGTTTGTATGGTACATAAGTATTAGTGGGCTTGTATTATAGAAGTATTACTTCTAAATTAACAAGTATCCATGTAATTTTGATTCTATAAAAAAATTGTTAAAATGTCTTTTATTTTGCTTATTTTAACGAATTTCGGTTGCAGTAAGTGCACAATTAGTGATACATATTTAACAAATAAAAAACCAAGGATTTCAACCCAATGCAAAGGCCATCCAGGACCATAAAACACATTAAAGCCTAAAAAATACATAAATTTGAGATGATGATGCAAGGGACTTCAATCTAGATAGGTTTGCTGAAGGAGTTTCAAAAGCTACAAGGGGTTAAGTTTCATTTTTTCGGAAAACTTCATATCTGCAATTCTGCAGATCTCCATGTATGCATTTCATTTGCAATTAATTGTATCTGTATGAAGACCAATTTATTAGAAACTACGTACAATTCACATTCACCAACAATTGAAAATCTACTGTCCAGTACTATTATTATCTCTTCAAGTACAACCTAACAAAAACAAATCCATATATAAATCTAGGAATAGCCTATGGAAAGCTTAAAGCTTAAAAAAAAGGTCGTAACTTCTACCCTAAAGTGAATCCATGCATGTATCCAAGTGCAATTGAATGCATGTAACATCTAACGGTATACAAGTTGAATGCGTGCCCTCCTTGGATGCATTTCCTTCTTTCTGGGAAATAAATAGAGACATCAGAGTGGGAAAAAAAGAATTAATTGTAGATAACATGAAGAAAATAATCACAAAAGCTAGTAACTCACGCATTTATGCGAACGACAAAAAGCAGTTTGGTATCGGTCACTATCAAATCTGGTCTTTTCATCTTTGTCCTCTATTTCAATTTTATGAGGTCTAGTTCCTACCCAAAAAAGAAGAAGAAAGGATTATTTGACAACACCATTATGTTAGTAAATATATCATGAAATTGCAAACAATGCAGGGCAGCTCTGGAAACATTTGTCCTGGATAGAAGTTAATCTAAAATTAAAGACACAAAGAGTACAAACATCTAAGTGTCTACCAAAGTTTTCAATCTTAACAAGCACATCACCTAGATTGATGAGCATACACATTTCAGCTACTATTGCATGCTTCTCATGGACAAATAATATGTGACCCAAGAAGAGCCCATTTCACCTAATACTAGGCAATTGCCCAAGAGACAAATTTAACATGCAAAACAACAGAAGAAAAGACCAAGAAAAGGCACCAAAATAGCATTCAGTCATGTCACATGCTAAACATAAAAAATTGAACATTTCCAACATATCAAAACTGAATGATCCTAATCGAATGTCAAATAATCAAAAACCTCGACTTTCTTCACTCCTCTAAAGAACATTTCAAACTTCTCCATCCCAGCTTATTTCTAATAACATCAATCTTCTACAACTAATTATCCACACTAAGGTGTCCCCAAGTTCCAACTCTCTCAATAAACCAATCATAGATACATATATATTAATCTGTAAGCCATCAAAATAACACCCAAAATAATCCCCCAATTCTCAAACTCCGCCATGCTTACACATACACATATGCATATGTATACCCAAAAAAAAAAAAAAAAAAAAAACTCCACCAACCCAATAGTAACTTCAAAGGAAAAATTTACCCAATTTCAATTGCAATAAAAGGAAAAAAAAAAAAAGCACTATATCAATGTTATAAGCATAAAATTGCACCAAGTAAAACCCATACACATATATGCATATATGTACAAGAAAAACTCCAGCAACCCAACATAAACTTCAAAAACTAAAATTTATCCAGTTCAAACCACAACAAAAGAAATCAGAAAAAACACAATATTAATCTTATAATCATAATACAGTTATAGCAACCCAACAAAAACCCACTTGTGAAAAAGTAAAACAAACTTTGAAACTTTCAACACAATTGTCAACTTCTACACAACAAGTTCCAATTTAGTATTCAATTATCATTTCCAAACTCAATCCCATCACATTGTACATCTAAAGCCAATTTATCTAACAGTCAATCTAACTTAATCAAATCAATCAAACATCCCTAATTCAAAAACCAAACAAACCCCAGATCATATCAAAACCCAACACAACATCTTTCGTTAGAACAATACAAGATATGAACATACACTCACCCTACGTTCTCATCAAAAAGGAAATGCTCAAAATTTGAAACTTTCTGATGAAGCAAACAAAAAATCCGAACACCCAATTTGAAATCCAAATTGGGGAAAAGCGAAAATCATGAAAAACAAACCTTTAGATCATGACCCACGATGGCTTCGGTATGTTTCCAAGCTCCACGCATAGCTCTAGTGACCTCTATGGTGGTGAGCTTTAGTGTGTGGTGTGGTGGAGGTTTGGGCAAGCAAAGGACGACACAACCCCAGAGGAGGAAGCAGAGGGCACGGCGAGAACTCTTTCTTCTTTGAAATCGTTCTGCTTCTGCGATTTGTGTGGTGGTGGAGGTTTGGCGTGAAGGAAGCAGAGGAAGTAGAGGTGAATGGCATGAGCTCTGTGGTTTTCTTTCTTTGTTCTTTGTTTGGAGTCTGTTTGGAGAGGGGTTTAAGTGAGAACTTAATATTGTCCACGTGGCAGGAGTCTATTGGCTGGGGTAAAACATTGTTTTTACGCCACAGCCTGATAGAACGTTTTCTCAAAAAAAATAAAAAAGGAAAATTGAAAATAAAAAAGATAATGATGTGGACGTTGATGTGACTCAACTAGAGTGTAGCAACAATAAATGCTACACTTCAGCTGTTAGATATAATATATATATATATATATATATATATATATATTAATATATGAGAGCTAGCCAGGAAACGGTCAACTCCTAGAAACCATAATATTGTTAGTTTCCTGGCTAGCTCTGTGTTTTTTGTTATTTATTTATTATTATTATATGTCTATATACACATAATCACACACACACACACACACATATATATATATATATATATATATATATATATACACACATATTTATAATGTCTTATTCATCAAATTAGTGAAATTTGGACCAATATTTTTTTATTGAGTTACAAAGCCCAACATTTTTCTAGCCTGGTTTGGTTCCTGCGGCTGACGAACCCATAGAGCTCGTTTAATTTCCAGTCTTCCCCATTTTCCTTGCTCGGCTTAACCATACTTAAGAATTGTATCAATCACAAATTCACACTGATCAGTATGATTTGTCTGTAGGGTAGCATTAGTGTTTGTTATACACACTCTGTTGTTACATACAAACTGCTACAAACTTTTTTAACTGAAATCGTGAGCTTAAAATATAATTTCTAGTTAAAATCGTGACTTTAACTCACGAGTTGAGTTCAGAAAAAGTGTATAATAACTTTTATCCTCGTCTATAACCCTTTAAAAAAACTCATTTGAGTCAGAAAAATATTATTTTAAAGAAAACAATCATTTTGTGCTTCTTAGCCTATTTTGTTCTTTCATTATTTCCGAAAATTTTCCAACAGAATTACCACTGACTGTATATAATCAGTACCTAATTGTTAGTGGATTAGGCCGGCCGCCATAACAGTGATTTTAAGGTTGTCTCTAGCAGATGTTTATATTTTAGCGAGAAGTGAGTTTTTTCCTAGTCTTTGCTCTGACTATTAAATTTGTTGCCTGTTTTACTAGAATGACTTCAACATGGCACGTAAGATTATAATTGTAATTTTGTAGAGTATTGAGTGGGTTCTTCTTCTTTACATTGATTTGACTCATTTGGATCTTATGAATGGATTTGCATGAATATTCAGGGGGGAATAAGTAATATATATTAGATGAGGATTAATATAATGGTTAATAGAGACATGATCATAGCTGGGTTGCCAAAAGGTCCAAAACTAAGTTCTAACATGTCATATTCGAGAAAAATTTAGCTCGGTCAGATTGTCTGAACCTTGTGATCTTTATATATTTTACATATGAAATTCATATTAAATAATAGACCATGGATGTTTATGAATCTTCTTAGCTATAAAGTATGAGAGAGAGGCACAGTTTGTTCATGTCATACTGCTAACTTGCTATCACACCACACATTTTTCTTCCTTCACTGTCTCTTCTACTTCACCAAGTCTCCTTCCCAACTTATATAATGCGATATTTTGCAGTAGATGTTGAACATTTGATTTTATTTTCATGTCTTCTTTATTTATGTTCCACCAATGCAGCTCAAAATTATGCGTATGTCAACTGTAATACTGCTAATAATTACACCTCGGGGAGTGTCTATGAGCAAAACCTTAACCTTACTCTTACATTTCTTGTTGCCAATTCTTCTATAAATGGATTCTATATCACTAGTGTGGGTCAGAACCTTGATGCAGTTTATGGCTTAATACAGTGCATAGGTGATCTCTCCAACAAGGATTGCCAAACTTGTGCATACACTGCAGCAACAGAGATCAGGAGCAACTGTTATAATGAGAAGGAAGCTGCCATAGGTTTTAATAATTGCTCATTACAGTACTCGGACGGGTTTTTTCTCGACTGTCAATAGTGCTCCAATATGGAGAGCAGTTAATGTGAATGATGCAACTGACATGCTTCTTTTTAAGCAAAAGTTGGAACCTTTGCCGCAAAATATTTCATCTGATGCTGCAGCCAGTCCTTCAAAGTTTGCTAATGGGGTCATAGGCTACACTGTTTACGTAAATATCTATGCTATGGCACAGTGCACCAGAGACTTGTTAGATAACCGCTGCTTGATTTGCTTGCAAGGGCTTATCAGTTATATTCCTAAATGCTGTGATAAAAAAGTAGGCAGTCGTATATACACTCCGAGTTGCAATCTTCGTTTTGAGATATATTCGTTCTTTCTCTCACCATTACCACCTCCTCCACCTGAAGTATCATCTAAATCTTTTTCATCCCCTTCATTGCCTGAGAACAATCCAACTACTACTAGAACTACGCCAGAGAACAATGTAACTACAACTGGAACTAGTAAGACAACAAGTAATCATGCTGGTGTGTTTTTTGCTCATTAATTTCAAATCTCTTGAGGATTTACCAACAAGTATCTCATTGATCCGGAGTGTGAAAACAAATTTATCACCTTTTGTGTTAATTTAGTATATTTCTTGTTGCATGAATGATGAAACTATTTCATGCGTATGTGAGCAGGAAAGAAGAACAACTCAGAAATTTTTGTTTTGGTCATCCCATTAGCTGTTGCATTGGTTGTGATATCTATAATCTTCGGCTACTTCTTATGGAGAAGAACCACAAGAAAAAGAGTTGGTAAATCACGTTATATCTCTAGCAGCATTCAATCAAATTGTTAGCTGTAAAATTTAAATTTCACTCTTCTCGTCTTATCAATAAACTTTGATGTAATAAAAATTTATTCCTTAGAACATTACATGATATTAGGAACACTTTTAGTATACCTTACATAAGCGAGTTTCTAAATTAAGCTTTCTGCTATCTGAATTCATATAAGTTTTATATTGTATTGTCAAATAGAGAGTATTCATGAAGGTGGAGATAAGAGCAGTGAATCGCTTTTGATGGGTCTAAGTACACTTAAAGTTGCAACAAGAAATTTCTCTGAGGAAAATAAACTTGGAGAAGGTGGTTTTGGTCCTGTTTACAAGGTACTTGGTTATCTACAATGCATATGCTATCTTTTCCCATTTCTATCTTGTAGATTGAATGCACTGTCTGTATACACCAGGGTAAACTCTTAGATGGAAGAGAAAAAGCTGTTAAAAGGCTATCAAGGAGCTCAGGGCAAGGTCTAGAAGAACTTAAAACGGAAGTAGTGTTGGTTGCCAAATTGTTGCATTGGAATCTGGTAAGGCTGTTAGGCTTCTGCTTAGAAGATGAAGAGAAGCTACTTGTTCATGAATACCTACCTAATGGGAGCTTGGACAAAATTTTGTTTGATATGAATAATTTCATGTTTTTCTTGTTATTTTGTCTCCATTGTTTGACTAGCATATACTCTGTGGATATATAATCATGAAATTGTGGTCACTATAATAACATAATTTTAGTTGCAGAAAACTAGTCTAATAGCAACTGGGATGTAACCCTTGTCGTTTTGGCAACAACTTTTTCTTTTAGCTTTTTAGCTTTTAAAGCCTCACTTTTTTTAAGTCCAATCATATTTTAACCAACTTTCAGCTAAATGCTACATCCATGTACATTGTGGAGGAAATTTTTGTTCAAAGGAAATTCTCCTCATCAATTGGTTATCTTTTTGCACTTAATAGTTCATGTTCTAATTATCCTTTTCTTGTTAGCCTTGCTAAACCATTTTTTTTCTTTTACACTGATAACAATCTATTGATCTGATGCTTGGATGTTGCTGCAGATCAAAGAAAACAATTTAGTTTGGAATGGGAAAAGCGGTACAAAATAATTATTGGAATTGCTCGAGGACTACTTTATCTGCATGAAGATTCTCAGCTCAGGATTATTCATAGGGATTTGAAAACCAGTAACATCCTGTTAGATGAAAATATGAATCCCAAAATTTCTGATTTTGCTTTGGCAAAATTATTCGATCGAAGCCAAACTCAAGGCAATACAAATCAGATTGCTGGCACTTAGTAAGAACTTCCCCGTTCTTGGACAGTTTTCATTCTTAATATATTTGCAAACATTATATGTAACTTTCAGATACTGAATTAGTCTGTGTACCAAGTGATGACATGTGTGAATGCTCACGTCTGCATGATGTTTGTGTTGTATGATTCTAAAAGGCACTTTTCTTGTAAAAGACTTACCAACTTTTCTTGTTTGTTGGTGGAATGAAGCAGATACATGGCACCAGAGTATGCTAAGAATGGGAAATTTTCAGCTAAATCTGATGTCTATGGCTTTGGTATCTTAGTTTTAGAAATTGTAGCTGGTCGAAAAAGCTCTGCAATTCAGTGAATCTTCAATCCTATGTAAGTTAGCTGTATGAGTATTCTCTTCTGTGCATAATTTTTAATTAGCAGCTCAAGATTGATTTGAATTCAACTTGTTACAGGTATGGCAACATTGGGGCAATGGAATGGCTTTGGAGCTGTTGGATCCAAGCTTGGGTGATCAGTGTCCAAGATATGAAGTTATGAAGTGCATCCATATTGGATTGCTATGTATCCAAGAAGCTGCTGCTAATAGACCTACAATGTCACAGATTGTAATGATGCTTAGTGCCCATAGTACTATAACATCCCAAATACCCTCAAGACCAGCATTTTTGGTCACTAGGGAAAATCCTGAATCAGACTTGGTGACAGAAGATGCTGGAGCATCATCTCAACAATTTGAATCCAAACCAGAACCATCACAGAAATCTATTAATGAGGTTACAATAAATGATTTAGATCCCCGCTAGCAAAATATTGGGCACTGTTGTTTAAGACTTTGTACCATATATATAATTGAACTGTTGGAGCTAGCAATTCAGTGCTGGTCCTTTTCTTGGTCTAGAACTAATTAGACCTCAAGTTAGGTATTGATCTGCAGAATATTGTAAGTAGATCATGGATTTTCTCTATTACATTCATCAGTGGTGACTCCAGGAATTTTTCCTAGGGTGTTCCTTAAGAAGCATAATTTTCCCTAGGGAGGTTCCAGGAATTTTTCCCAAATGTATTGTTGTTTAGTTGTTTCATTAATTTTTTTGTCTTTTATAAATTATAATTTGTTATATTATTGTTTCATTAATTACAAAATTATTAATTGTTGTTTAGCCTAACATAATTTAATTTTTTTGTCTTTTATAATGTATTGGTTAATTAAATTATTAAATAAATTTTTATTAATCAACGCATAACCATATAATCAACCCCTTTATAAATAGTATTTATAGGAATAGAATTTCTCCTACTACTTTTAGGAAAAAAATTAATAAACCTACTTCTACTTCTACTTGAGAAAGGAAAAACAATTTAATTAGGAAAAGAAAAACAATTAAAATCCTAAATCATTAAGGAAAAAGAAAACAACATAAAATATTAAAATATTTTATTCTTCCTTAATCAATCTGCATCATTCTTTCGGGGTTGGAGAAAACTCATCCTCGAGTTTTGTGCCAATCTTCCATGATCAATTGGAACCCCGAATAATCCTTTCCATCTTATTCTTCTATGCAAAACAAGACAAATCAATATGCTACTTATCAATCTTTTCTCACTCATTATAAATCTTGATGTATGGTTTATTCTTGACCTCTCTTGCCACGGTAGGATATAAGAAGTAAGTACTAAAAAAGAATCCATGCACACATCCATAAACTTCATATTGCCTCCTCCACAAAGATTACTTAAAATCACTTGTTCACGCCTCTTGTTGACCTCTATCAATTCTTGTTCAATAAAATCCACTCAGAAGGGATCAATAACGATTTCCATTAATCTTTCCAAATTGATGTTTATTGTATTACCAAAAAAATTTGAGAGAAGCTCATCAACCCCAATGAAATCATAGTGTCTAATGTGTTCAAGTTCAAGCTTTAGTAGATTGAAACTTTGTTCATCAATTGAGAACTTGTCTACTATTGAACAAACCAATTGTACCAACCTATGATTGTAATCAGTAAAATCAATAACCTTTTGTTTTTTAATGTTGAAAGTCTCATCAACGGTGTGAGTTATTGGCTCACCTCGTATGTATATGACTTTATTTTCATCAAGCTCAATCTTGTCTCCTTGACTATAATCTTCAAGATAGTCATCATAAATTGGTGGAGAATCCCAATTTACTACACAGACTCTTTCAATGTATTCATTCTCCTTTTTGATATCGTAGTCCTCCTCCTCGACATCAAAATACTCCTCCTCCACATAACATGGATTTGGATGGCAATTTTGAGGTCGGTTTTCAACGGCTAAGGCGGTGAGCTGCTTTGAAAGCGCATCAAACCACTCCTCTGTTCGTTGAAAGAACGCCTATAATTGTGCATCGCGTGCAATCTCATCGCGTTCATACACGTCATCTATGGCAACAGGTCTTCCCCCACATGCTCCTCTTTGTGCCATGGTAGGAACCTAACCTGACTCTGATACCAACTGATGCAGCGTAGGCATGTAGTAGTAGAATCTGTAACACACAATTATTACAACTCTTCCACGAAATCTAAGTTCCACAAGAACACTAGGCTAGTAGGTAAAATAGTAGAGAAAACATCTCTAACAAACTTAATCAACGCATAACCATATAATCAACCCCTCTATATAGAGTGTTTATAGGAATATAATTTCTCCTACTCCTTTTAGGAAAAGAAATAATAAACCTACTTCTACTTCTACTTGAGAAAGGAAAAACAATTTAATTAGGAAAAGAAAAACAATTAAAATCCTAATTCAACAAGGAAAAAGAAAACAACATAAAATATTAAAATATTTTATTCTTTCTTAACCAATCTGCGTCAATAAACAAATAAAATTTTTTTTAATTATTATATATAAAAAAAAAAATTTCAAGTCAGGGTGTTTCTGGGAACACACTGAGCATAATGTGGCGTCGCCACTGATATTCATAATTAGGTTAACCTTAAAGAGAATTGAAGGGTTCAACTTGACACACGCATGACCGAATTGGAGCATGCCATATATATTAAATATTGTTGGGTTGTGGTTGCTTTAAATAGATATTTTCTCCCTATGGCAAGTGAATACCCTCATTAATTATTAAGATAGTTTTATTTACATTAAAATTTATTATTAAAATATCAAGTGACCTATTAAGGGTTAAATAAATTTACTTTAGGTAAAATTCTGATACTTAGTATCCGTTTAGGAACAACTTATTTAGCTAAAGTTGAAAACTTTTTATTGAAAGTGTAAAAAATTGTTAAAAAAATAAGCTGAATAGTATAGTAAGACTTATGAATAGTATCAAAAAGTGCAATAAGACCCTTGAATTGTAGCAAAAATAAGCTAAAAGTATAGATAATATGAATTTTTTAGCTCATTCCAAATGGATGCTTAAATTTTAAGGAATTTAAAATATTATAACCAAAAGTTTAAAGTAGTTTAAAATAAGAGTAATGCTATAGGCATAAACTATTTTACAACATTTTTACAAAATGTTGATGTAGTCAATCTCTTATTGGTTTTTCATCTAGACCCACAATTAATATTATATTTTCAAATATCAATAATCATTCACCACATCAACACTCTGTAAAATAGTTCGTATCTCTAATATTATTCTTAAAATAAATAATTTGTTGTGTATTACAAGTTGTAATAATGATATTAGGAAAAATTTATTTTTATTTACATTAAATAATATTTTATTTATTTATTTATATATATATATAATTTTTTTAATTAATCATAATATTCGAATACTAGTTTTTGTGTGTGTGTGTGTGTGTGTGTACTCGTTAAAGAATACAAGTCCTAGGCTCCTAGCTACTTTTCCCTAGTAGCCATACCCCGGCCATAGACATCATAGAAAATAACATCTTAAATGGAAGGATATAATTTTTTTTTAATTATTATTTTTAGTTATAATATTCTGCTAACCCTTCACAAGTCGCAAGTTGAACCCTTTTCTTACCTAGACCCCAAAATACTTTGCACATGGAAAAGTGCCAATGATGCTATAAGACTCTTGGCAGAATGATTTTAATTTAAAAAAAATTAAGAGGAGTTTTTTCTATAATATATTTATAATTGACATCTAGAAGATTTTACCATCACTATAATTGAAAACATTTGACTTTTGATTGACTTTGTATAAGTTTCACAATTTTGTATGTCATTATATATATATATATGTGTGTGTGTGTGTGTGGGGGGAGGTGTAAACCCTTTATTAGAATTTCACCACCATTAATAACTATCTTAATGACCTTTTTAGATTTTAGAAAAATTACACTTGCCCCTAAACTATGAGAATAAACATTTACCCCACTAAACTATTATATGTTTAACACTTTGCATCCTATAGTAGAGTTTATTTAACTGTTAACTTTGAGGTTATTTTACACTCACTTGTAACTCACATGACTTTTGCATAAATTTTTTTTTTTTTTTGAGCACCATATGAAAAGACCATATTGCCTCATTTTTAATCTCTTAACATACTCACGTGTCTCAACACTTCACATTAGTTCTTGCATTGCATTCTCTACCTTCTACCGCCCTAAAGTATATAACTAATGTTTAAATAAACTTTAGTGCAAATGTGCAACACACAAAAAGTTACCATAGTAATAGTTTTTATTTTATTTTTTTATTTTTTATAAGACTTGAGTAATATTTTAGTGGGGTAAGTATTCATTCTCATAGTTTAAGAAGAAATAAGGGTAATAAGAAGTATAGTTTCTTTAAGACATTTTCCTCTCTCTTAGTGTGTGTGTTAAACTACTTTAGTATTCTTAAAAAAAAAAAATTGTATAGTTTAGTTTGATACTATAATTATTAAATTTATTAATATTTAGACAAAAAATAAAAAAATATTAACAACTATTGTAATTATTATATTTCATATCAAAAAATAGGTGTATTAATAATTACCATAATTATCGAATTAAATAATTAGAAAAAATAAAAACAAATCAATATATACCATTTTTCTAATAATAGTTGGCTTCAAGGAGATTTGTGTTAATGTTTCCTAGTCTCAAAGACTTTTTCTCGGCCACCACGTCACCATAAATGAATATAACAATAAGTTAGTAGTTGACTTCAAGGAGATTTCTATAGATGTTTCCTAGACCCTAGTACTCTGCTGGGAATTAACTTAATTACCGGCCAAGACTTACTAGGTTTCCATGGCTTACGCATTGAGTGTGGACAACGAATTGATATATTTTTTTTTTTATGGCAATATAATTAGTATTTTTTTTCTCCTCTGGTGAAGGTTTACCGAGTTTACCATGGCTGTATTTTTCAAGCAATTGAAGAGATGTTAGGGATAAAAGTACTCCAGCAAGCCGATTCATTAAACAAGAATGGCGCAATTCCCTTCAGATATCCTCTTTGACATCTTTTCACGACTACCCATCAAGTCACTTTTTCGATTCAAGTGTGTCTCTCCACTATGGTCCAATATCATTGATGATCCATGTCTTGCTTACATGCACCTAACTCGATGTGTTCAAGAACCCAAAATCTTACTTCTTGATCATCATCACACGCCAGATGTAACGTTTACAGAAGCTGGGGTCTTCTTGAAGGCTAACGTGAATTTAGTCCCAAAGTTTGCAAATTCAAAAGCATATTTCTTAGAGGGTTGTTGCAATGGTTTGCTTTGTTTTACAAAACGTTGTGATGATTGTGTTTTGGTTTTGTTTAATCCTCTTAGGCAAGAAGTTCTAGCACTACCACCATCTACATCCTCTCCTCCATTAGGCAAGAGAAAATATGGATTAGGGTTTGATTGTTTAACCAACAAGTACAAGATTGTTAGTGTTTTCTTCCGGGAAGGTGGTTATGAAAATCCAGACTACAATTTGGGTGCTCAAGTATACACTCTTGGTACAAGTTCATGGAGAACTATTAGCAAAGGTCCTCCTTTCCCTTTAATTGGAAAGCCTATATTTGCATGTGGAGCTCTTCATTGGCTTGTTAACTCTCATGATGCTTTAAAGGATAAGATTGTTTCTTTTGACGTTGGGAAGGAGGAGTTTGGCTTGATTTCTCTACCAAAAATTTGGGTTGGTCATTTGTTTGATCTAGGAGCAAACTTGGCTGTGGTTGATCTGTCATCTGATACCCACATCGAAATTTGGGTAATGAAGGAATATGAAAAGAAAGAATGGATCAAGGAATACAAGATTAATATTAATGCACCAATGGGGATGCCAAATAATTCATTGATTGAAGTTATAGGACTATGGGGACTTGGTGAAATACTATTGAAGTACAATGAAAGTTTATTTTCCTATAATCTGAGGACTAGTGAGTTAAGGTACATCCAGATTCCAGGGCTCAGTAATGACACAGAAGTCTTATGTCACATTGGTAACTTGCTATCAATTTCTAGGTTTTAAAGCAGAGTAAAGGTTTAAGGCTTTTGTTTCTGAGTCAAAATTTTGATAAAAATTATTTGACTATTTTGAATGAATGAAAGATGCTTAATTTGATTTGCTTGGTTCAGAAACTATTGTGATGTTGCTTGTGTTACGGTATACATTTCCATGTCAATTTTGATCCTAAAGCTTGCTTATTTATTTTCAACGTTCTAGTCCATCATTAATGAGTTCACTTTTCACCTCCCCTTCTTGCTATTTCTATGTGTTCTTTTGTTATTCCATTTATCTATATATATATATATATATATATTTTGTATTATGGGTTATTGTAACTTATTATATACATTAGGTTGTGGCATAAGTGTGTGGTAGCAAGATAAATTTTTTTGCTGATGCAGGCCTGCATAATTGTAGCTTGGAGGTATTATTTGTAGATTCACACATGGCCTTTACCTAATCCAATTAGACAGTTGCTTAGCAATAAGTTTGTTTATGATCTATTTGAATTTTAATTTGCTTTATTTATAACAGATGTGTTACTTTGTTATTTTTTTATGAGTAATTCTTATGGTTGAGTCCATTATGAATATGAGAGGAAGAAACACTATTTATCCATATTTTGGAAGTACTTAAGAATTAATTTTCCATTTTTTATTTGTCTATTGGAGAAATTGAATGGTGCTTCCTCCTCTCACATTCATAGTGGAGTCCACTTATTAAATTTATAGTGAGGCCCACAATGAATGTGAGAGGAGAAAGCATTATTTATGCAACATATTCTGAAAGTACTTAAGAATTCCCCCCCTTTCTTTTTTTTTTAATTCTCTATTGGAGAAATTGAACCTGCCCTGTTTACTGAATAGGCAAGACAACTAATATTAAAGAGGATGTTGTCTCGGTTTGGTTAAATTCAGCCTGGATAAATCATATATATCTAATAGGGTCAGGACTAGGCCATGCGACATAGTTTCAGGTGTTATTATTTGGAAAACATACATATACATTTTGCAATACTTGAGTGAAAATCATCCTCATTGCAAACCTACCCGCATGTGCTAACTAACGTGTGCCTGAAATATTGATATACTTAATTGTGGATGTGTACCCAAAACACATTTCTAAGTATGTCAAGATCTTTAATTTTAATAATATCCTTAATGCATTTGAGATATAAAATGGCATGCATGTGGTGGTTAGCTCTGGGTGCCAGGCCTTTCCTTAAGCTCACTAAAATCCAAAGCATATGTAACAACGACAGAATATATATATTGACCTTTTCAACATTAAAATATGAGTCATGACTCATGAGTAGCAGATAAAATATTTTCGAATGACTAAATGTAAAATTGCTAGTAAAGTTTCCATGTAGAATCACTAGTGCCAAAAGTTTAAGCTGTTGGCCAAAGTAGAAGATCCATTTTGTAATTTGTAATTTGACCTTAAGTTGGTTACAATTATTTATTTATTTTTTTTAGTTTGTAATTTCGTATGCATATATGGTTGGTATTGAAATATTGATATTATTAGAATTCAGATTAACAAATTTCATGACAATGTAATCTTGATTATTGAGTATATGATGTGCATTATTGAGAAAAATACATTGGAAGAAGTGGGACGTTTTGTGTCAATCAAAAATAGAGGGTGGTTTAGGCTTTCAAGATCTTTGCAAGTTTAATGAAGTTATGTTGGCAAAACAGGTTTGGAGGTTGATTCATGATAGGGAGTTTCTATTTTATAGAGTTTTTAAGGCGAAGTACTTCCCAAATTGTTCTATATTTGAAGCAAAATCGACTTCCGAATCTTTTGCTTGGAAAAGCATTCTTTGGTCAAGAAACCTGATCAGGAGAGGAGCAAGGTGGAGGGTGGGTGATGGTGAGACCATTCGAGTTTTTCAGGATGCTTGGCTAGTGAACACAACAGATGGAAAAATTGCTACCCATAAATCTATCCTATTCCCTGACGCCACAATAAGTTCTTTGATTAATCAAGCTTCGGGTTGGTGGAATATCTACTTGATTGACCATTGCTTTTACCCCCTCGAGGCTGCTCTCATCAAAGCTCTACCTCTTTGCTCTACCCCACAAGAGGATCTTTTGATTTGGCCCATGGAAAAATCTGGTAATTATTCAGTTAAGTTAGGTTACCGAATTTTACGTGAATGGCAAGACTTGGATGATAATCGGGGTCAGGTATCGGATGAGTAGAAAAGGTTTTGGAAAAGCATTTGGAGGATAAAAATGCCAGGGAAGATAAAGCACTTCATTTGGAAAGCTTGTTCAAACATTTTGCCAACCAAGGAAAACCTGCTATGGAGGAAGGTTCTCCAGGATTCGGTGTGCCATCTCTGTGCCAGGGAGTCTGAGGATGTTTTCCATGCATTGTGGGGCTATGAGAAAATACTTCCAATCTAGGATTCGGACTTTGGTTGGGTGGATATGTCTTGAATAACCTCGGATTCTTTTTCTGATATCTTGAAGCTGATTCAAGAACGACCTCACTTAGTAGCCTTGTTTGCAACTATGACATGGTCCATTTGGTATCATCAAAACAAAACCCGGTTACAACAATCTTTGTTACCGCTGGAAAAAAATCTCAAGTTTCGCTAAGGATTATGTTTGGGATTTTGCTAAGCAGAACAGAAGCTTCCCCAACATTCAACAGAAGGTCATTAAGAGATGGTGCCCTCCTAACTCGGATCTAGTGAAGGTAAATTTTGATGGGGCGATGTTTAATGAGTGAGATGAGGCTGGAATTGGTGTAATTATTCGTAATTCCAGGGGTGAAGTGATGGCGGCACTGTCTGAGAAGATTCAAAAACCTCCTTCAGCTGAAATTCTGGAACTACTAGCTGCCAAGAGGGCTATGTGATTCTCCCTTGAAACGGGCTTCAACAAATCTGTCTTAGAGGGAGATTCGGAGTCAGTGATCAGATCTCTAAGGCATGGTGGTTATGAAAATTCACTAGGTGGTCATCTTATCAAGGATATCCTATTTATTATAAACTCTTTTAAGAGTATTTCTTTCTCTCATGTTGTACGGCAAAGCAATGCAGTTGCACATGCTTTAACCCAGAAAGCTAGACATTTCTTTCCTTTACTTGTCTAGATGGAGGTTGTTCCACCGGACGTTAGCACTTTTGTTTTGTCTGATTTTCCTCGTTGATGAATATAGTTCAGCACGTATTTCATTCTCACCAAAAAAAAAAAAAAAGTTTTTAAGTTGTAATGTTCAAAATGCATCTTAAAGAATACAAGATTTCAATATTAACCTTTGGTAATCTTATTTACATAATTGGTCAATTGGCTTAACTTGTTTAATCCACTGAATAATTTGGGTCTAAATAAGCTTTTTCAGATAACACCCTTGCCGTTACTTTCACAAGGAAAAATATGCCATCTGAACTGGAAGAGCTCATTGACCTTGAAGTTAATCATTGTACTTTAAACAATCATTTTTATTGCTAATGGAGATCCAATCATGCCTCCATTTTAATTAGAGCTTCACAATAGTCTTCTTTAGTTCTTTATATATTTCCTGCAATCCTGAGTTGGATACAGGGATTAGGTACGCCAGGTCTATGTCTATCACATGGCTGCCATAACCACTACATGAATAGCTTTTCGCCTATGTGGTTGTACATGCTCGAACCCTGACCTGTCCTTTGTGAGAGGATTGCAAGAATAATTAAATCCCCTAACATGAAGTTTTGACTTTCTACGTTTCCAATTATTTTCCATGACTTCCCGACTCCGTAGACCAAAAAATAACAATGTCTTCAATGTGAAAGGGCTCTCTTCCTCGTCCTATATATCACCTCTATATATAGAATTCCTAGCTCAAACTGAAATCCATCCAATTGTTTCTTTGTGATTAACTTTCATCATTTTGCCATCTTTTCCAATTTTCTACTTCTAAGCTCCAGAAATGGCAATGCTGAGATCAACATTAATGAGCTTGGCTATATTAGCCATGCTCATCAATTTAGGTATGGGGGCAAATTACACAGTCGGAGGCGCAAACGGGTGGGATACAATCACCGACTTGCAAACATGGGCTTCATCTCAATCATTTTTAGTTGGAGATAACCTGAGTAAGTAACATGTATTTATAAATGAGCCACTTTCAATATACTAGAGATCTATTTATGCTGTGGTTTTCATAATTGTGTATGTTATCGAAACCACATTATCCAGCCTGTAATAATTTGATTAAGCTTGATGGAGAAAAGAGAGTTAAAGCTGACTAAATGTATTCACAGTTTTTCAGTACACACCAAACCATGATGTGCTTGAGGTTTCAAAGTCAGACTATGACTCTTGCCAGGCAAGTAACCCAATTCAATCTTACAGTGGTGGCACCACCAGCATCCCACTCTCTTCACAAGGCAAGAAATACTTCATCTGTGGAACAAGTGGACATTGTAGCCAAGGAATGAAAGTTCAAATAGACACTCTTGCAACATCAGCCCCACCACCCGCATCCCCTTCAAGCAAACCACCAACTTCATCGGTGACTCCATTGGTTCCTACTCCAGCTTCAGAAAGTCATTCTTCCTCACCAGCTCAAACGCCAAAATCCACTCCCACTGTACCATCTCCAACACCATCTGCAACTGCAGCAAAACTACCTTCCTCATCAGCTCACAGAGGCGGTTTTCTTGTCAACATCACAATGGGGATAATCTTTGTAATGACAATGCTTCAGGCATACTAAGCATTGGATTATTTCTTTGTGAGGAATATTTATTGTGGCCAAATATTATTTTACCTGTTGACGCATTTTGGAAACAAGTTCATAGCACAAGCATAATGTCATCTCACGATTAATGTTGAGCCTCCTTTAATTCTCTATCTAGCAATTAATGTTGGGATTTCTTGTTCGTTTATATTTCTACAAATCCTCTCTCTGCAAAACCCTCTCTAACTACACTTTTCCTTGAAGAATTTGACATGACTGAATTTTCTATAACATTAAATACGGGCAAATAATACAGCTGTAGTTGCAGATTTTTATCTGATTCATTAATATATTCCACACTACTGGAAGAATTACAATATATTATATATGATGCTCTACCTCCAAGTTTAAAGTTTAAACCAGCCTACACCAAACCCGAACCAAAAGGCTAAAAGATAAACAACTATACTGCCATGGATTGACTAATAACCTGCTACTCAACAAGCTCAACTGCTGCAAGTTTAGGCACTAGATTAGTAAAAAACCAACAGGTGATGCAAAAGAAATCGACTCCATATTGTGAATATATACAATAATCCTAAAATGATACAGATCGGAACCAAAATATATCATTCCTATGTCCAATCTGTACCAATATGGTATATACAACATTGCACTATACTAGGACATGTGAGATCACTCCAAGAGTTCCATATGATTAACTCATGACATGAAATGTCTTTTCCTCTAAGCAATAAAATGGGATTGCTTCCTAATAAATTATATTTCTTTACAGTACATGAAACTAAAAACACACAAGCAATTGAAATCAAAAACCCCAAAAAAAAAAAAAAAAAAGCATCCTAGCATTACAGGTAAATGGTATTATGAGCCAAACCATGGAAGGCCTTCAATTTTAAGCAACTGGAGGGCGTAGTACATGATCCAGTGATGTATCAACTGCAGCAGGTGGCATGAATTGCCACATGGCAATACTGGGGTAACCAATGAAAGGTATCAACTTGTTGCTAGAAACTTGCCCTTGGGCAGCAAATGCAGTCGACATTGCAGTGGGATGAGCCAGGAAGCATTGTGGTGTACTCGTTGCTTTGACTTGCTGCTCCAACTTCTCTTTGTCTGCCTTGAGCCTCTGCTTCTCATCACGAAGCTCATTCTTCTCAGCCTGCACAGAAAAAGGGCAAGCAAAAGTTATGTCCATGCATAATGCAACCAGTTACCCATACATATGTGACGAGTATGCAGCTAGGGAGGATAATTGATAAAATGAAATGCAGATGACGGAGCAATTTTTAAATGAAGTAAATCCTCCAAAAAGATAAAGAAAGATCCCACTCCAAAATAATCCAACCTTCAATTCTTTAATCTTCACTTGCAAATCCTCATTTGATTCCTTCAGCTTCTGAGCTTTACTTCTTAACTGGGTCACCATTCGAATAGCATCAGCCAAAATGGCAGCCTTGTCTGTTTTAGGCGGCCTTCCAGGCTCCAGGATAGAACCCAATTCTAGAAACCTTGAAATCACACCAAATTTAATGTGAGAATTAGAATGCGGAGAACACTCAATAAGAAAATATAACGAACAATAGCATGCCTCTCATTCAGCCAATCTCTTCGCAATTTCTCCCGGCATGCTTTTGAGGCAGATGCAATACATGATTCAGGCCTCAACCTATAAGAAAATTTGCAGAAAAATTTAGGAAACATAATATGTGTGTGTGTGTGAGAGAGAGAGAGAGTCACCATTAAAAAAAATTATTTATTTAAAGAAAATAAGTCTCAATCACAACTATTTGCAATCACATCATACCTCAACTGAATGTAATATATACTTGTGTGTGTGTGTGTATAATACAAAGCTTATATTTGTGATTGCCTTTTATTTGTTGAAGCAGCATTGCAGTTTATTTTTCAAGGGGAAAAAATTGTAGAAATTGTTTAGGATAATAGAATATGAGCAACTCAATTTGCATTTGCTGGTGTTTGAATTCAAAAGGAATATCATTTCCCAAACCTTTTGTCATTATATTCCTCTGATCCATTGGTTTGAGCATCCACTAGAAGATCATCTCTACCTATTTAAAATGTAAGGCATGGTTGCCAATTCAAGATTTAAAATTTACACAACTTGTACCATGTTCCTTTTCCTTTTTTCTTTTTTGGAAAGTATATATCAGTGTGCATTGTATATTAAAATAAGTCAGCCCAATAATTGAATAAGAGCAAGCCGTCTGTCAGTAGATGAAGTAGCAACTATGAAATCTCAAGTGCAGCCAATAACTATTCCCATAAATCTGGAACGACTAATTAAGTTTCATATTATTGGAGGGAATCCAACCAAACTCAATAAGTTAATTTATCAGGGTTGCATGAAACACACCATAGAACCCATCTGTACAACTAGAACCCACAACTTTTTTGTAAAAGTTTTTTTATTTTTTTTTTATTATTATTTTTTTTTATGGTGAAGTGGGGAGGAGGGGGTGGAATTATCATCAACATGTCATTGATTGTATTCCCACTAGATCTATAATATGACATAGAAAATTATGGCCGAAATGTTATTGGTTTTTGGTATGTTGTTGTCAAAGTATGACCCACACACACAGTTGAGACTAAAAATGACACCCATCTCTGTACTTTTCACACCTTCCTATTTTTCTCATGTTTGCTAAGTTACTCAATTGAGAGAACCTCTTGTTGGTTGAGTGTAGAAATGTTGGCAGTAGGTTTTCTCAAGAGAATTCAATTTGGTCTATTTCCACTTCAACTTCATACAGAGCAAAACTTGCCTGTATAATAAAGCATAGCAATTTTGCATATGAATGAACCACTCCCAACAGATTCCCATTCCCCCTTCAAGATCTACAACAAACCAGTAATAGTGCTTTGACCTTAAGAATCCTAGACTGGTCATCTCACCTATTTAGGATTAGAAAAGACAACTAGATGCCAAAAATTAACACACAAGTAAGTTTACAATGTTACAGATCTATCTATCCATTGTGAGTGGTAAAAACACCAGATTACAATCTATCATTGAATACATATACCTTATACATGGAAACATGTCGTTATCTTTCTTGCACAAGAAAAGGAAGGAGAAATTTACCGTTTCCGATGACCAACTTCCTTGAGGCTATCTGAATCTCTAAATGAGCAATCCACTTCCACACTGGGAACACATAGCATGTGATCAGGACATCAAGAAAAACTGAGAAACATGATAACATTACTACACATATGTATAAGATCTATTGCTCCTATTCTGAATTACATAATATAACTTCCTTTTTTTTTCTACAGCTGACATTTGAGTGCTTTTATTTTTTTGGCTTCAAAATGAAAACATGATATTACATTTAAGATAAGAATTGTTTTTGTCAATCCACCCAAACAAGTAGAAAGAGAACTTTTGAACATAAAGGACTACAGCAGAGGAAACATTGCTTTACATACTGATCAAGAAATATCTTATATCGCCAATTTGAGGAGAAATCTAAAACCTTGAGCAAACTGTCAAGCTACAGAAGTAACATCAATCTATTACTACCAACAACAGAAAACAAAAACCACAGAAAATGGGGAGCAATAGAACCCCCAACATGATTTTATCTGCAACTTGCAAAAGAGCTACCGGTGCACTCAATTTGACTTGGGGAATGGTTAAGGAATATCGCAAAAGACTTGCATAGTTAAAATTAGTGGTATGACATGGTAATTAATTACACAATATTCAGTCAACTAATTAGGCAATAAATCAGATTAACAAAAGCGCCCAAGAGTTCAATAATTCTACAATATTTGTTTAAAGACACTTTCCTTTATAGGGTAATAGTTCATAGAAAAGTACTACGTCCACAAAATTTTCACAACAAATTCTAAGTGATAAGTTGTTACTAATTTTAATTTGAAATCACTACTAAATATATATAAATATATATATTTTTTCAGCTAATAATGACCTGTCACTTAGGATTTGTTATGAAAGTATTGTTGACATGGATTTATCATTATACATATCCTAGTATATTATAGATTCTCTATCATTGTTACCTTGAGAGTTGATCAGAGCACAACCGTAATGACGTACATCTTTCTAGAGAAGCCATAACCTAGATTCTAGAACAGCAACTTCCTAGAATTCTCCAACTTTTGTACACATCACTTGTGGAAAGTCAGGAAATTTTTATTTTTATTATTATTATTTTTTATATTTTTACAGCTTAAAACCATAATTTGCGAAAATTAATTGAACATAAGTTGTAAACTCTACTGGTTTTCAGTCCAACTAATGTACTTATTACTCATGAACACGTTAAACTGACACATATGAGATAATTATTTCAACAAGCACAATTCTAAGTTCTAACAAGGCTGACTAAAAGTAAAGATAATTTATTTACCAAAACAAACTATTGCCAAATATTAGTCTTAAAACAGCAAAGAGCACGTGTTTGGACCTTATTGCATACAACCTAGGAAAAAGGAAGACATAATAAAACTTCAATGTTCCTACTTTCTCCTTTTGTTTTCCTTCACTTTCTCGGTAACCAAACAGGGAAGTTAAGTTAAGCAAAACAGACCCCAACCTGGTATTGAAGGAACAATTGAGGGGTTGTGGGGCCCAGCTGAGACTACCGGAGATGGAAGACGGAAATGGGTCGCCGGGAACTGAGATTTGTTCTACAAAGCCATAGTCAAAGAGCCAATTGGAGCTTTCTGAGGAGTCAATTTCCATTTTTTGTGAGTGGGAAAATTTTAGATTGCCGACGAGCACATACCCCAATTTGGTACTAGTACTATTAGTTGAGTGGGAAAATTAATGAGGAAGTTCTGTTTGATTGGATGGAAAGACAAAGACTATGGAAGAAAATGCGAGAAAGTTATGTCAGCACTCGGCATTGTCCGAGTATCCCACGCCACCTTCAAATAGTCAACGCCATTCCGCACTGTTTGAAATTAACTGAAATTGCAACTATCACTTTTTTAAGTTTAAGATCGTGATTTAAAGTTCTCATTTTAATTATTTAAAAAAAAAAAATTGTATATATTAACTTTTTAAATAAATAAATATTTTTTGGGCTGGGTAGAGGGTTTTTTTTTTTTTTGGTAAAGTAAATAACATATATTTGAACCTATGTGTTGGAGTGTCCTACTCCATAATTTATGAAAATTGTTCTTATTATTTAACAATATACTATATTGACTAAATTTTCATATTACAAGAATTCGAATGAAGGTCCTTTATTTGACTATAAATAAATTTATTAATTGAACTAGTTAAAACCCATAAATAGAAATAACTTTGAGGGTCCGGATAGATTCATGTGTATGTTTGCATGTTTTTAGCTTTAAATCCAAAAAAGAAAGGGTTGAATGTATATTTTATATTTTTATGATTTCATGTTTTTTTTTTTTTTGGCTGAATTATGTTTGTGTGAATTAGAATTCAGCCGGATGGTACCTAAAATCACGCCTAAGATTTTAAAACATAGATTGAAGAAAAGATCGGAGGAAAAGATGTTTGACTTTGATTCTAAGTTTTAACTGAAGTTATTTCTCCCAAAAAAAAAAAAGTTTTAACTAAAGTTGGGGCGCATGAGTAGTTATTTCCTATATTGGTCCCTACACAAAATGCCCCCAATAACTCTGCTGTGTTTAGTGTTAAATAATAAATATTCGACCATTGTTGGTCGTAGCCCATCAATTCTTGTCTCTCCTTTATTTGTTATCAAATGAAATGCGCAAATTATGGAAGAGTATCTTATTATTATTTAGGAGAGTTTCACGAGATTTCTCTTTTATAATGTCTGTAATATAAGTGAGTTTTATATGTTTAAATCTCACATACTGTAATCTCACATACTGTGAAATGATAATCTTGTGATATTGAAAAAATTATTATCATTATTTTATTAGACTTAAAAAATATGTTAAACTAAAACAAAAGTATAACTATATTGATGAAAAAAACTTATTTACATCTATTGAAAAGATTCTTATCATGGCTCTACCCGTAATTATTTACTCTTCATTAACTACAGCCCAAAACAAGTCTCCAGCCTACAGGTTCATTAAGTGAATCAATACCAAAGGTTCTCTCTCTCTCTCTCAAATTTCTATTAAGTAGAAACTCTACAAAATGCAACACAATACACACACACACAGCTGAATCGAATTCAAAGCTCAGGTCGAATCAATTAAACCATTTACGTTATTCTTTTCTCCCTCCTCAACAATGATAATAGCCTAGTTTTGTTTGATTAAAAGACAAAACCCGTGTTTAGAGAAGCCAACAAATGCACGGATTGGCTGGCAAAATGGGGCAGTGCAATGAAGGAAGATTTTGCTGTTTTTGAATTTCCTTTTACTGCTGAACTTAAGACCTTAGTTGCTAAGGATAATAATGGCTTGTATTATGCTAGGCTTGCTTCTGCCAGTACGGCATCTGTAACTGTTTAACTCTTCTTTTGTTAATTTGAATTGAATGCCTTTTAACTTAAAAAAAAAAAAAAAAAGACAAAACCTGAAAGTACTTACACTTATTTTCTAACACGTCTTTTCACATAAAGATTCAAATTAAAGACTATTTATTCTCGTACCATGATACATTATAGCTTGTTCTTAAAATTTAAGGTTGCGTTTGGTTCGATGTAAATCAAATTTTGAGTGTAAAATGAATATAGGAGAAAATGAATTCCCGTAAGAAAATTAAAATCCGGGCGTTTCGGTGTGCAATGGACAATATTTCAGAAAACGATTTCCAGTGTTTGGTAACATTCTGTAAATGCTATTTTCCTACAAATTTTTCACATTTTCTTAACTTTCAAACAAATTTTATATCAGAAAATCTATCACCACCCATAGAAAATCCACCACCACACAACACAAAAACCACCACCCACACCACCACAAAAAAAAAAAAAAATCAAAGATCAAAGAGAGAAAGATTGAGAGATTGAGGGAAAGAGAGATAGATTGGGAAAGAGAGATCGGTCTTTAGCAGCAACGATGATCTTCAGCGACAGTGACGAGATCGGTCTTGGGTGGTGATAATGGTGCATGGCCTGCGGTTGGTTGTCAAGATCGGAGCTCAACTTGTCTCGTTGGGCATGGCTGGCAATCGGAGAGATGGGTCTTGGGTGTTTGTGGATCGATGATGGCTGGCAATCAGTGATGAGGGAGGGGTGGATCGGTGATGGCTAGCGATCAGTGATGAGGGAGAGGCACGGCCCAGAGAGCGATGTCGTCGATCTCAAGTTCAGGTGATCTCTCTCTCTCTCTCTCGATTCGATGCTTTTTTTTTTTTTTTTTTTTCTGGAAATGGTTTAAAGGTAAAATAGATCTATAATCAATTTTACACTTCAGCCAGCCACATTTTACAGTCAACAGAAATGATTTTCCGTTTGACCAATTTTTTCATGTACAACCAAACACACGACAGGGTGTAAAATGATTTCCTGAAATGCTTTTCAGGTGAAACAAACGCACCCTAAAATTTTTTATCGAACTTATCTAAGTGTGAAGATGAAAAAACTGATAGGTAAACTTTACTACAACACAAACTACTTTCTTTAACCCACTTCGGCTGGTCTACCAATCTCTCAAAGAGTTACTGTCTGCCTAATTTTTAATGGGAAAATGTTAACATTATTGAATATTAGCCTTGGGTTTGTTTCGGACACTCAGATGCAACAGGCTAGGTGGAATAAATATACAAAGTAAAATATAAAAAATGGTATAAAAGATTTGCACCCCAAACCATTGATCAAAATATATTGCCAAAATAATTGGAAAGAGCCTGTATATATGCTATCACGAGAAATTCAAATAGGCTAGAACTTCTAGATGGGCAAAAAGATGATAGAACTAGTTAAGGTCTATAAATTTCTATTTTTGTCTAAAGTCTTAAGCCATTAGGAATAATGGTTTTGAACATTTAACCATTTTTCTAACACTTTTTTTTTTTTTTTTTTAATGGGTGTTAGACTTGTCTTGATAAAGAAGTAAAGTGAAAATGACAAAACTTAGATACAGTACCTTATGTGTTGTTCCTTAAGTTTCACTCTTAATATTCAACTATGTGACTACTTAATTAAAAAATACACTTTCATCATCCCATGAGAAAAAATCCATATGACAGAATCTTAAAAGGAGAATCTAAAGAACAATATCTAAGTGCTGTACCTAAATCTTACTAAAGTGAAAATAATATTCAAATGGGACAGGCTCCCCTCCCGTTCAAATTTCTCCAATTTTCTCCATTTTTTATCCGGATGGAGGACACGTAGCACTTAAAACATCAAAACGTCAAAAACATGCCACATCAAACCTTGTTTACTCTCATCTTGTCTATTTCTTTCAGCATCCTCCATTCACAAACCCACCTTCCATACACCAACATTCTTGGCAAACGGATGGCAAGGAGCTGTCAGAATGATGTCAGAGAAGCCACCCACTAACACCCTTGGCAAACGAATCAAAAATACATTAGATTCAGGGGGAAAGTTCTAACATTAAAACTTAGAAGTTTCGAATATTTTTGACAATCTCTCGTGTCTCTCAGATCTTCATCTCCTCATAAAGCCCACCTGGTGATTTCCAAATTTCACTCTTTTCTCATCACCATTTTTCACTTTTTGGTCTCTAAGAAAGCGTAAGAAAAGAAATGAAATTGAAATCTTGAAACTTTTATAAAAAATGGAAATTGAAATCTAGTATATATGGGTAAGTTTCTTTTCTTTCTTACACTGTTTTGTCTCCTCTTCTTCTCAAAGCCCGCATAGAAGCGGGTCCCAATGATGGTTTGTGAACAGAGGTTGCTCAAAGAGTGGGTTAAATGGGAGTAATTAATGATTTGATGTGGCATATTTTTAACCTTCAGATGTTTTCAATGCCATGTGTCCTCCATCCGGATAAAAAATGGAGAAAATTGGAGAAGTTTGAACGGGAGGGGAGCCTGTCCCTATTCAAATTAAAGACGGTTTATTCTTGCACCCATGATACATTATTCAATCATTTGATTAATTTTATCAAACTTGTCAAAATGTGAAGATTAAAAAAAAATGATGGATAAACTTTCCAGCAGCACAAACTTGTTTCTTTCACACATTTCTGTTTCTCTATCAATCTCTCAAGAGTTCCTATCTGCAATTTTTTTTAATGGGAAAATGTTAAACGTTATTAAATATTGGGAAATGCAGCAGACTAGGCGGAATAAACAATAAGCAAATACATAGAGTCTTTTGGCTGAATATTGCTAAATTTGAAGTTAATTTGTGTTATAGGTACTGTTTCAACTTATTTAGGAATCTGAGGAAAGAGAGTGAATTTCGGCAATACCATTGCCGAAATTCAACAAAAGTAGGAGAGAGAAATTTTTGATTTTCGGCAACACCATCACCGAAATAGGAGGGAAAATTTTTTATTTTTTTTTCCTCCTATTTCGGCAATGCCATTGCCACATTTCACTTTTTTTTTTTTTTTTTTAAGAAATGATATGTGCACACAATTTTTACAATATACAACATTTTTACAACAAATTAATTAGTTATTATTAGTTAAAATTTGAATTTAACACTGAGATTACTTTTTTAATCCAACAAATATAACCTGCCACTTAAAATTGTTGTAAAAATTGTGTGCACATATCATTTCTATTAAAAAAAAAAAAGTGAAATGTGGCAATGGCATTGCCGAAATAGGAGGGAAAAAAAATAAAAAATTTTCCCTCCTATTTCGGTGATGGTGTTGCCGAAAATCAAAAATTTCTCTCTCCTACTTTTGTTGAATTTCGGCAATGGTATTGCCGAAATTCACTCTATTTCCTCATATTCCTAAATAAGTTCAAACAGTACCTATAACACAAATTAACTTCAAATTTAGCAATATTCAGCCAAAAGACTCCAAATACATATGCATAAAACAAAGCCAGCATGCACAACAAATGAGGCACAGTAACTTTTTGAAGGCACTGACTATGGTATTGGTGGCATGGCATAATATGTAAGCTATGTTTCGTCATTTACTGTCTTTTTAAAATGATATAGGCCTTTTTGTATATGCATGTACACCCTGGAAACTGTCATTTGCAGATTCCCAGTACTGACCTGCGAGTTGTGAGTTGTGACTAGCTAGGGGATGTTGATTAAAACCAGGACACCTTGAGTCACAGTAGAACTTTCCTTGTCCGAACTCTGAAAGAATACAATACTAATTCAGCAAAAACAATAGAAAAAGAAAGAAAGACGGCAATACTGTCTGTCTTGGATTCTCGTCCTTTCATTTTCAGATAGCTTTTGTGTCTTGACCTTGTAGGACACCTACTCCATTCAAATTACAAAATTATCATTCACCTTATAATTTCCACTCATGTTACAAGCAATGATTCATTTTCCATCAAATCATTTACTTCTCCGGGGACATGCTGTCCACGTTCTTAGGAATGATTGGATATGCGATCGTAATTTAAATTCTTCAACTATCCCTAGAGAGCAGACTAAACAATTTTTTTTTTTTTTCTTTTTTAAGAATAGATTCTTTTTTTTTTCTTTGGTTAAATGAGAATAAATTCAATACCAACGGGATTTATTCTCAAATACAGTAAAAAAATTAAAATAGCAAAAAAAAAAAACAAAAACAAAAACAAAAATGAAAACAGAAACACTAATATCATTAGGATTTGGCTTGCATCTAGAGCTTTATGTAGAACAACACAAATATGACACGTGTTCTAATATAATTAATTACGTGTTGGTTTTGTGTTCCATATGATTCTCTTGTGCTTTAAATAAAAGCTTTACTAATACCAAGATTTTTAAATTTTTCACATAATCTCGAATGAAGTAATTCAAAGTAGCCATAATAATTACAATTTCAACGAAGTCAATATAAGTGTCTCAAGACTCAACTACGCACTGAAACAAGTTGAGAAGTTTTGGTCAAACCTAAAAGGAAAAATCTTTTGCATTGAACTTTTAGATTTTGAAGCAAGCCTACTGGGTTGTCCATTTTAAAAATAAGTTTTATGCTTTCAAAACAAAAGGTAGCAAGTCCCACTAAAAAAAAAATCTTGTTTGGAAAGGTAATTTGAAAAACACAACTTCAAAATTTTGTTCTCAAAATCACAATCCAAACACCAAAATTGAAAACATCTTTTAGGTGGTCTTAACAAAATTTTTTATCTCTTTCTCAAAGATTTCCCCCAAGACTTGTGACTCAAGCCACAAATTTGGGTAGTTATTCATTTCAAATTCTCATTTAAAGATTCTTGAAGATTTCAAGGTGCTTCTTGTATCAAAGAAACTCGAGAGTGATGCAAAAGGTTGGTGAAATGATGTACAATATTTAATGAATGCAAAGAGTAAAACTTAGAATTTCCTCACGGTTAGGAATGAAGAAGATGATGGTAAACATTTTCTTTCCCTGTGATTTTGATGAAAACTTGTTTTGTACAAGTCAAAATTATATAGTAATAAATTCATATAGTATGGATAATAACAAGAATTTTTTGATGTCCAATTATCAAGTGAAGAGCTGGGTTTAGAGTTCAAAAAATGTCAGAGCCAATTTTTGAAGAAGAAAATATTGAAAACGTTGAATTTCATGAAATCTTGCCACAAGTCAAGATTGAAGACCATGACAATGTTTTGCAAGAAGTTGTTGAAGAGCCTAAAGGGGGAAATATGGAGTTGTTGAAGAGGATTTAATTGAAGTTAAATATGAAGGTGAGTCCTTAACCCTTAAAGTCTCAGGATCCTGTTGACAGTGCATCAAAATCTTTTTTTTTTTTTTTTTTGGGAGTAGAAAACTTTGATTTTTTCTTCAATATGTTGTTAATTGATGTTGTAACTCAATTAAAGGTCAATTGAAGTTCATAATTTCAATAATTAAATTTTAAAGAGGCTTTTCTAAAATTAAAAAAAAAAAAAAAAAAATCCTGGTGGACTCCTATCTCTATTGCAGTGTTCAAACATGCTAGGTCTTGGAAGCAAAGATAGATGATCAAGTAGCCAATAGCCATACGAAGAGCAATAGTGAACTACCATGAAACAAGTGAGTTTCTTTCTTGGATGAAGCATCCAACCCTTGGAAAAGTCTTAGCAAGAATCATGGGAACTAGATTCTAACCCTTGGCTAGTGAATCAGTGTGGGATAAGATTCAATTAGACTATTGTCACCAACAACAATCACAAGCCCCGGTAGTAGTAGCCATGGATCCCGCTTATATCTAACCCTTATTACGCTTTGTGTTCTATGTCATAAATGATTTTGGATTGATAATTGTTATTTAAACTATTTCTTTTTTTCTTGTTTTGAAGCTATCCAAGTTTTGATGTGTTCATGATAGTAGTGCAACGACTTGTGTGTGCTTGACGTGTAATTGGTTTTTATTCGATTTGGGTCGGTGGTTACAATAGTACTGGTGGGTTTAGGTGTTGCTACTTGCTGGTTGTGATTGGTTTTTTTTTTTTTGGGGGGGGGGGGGGGGGGTTAGGAATTGAAACACATTGCCAAACGAATTCCATCACTTTTTTGGAGTGGGAAAACACTAGAAAACCAATTTTTAGAATTAATTCTCAAAATAAGATTTGAGTGATTTTAATAATAGGATGAGTTTACCTTCTTTTTTTTTTTTTTTTTGTAGGAAAACACTATAAAACAAATATGTTGAAATTGTTAACCAAACGCGGGTTCTAATTAGCTCAACTGGTAAAGTTTCTGATGGTTGAATAAGAGATTTGGGGTTCAATCCTCGCCTACACCAAAAACTAATTGGTGTCTTGGTCTGAAAATAAAGAGCTATCATTAGGAGTGAATGCCATAGGTTGAAATTCTCTCTAAAAAAAAAAATTTTAACCAAACAAACCCTATATATTCTTGGGCTCTATATATTAATAGGATGAGTTTACTTCTTTTTTTTTTTTTTTTTTCTTGCTAGATTTATATTTTTCTCAATTGTCACATAGCAAAAGGTTTGAGATAACTACATAAAAACAAGAAAGCTATTATTAGGAGTGGATGTCATAGATTGAAATTCTCTCTAAAAAAAAAAATTGTTAACCAAACAAACCCTATATATTCTTGGGCTCTATCTATTAATAGGATGAGTTTACTTCTTTTTTTTCTTTTTTCTTGCTAGATTTATATTTTTCTCAATTGTCACATTGCAAAAGGTTTGAGATAACTACATAAAAACAAGAAATAAAAATAACCCAATTGTTAGAGGTATAAATGGAATCGAGCTATTTTCAACAAGTTTGGCTCAAGAAAAAGATTGTTTAAGTTCATTTATTGAACAAGAGAGCTAAACTCAAACCCAAATTATACTCAATTATTAATTGAGTGAAGGTCAAATATAATAATGTATTCATAAACAAACCCATGAGTATAAGGGTCAATTTAAGCATATACAATATTAAATTTATAACATAAATATACTTATATAGACTTGAGATTTTTTTTTTTTTTTTTGAGGGAATAGACTTGAGATTAAATTGTGTAAATTTGTAAATAAATTCATAACATATCAACTGACTATTTGTGTTTTATTAATAATGTAAATATTACCTATGTAGTTCTATACAATATCTTATAATACAAATTTAGTGAATCTTATTTTATACGTTCAAAAAAAATTCTATATAATTAATTGAAACAACATAATTTTAGCTAAAATTTATTTTTTAAACTATTAACATAAGGGGTAAAAAATCTCAGTTGTGGACTTTTTGGTATTTCTTGTATGGAGAAGGAATAAAGTTAATCAACATGCTCTTGAAAAGTTTGAGTTTGTTTAATAAGAAAGTAAACAAAGTTTGAACTAGGATAGCAATGGGGCAAGAGTTGGACCGACAGAGGCAAGGTGGATTGGGTTGGGGGTATTTGTCATCTCAATAATAACGTAGGATGAAAGAGAAGATGAATTGGAAGTTGTGAGAATACTAAAAAGAAGATAAAACAAGTGGTTTGGGAGTAGTAATAGAATATGTACAACATAAAAAATAATAATTTACATACATACATACATACATATATATATTTATATATATATATAAATATATATATATATATATATATATATACATATTATGCAAAATGAGCAGAACCTGTTATTGCCTTGTCAACTCTTCGGGATAGCAAATTTTTGCCACCCTAATTTGAACATACATAGTAATTGAGTTGGTAGAGGAGTTTGAGTAATGTTGTTTGAATAATATTGATTGCTACGTGATTCTAAACTACAGTTTCCAGTGTTTAAACACTGAAAACAGTGGTTCTAATAAAAAATGACTTTTTGGTAAGAGTGTTGTGGGAGCCCGAGGACCGAGGATGAAATTGAAAAGTCTCAACACGAACTGAGGATGAAGTTGAAGGGTCTCAACACAGACCAAGGATGAAGTTGAAGGGTCCCAACATAGATCGAAGATGAAGTTGAAGGGTTGCAACATTGGTGTGGGGATGTAGCAAGCCGCGGGCCCGAGGAAGGAAGCCGCTCGGTGAAGAGAAGAAATGAACCATGGTACTCTGTGGTATTCTAAATGGGAGCTAGAATCTGAAGAGAATGGAAGTCAGTGGGCAGTAAGGAAGCTTCTGGTCTAGTGTAGTCTGTTGCGTCCACATTAAATGGTAGACAACAACTTTATCAGCCACATTAACGAGGAAGTGACCTGAACAGTGTAAACTACAACTAAGCAAACTCTTTCTACCATCTTCTTCAGATGTGAAAGGAAACAAGAGTCAAAAAAGGAGGGAGGTTAGGTAGAAATAGATGATGAAGATGTGATAGAGGTAGAGGTATATAAGAAAAGGAGGGAGCACTAGAAGAGGGATCGGAAAAAGAGAAAAGAAAAACAGAAGAAAGAACACTAAGAAAAAAGAGTGAATAGTATTGCTTTTTATATAGATTTAGTCTCCTCAGGAGAACTTGTAAAGAGCAATATAGTCATTTGTTTCTTAATATAAACTTCATTTTTCCTAGTTGCTGTCCTCAGGCAAAGCCCTCTGTTGTTGTTCGTTCCCTCCTCTTACAAATTCTATTGATTTGGGCTAGGGTTGAAAGGCACAACCCACTACTCTAGGTGGGCTTGGGTTACAAGTTTTTTGGTCCTTACAAGTGTTTTTATAAGTGTTTAAATTACGTTGCTCATTTTAGGGTGTCTAAACACTGAATTTGGAAAAACTCCTCTTACTAGTTTTCATATTTTAAACAACGCTGCTTAATGATATTTTTGTAAATATTTTAAAAAACATATGGCCCACTTGTTTAGACAACACATAAAGTTTCCTTCTTCAATTCCACCCAAGGGCTCACTTGTCAGCTTTAAAAAAAAAAAAAAAAAAAAAAAAACAGTAATGTTTTTTCACTCATTGAAATATGTTATTTGAAATATAGTACCAAACACATTTTTTGCTTTATGAATACTGCAAACACGTGTTTTTACAACATTTTTTAAATCAGAATTTTCACATTATTTTAAAAACAATACTAAAAATCTCCAATCGTGGCCCTAACTTGTTATGAGCCTTTTTTTATTTTTTATTTTTTGGCTGAAGAGTTATTATGAGATTGAGCTCAACTTGTTTAGAAAATAAAATTAGATAAATTAATTCTAAATTATTAATACTGGATTAAATTTAGCTATATTCGTTTATAGCCCAACTTACTACCTGATCAAGTTAGAGAAACAACTAATGGGATGACTAAGGGCCCACTTGGTTTAGAGATAGTTCAGTTTTCATAACTCAATTTTTAAAACTCATAACTCAAACCCAAAACTCATAACTCCATACTCTAACCTCACCTTCACTCAAAAATTGCAAAACACTTGTTTGGATTCATAACTCAATTACATATCTCTACAAGTTTTTGCTAAAACCATGGAGCCTACCCATTGACACTACCTAGTGTTGTTATTGTTGCTACCCACGTCTCATTAACAAAAAATCTTCCTCCTTTACTTCTCCCACCATGGCATCCTCTCACCTTTCATTTCTTCGACTCTCCCTCTTTTCTATCAATTTTTTTTTGTCTATCTCTCTTTCTCTGTCTCTCCCCTCTTCACTCTATATTTGATTTCTTTTTTTCCCACTCTTCTTCGTTTCTTTCTCAGCTTTCTCTGTCTCTCCCCTCTTCAATTTGTATTTGATTTTTTTTCTCTCTCTCTTCTCAGTTTCCTTCTTAGTTGTTTTTGGTTGGTTTGAATCAGTGGTTATTGGGTTTAAAGTGATGGGTTGTTTCAGTGGTTGCTAGGTTCGGATTGGTGATGGTGGATTTCGCTGGTGGTCATTTGGGTGTTGGTTGGGTTTTACTGTGGAGATCTAGTTTAAGTCACGGTGGAGATTGGGTTTTGGGTTCTAGTTGGTGTTTTGTTGCGGTGGGTTGCTGTGGCGGCCCTGGGTTTGTGTTTTGGTGGTGTTTTGTTGTGGTGGTGCTGTGGCGGCACTGGTTGGGGCTGGGCTTGTGTTTCGGTGGTGTTTTGTTATTGTGGTGCTGTGGCGGCACTGGGTGGGGCTGGGTTTGTGTTTCGGTGGTATTTTGTTGTGGTGTTGCTGTGGCGGCGTTGGGTTTCTGTTTCGGTGGTGTTTTGTTGTGGTGGTGCTATGGCGGCACTGGTTGGGGCTGGGTTTGTGTTTCGGTGGTGTTTTGTTGTGGTGGTGCTATGGCGGCGCTGGGTTTGTGTTTCGGTGGTATTTTGTTGTGGTGTTGTTGTGGCGGCATTGGGTTTGTTGTGGTGGTGCTGTGGTTGTTTGCAACGGTAATACCAAACAACTTTGAACGTACAAGACAACACAGAAGCCTATGGGCCCCACAAAATCCGAATATTTACCTTAGTGCCACTGAGTTTTGTATCTCAGTTTTTGAAAACACCAGTTTTGTGTTTCCTGTTTCCATCACTCTAACTCCAAAATTTTTGAGTTTTAAGTGATGGAAACACAATGTGAAAATCAAGCCAAACAAAAAAATTTGTGTAGATTCCACGTTTTTTGATAACTCAATTATGAGTTTTGAGTGATATCACTCAAAACTACTCTAAACCAAATAAGCCCTAAAAGTGCCAGCAAGTGAGCGAGTAAAAGGCAGTAAATTCTAAATAGTAACTCTTGAACCTAAAAATTAAAAAAAAAATAAAAAGGCCAGAAAAGGTAAACTGCCATTTTTATCACTTCAAGACAATCCCAATGCCACTGTAGGCAAGTAGCATTCCTGTGGAAGACACCTATGCTGTAGCACATGATAGCTCTTGGGTCGGGCCCGTTCGTTTAACAAAAGGTCAAGGAAAAACAAATTCATGAAATAGCAAAGAATATGAATTACCTGGAATAACCACCTTAAAAAGAAAAAAAATTTTAAAGTCCTGGAATTCAATCAATTATCAATCAGCCATGACATTGACAATTGCATTGAAATTGGGCACCCTTTTATTTTTTATTTTTTTACTTGGGATCAAAAGAAAAATGGGAAACGCCAGAGTATTGAAAAATGCTGCCTCAGCCATTGTTGGGTCAAAAGAAAAATGGGAAGCATCTGCATTGCCAAATTTGTTTTAAAATTTAAAATTGCTGCTTCGGCCATTGTTGAAAATGAAATTGCCAAGTTTTGACAGTAGTGGATATTTACTTATTTGCACTAATTACTCGCATCAGCAAGTCTCACTTCAAAGTAGACAACCAGACATCCTAGTCAACTTACTGTGACAACCAACATCCCAAGTCAACAGTACAAGGTCATTATTGTAAACAGGAACAGTGGTCAGTGATAACTCTGTAAATTCACTTATTGTAACCAAATATTCTACCAAGTAACAGAAAAATGGTTCAACTCAATAGTCCATACCCAAAAAAAAAAAAAAAAAAAAAATCCACCATTACAAAAACCAGAACCAGAAAAAACCACCAAAATTAACCCACATTGTCCTGTACAAAAACCTCATCTAAGACTTATGAATAATTTTAAAATGAAATAGCTAACAAAAAAAAAAAAAAAACAATGGCATAAGAAATTTCTAGGATTCTTACTAAATGAACAATGCTGCTAGGCATGCGCAGGGCCAGGTGTGATCGGCACCGGACTAGGCTGATTCATTGGCGGCGGAACCGCCATAGTTGGCGGCGGAGGTGTACTTGGATTTGGGTTAGTTGGAGGTGTACTTGGATTTGGGTTAGTTGGAGGTGGGCTTAGGATTGGGTTGGAGTTAGGTGGAGGTGGGCTTAGACTAGGGTTGGGGTTGGGGTTAGGTGGGCTGGGCTGGTTGGAGCTGGGGTCAGGGCTTGGATTTGGATTTGGAGTAGGTGGGCCGAAACCAGGGTTAGGGAAGACCACCGGAGCCGGAGGAGAAGAAAAGGAAGAAGAAGATTGGCAGGAGTCACCGAAGCATTTGTGGGTCTTCTGAAGGCCATGGCGGAGAAGCCCAAGTCCTAATACCAGTCCAAGAACCACCAGCACTGTCACTATGAAGATGAAGATCTTTGTAGCTTTACCCACATAACACATTTCTTCTTTTTCTTTCTTTCTGTTTCTGGGGTTTGCTTCAAAGATTTGAGCTTAGGAATTCTGAATCTGATAGGGTTTGTTTTGGTTCTGTAGATTTTAGCAAAGATGGGTTTGAGTTTGGGTTCTTTTTCGTCTTCTTTTCATGGTGGGTAAGAGAAAACGAAGGAGAGAGAGATAGAGCCTAGAATAGTGTTTGGTTGGTTCACTGGTTGGCTGGTCGCTTGGTTTGGTTTTTGTGATTTTAAGGATTGGGAAAGAGTTAACGTGGCACGTGAAGGCCAATTATGAGAGTGAAAGGAAAGCAAAATGGATTATATTTACCAAAAGTTTTAGCTGTTGCTTTCTGCAACTACCTATACGGTAGTATTAGACTTTCCTCAAAAAAAAAAAAAAAAAAAAAAAACCTATAGTATTAGACTATAGTTGCATTCTTTCTTGATTACCACCAACTTACAAAATAGTGAAAATACTTCTTATTTAGGGAAAATAAATTTACGCCCTAAACTATCTTCACATTTATAACGTCCTCTTTTTTCTTTTCTATTTTTGTGGCTGAATTGACACCGAAGAGAATTGTATTGATGCGTCTCAGACTCTAAATTGGACATTAAAATTTTAAAATGAGACGGAGAGGGGCACACGTGAGCCACATGTGTTACCCAAATAACCCAACATTCTCATCATGTCATCCATTCGTAAAGAGAAACTTATCCTTGCTAATGGCAACTAAAAACCATCATTTTGATTCTTACGGCTTAATATTGTAAAAAATCAAGTTTATTTGAGATATGGGTGCCGTTCAAAATTATTTGGCAAAATGAGGAGATAAGCAAATTTCGGTAACGATGTTGCCGAAATTCTAAGAAAACGTATGAGAGAGGAGAGAGAAATGATGTGATGAAGGGAGAATGTTAAGTTTTGAACCACAAGTAGGTAAAGTGTAAACGGGACAAACCACAAGTGGGTTTATTGTAATTTTCCTTTTAAAATATATAGAAGTATTTTAAGAGTTTTAGTAAAAAAATTCATTAAATTTAATTTCGTTCCCTTCAATTCCTCCCAATTTTTGGGAGGAATGAAATTTTGAGATTTTTAGAAAATAGAGATGAATAAGTGTTCTCTTTTACCTATTTCATACCCTTCCACTTAAACTCCCAAATAAAGAAATGAACTTTCTATTCCCTCTAATAAAACTCCCAAACAACGGGATGAAAAAATATTAGGACGTTTTAGCACAACCAAAAGTTGATTTTTCAAAATATTTTTTGAAATCTAACATATAAATAAAAAATTTCTAAGAGTATTGAAACAAAATAAAATGAGATAATTTTATAAATATTTTTCTAAATGCAAATAAAATTAAAGAAACAGGCTTATAGATTGGTATTTCTAAATTTATAGATTACTAGCAGATAACCTGTACAATGTACAAGAAAGTTTAATAACATATGATTTCTCTCTCTTTATTTTTTGTGTTATATGAAATTTGATAATGATATTAGTTATTAATAGGCATTTATAATGATTATGGTTTTTTTTTTTTTTAATAATTCACTAGTATAATGAAAAAAAGGGGGATTTAAACTTTAGATATCTTTGATCGAAATATTAGAATGTGCCAATTTTTTTTTTTTTGAGGAATAATGTGCCAACCAATTGAGTTACAAGTCTCTTAGCTAGGATGATTATGTTTAAATATGAAACAATTTATTCTATCATTTAAAAAAAAATGATATGACATGATTCTAAAAAAGGTTTAAATATAAAATAAATCCCAAACTAAATTAAAATATATATTAGAATAATGATATATAAAATTTTCAAGCCTCACAAACTATAGTTAGCACAATATTATGAAGTTAACAAAAAGTTAAACACACATATCAATTAATAACACTTAATAAGGTGACAATATGTATCTTTGGAGTTTGGAACTTTGCAGACCTCACATAGTCACATTCACTACCCTATAGCCGAATATGATGTATCAATAGCACTTCCTCTATTAAAATCAATAATAGTAAAATAAAACTACATCATCAAACGCAAACAAAAAGAACACCATAATTTAGCAAAAAAAAAAAAAAACACCATAATTTATGTGATTTGATGATATAACTATTTACATCAGTGATGACATATGAAAATTTCATTATAAGATAGTGAGATTATATTCTCTAAAAAAACTCAAAAATTACCACAAAGATTTACATCAGTGATGACATGTGAAAAGCTCTCTTTCTCTCTCTCTCATACAAACATAGAGGCAGCAAGAATACCATTTTCCCCTTTTATATGGCGGCTTCCATATACTTGTGAAAATATATCTAGTTTTATGCATGTTGCACTGTTTAATTAAGAATCACTAAACTATATGAATATTAATAATTTAATTAAGTTGAATGATAAAATTGAAAGTAAACGACGAATGCACATGTAAGCTTAAGTTTATTATATAAAAAAAAAAAAAAATTTATTTGATTAACAAATAATTTAAAAAATATAATGAAATTTCTGAAACTTTTGATGATTGAGTTTTAATTTGATTGATATTTCATATTTTTTTATTTTTATTAAAAACTTTAGCAATAGAGTTTAATTAAAGTAAATTATTTTAATAATCTTCAGGTACATCTACTAAGTCACATTACAAAATTATGTTGTACAACATATAATACTCACATTGAGTCACATGATGCAAACACATGTAGTGTGATCTAACTTTTATTAATAAAAAATAATAATAATAATGTTTAAGTGTTAAAGTAATAAAAAAATAATAATGAACTTTCTTTTAAATTTTTAGAAACTTTTGCTAGTAGTAGTAATTTTACTAGAGTAGTTTTTTTTTTTTTTTTTAAAGAAAAAAACTTATAAAATTTTAGCAATTGAGAACAACTATTTTAATTACTTGAATGAACTTATAGTTTGTCATATAAAAAAAAGAAAAAAATTAATTAGAAAAAGGAGATGGCTTATAGTTTCACATGAAATGATTTAAAAAAAAATATATCATTCTTATTAATTTTACGATCCTCATATACTATCCTAGAGGTCTTATAGTCAAGTGAAAGGATATTTTGTTTGAGGTCTTTAGAATATTTTTTCCTTCTCTTGTTTGAGAGTTTTAATGGAGGGAATGAAAAGTTCATTCCCTTATTTGAGAGTTTACGTGGGAGAAAATGGAATTGGTAGGACTTAGGAGGAAACATTCATTCCTCTCTATTCTCTTAAAATCTCAAATTTTCATTTCCCAAAAATTAGGAGGAATTGGAGGGAATGAAATTAGATTTAAATTTTTTTACTAAAACTCCTAAAATACCCATATATATTCAGCCATTTATTTTAAAATAGAGGTCTAATAGTAATATTTTCATAAAATGATTCCATTCATTTCCCTCTATGTTACTTTCAAACAAGGTTACTTACATTCCATTCATTTGCATTCTTTTATTTTAAAACATCCAAACAAGATTGCTTAATTCCATTCTTTTCTATTCATTTCCCTTACTTAAATACATTCTATTCCATTTGCTTCAATATATATGATTGATTTTTTTGACAAGTGAACTGCACCTATCGCAGTGCTTTCAATATTTTCATTTTTAGACCTATTACGGTGCTTCTAAACCGCCGTAATAGATTTTTATTTTGTAATTCCTTATTGCGGTGGTTTAAAAGTGCTGTAATAGGTCTTTTAAAATATATATATAAAAAAAAAAAAATCAATTTTCATTTTCATACCTATTGTGGGACTTTCAAACCACCATAAAAGAGGAGGAAATCAGATAAAAGTGGATTGGTTCTTAAGTAAGAGCAGTTGGCTTTCCCGTAGAGGTAGTTTGGCTTCTCATTCTTGTAGTATGTAGTTTCCCTTCTCTTTGAGAAGGAAGGTGGGTTCTCTAGTATTCTTGTGTCTGCTTGGAGATTTGTGTTTCTTTACTTTTGTGCTTGGTAGAACTTCTTTTTTGCTTTGTTTGAAGATTTGTGGTATTTATATTTGCATTATGGTAAAAGTTTACTCATTGCCGACATTTAGTTAGTTTTTAATGGAGGAATTATCAAGTCGTTGGAAGAAATTAACACTGTTGAAGTCTGAGGAAAATCGGATTGCATTGAGGGCTAATAGAAAGAAGAGGGATTTTGTTCTTGCTGGGAAAATCTTTACTCGGAGAACTCTAAATGTTGAGGCTGTTGCAAAGACCTTCAGACCTTTATGGCGCACTAAAGGAGGATTCAATGTTACTGTTGGTGGCGACAATATTCTGCTGTTTGCTTTTGAATTGGAAGTTGATACTGAAAGAGTTTTCCAAGGGGAACCGTGGGCTTTCGACATACATCTTGTTTTGTTTGAAAAATTTGATGGTTATACCCCTATTCACATGCTGGGATTTAAAACAGCTGCAATTTAGGTGCAAATCCACAATTTACCCTTTTCGCTTCAAACTGTTGAGACTGCTTTTAGCTTTGGTGAGACTATTGGACATGTTATTACACCAAAAGATCTAGGGGAAATGTTAGGAGCCAATTTCATGAAGGTGAGGGTGGTTGTTGATGTCTCTAAGCCTTTGTGCAGAGGAATAAAGATTTATTGGGATGAGGAAAATGAAGGGTAGGTTGCTTTTATGTATGAAAGGTTACCAAATATTTGTTATTGGTGTGGGTCTGTTTCTCACGATGATAAGGATTGTTCATTGTGGCTGCAAAGCAAGGGTACTTTGAAAATAGATGACCAGCAATTTGGGCCGTGGATTAGGGCTCATCTTTTTAATCTGGCAAAGAAGTCTTTTGTTGAAGTTAAAGGATATGAAGTAAGGAATCAAGGTGTTGATGGAGTGTCTAGACATTCAGGCATCTCAAGATCATCTTGGACTGAGTCGTGGCTTTCATAAAACGTTTGCTTCATCTAATTCTCGTGCTACAAATGCAAATGCTATGGTGTCTCGGATTGTGGAAGGAATTATGAAGGATGATCAGTATGTCTCTTCATCGGTGAAGCTATCAATAGGGCTGTTGTAGGCAAAGAATGACGATACAAGGGTGGTTCTGAGTATAGAGGAGCAGTTACACGTTTCAGATAAGGGGATTAACTCCACTCCAGTGTTTTCAAATTTGAAACCCGAAAATTCTAGTATTGCATCAGCCACAGTTCCTAAATTTTATCATGCCACATCATGCACAAACGTGGCAAAGGAAATTCAGTATTTAATTAGGGATGAAGTCAGATCTGATGTGGACTCTTTGGAAGCGACCCAGATTGAGCAATTTAATATGGGTCGAAATACTACTCCTAAGGAAAAGAAAGGTGTATGTGGAAGGCCTAGGAAATCATTCAAGGGAGTCTTATCTTCTAATGAAAACATAAGTCAATCATTCTCTGGTTGCTCTTCTTAAGAAACCCGTACTCCCAAACAGACATAGAAACGAAATGTTGATACCAGGAATATTTCTATAGAGGAGAAAGTGGCTCCCGACCCTGGTGAAAAGAGAAAGGTTGTTGATACAGGTAGTAAGGAAGTTCATTCTTTTGAAGGGGAGAAGAGGAAGAAAATGGAGGTATGTCAACTATTCTAACGGCGGAGGTTGCTCAGCAACCCTGCCGAGTATAATGAGTCTTTTAAGTTAGAATTGTTGGGGGCTTGGGAACCTTCGAATAGTGAATGCCTTAGCAAAGGTAGTTCATAAAGAAGAGCCCATTATTGTTTTCCTTATGGAGACAAAGCTGAAAAAAGATTGGATAGATTTGATTAAGGAGAAATGTAACATGAAAAATTGTTTTATTGTTCCTAGTATTGGGAATAGTGGTGGCCTTATGTTGTTGTGGAAAGAAGAGTTAAGGGTAGATGTTAAGACATTTTCGCAAAGTCATATTGATGCATGGGTAAATGGTGGGGAAATTGGTTAGTAGCATTTTACGGGTTTCTATGGTCATCTGGATACAGTTAAGAGGCATGAATCTTGGGAAAAATTGAAACATTTGAAACACACATCTTCTTTACCATGGCTGGTTATGGGTGATTTGAATGAGATTATAGGTCTCTCAGAGAAGGAGGGTGGATGTATACGTCCTAGAAAGCAAATGGCAGATTTTGTGTCTATTATTGATCATTGTGGTTTATGTGATTTGGTTTTCATTGGCTCTAAGTTAACTTGGATTTATCAAACAACTAGTGGGGTTCAAATAAGAGAAAGATTGGATAGAGCTTTGGCTACTTTGGAATGGATGTCTCTTTATCCAATACCTAAGCTTCACCATTTGTCTTCTTCGGTTTCAGATCACTCTCCACTATCCCTTCACTTGTTTCAACAACGAAAAAAAAAAGACTTCGAAAAACTTTTAGGTTTGAATCAATGTGGTTGAAAGATTTGAGGTGTGAAAAGGTTGTCAAGGATGCATGGGTGAGTGGTTAACTCGTTGAATCAGATTGGGTTCTTCAAAACTGTTTGGAGAGGTGTAAAGCCGAGTTGTCTACTTGGAATGCTACTAAATTTGGTCATGTGGGAAAAAATATAGAGGAGCTTCAAGCAAAATTGGAGTGGCTAGAGTTGTAGCCCATGTCAAAGGAAGTAGTGGAAGCATTAAGACATACACGAATTGAATTGAATTGTTGGTTGGATAGAGAAGATGACATGTGGAGACAACGATGAAGGATTAATTGGTTCCAAAATGGTGATAGGAATACAATTTTCTTTCATGCCAAGGCTTCAGCTAGACATAAAAAGAATTTCATGGAGGGTTTGCTAAATGATGATAGGGTATGGCAAATTGAAGAGGATAAAATGGAGAAGATAGCAATTGGGTATTTTGGGGATCTTTTCTCTACTAGCAACCCACTAGAATTTTCCGATTTGCTTTTGGCCGTGCAACCTAAGGTGACTTAAGCAATGAATGAGTGGCTGGTTAGGCCTTTTGTGGAGTATGGAGTGAGTAGTGCTTTGAAACAAATGTACCCTCTTAAGGCACTAGGTCCTGATAGGATGTCTCCTCTTTTTTTCAACATTTTTGGAGCACTAGTGGGGCGGTGGTCACCAAAACAGTACTTGATTTTCTAAACTTTGGTATTTTTCCACCCTATTTTAATGAAACTCACATAACTCTTGTCCCAAAAATTAAAGAGCCAAATAAGATAACGGATTATAGGCCTATTAGCTTATGCAATGTTGTTTACAAAATTGCTTCAAAAGCTATTGCAAATAGGTTAAAGCAGATCTTACCTTCAATTATTAGTGATACATAGAGTGCTTTTGTCCATGGGAGGTTGATTACTGATAATGTGTTGGTGGCTTTTGAAACTATGCATTATATTAGCCAAAAAAGGGGGTAAGATTGGGGAAATGTCTCTTAAATTAGACATTAGTAAAGCTTATGATAGGGTAGAGTGAGTTTGGCTTGAAAAGGTTATGGAGAAATTAGGCTTTGCTAACCGGATGGGGGTCTACAGTTACATATTCAATTAAAATTAATCGGACTCCGAGGGGGCACATTATTCCATCTAAGGGGAACCATCAAGGAGACCCTTTGTCATCTTACCTCTTCCTTTTGTGTGTAGAAGGCTTGTCTGCTTTGATTAAATCAACAGTGGATAGGGGTCATATGGAGGGTGTGAAAATTTGTAGGGGTGGTCCGAGATTGTCTCATTTGTTTTTTTTGCAGATGATAGTTTGATTTTTTGCAAGGCAGCGTTAAAGGAGTGTGATGAACTACAACAATTGCTAGTTGTGTATGAGAAAGCTTCTGGTCAACAATTAAACCGTGCAAAAACATCTTTGTTCTCCAGCAACAATACCTTAAGAGATGTTCAAGAGGAGATAAAAAATCGGTTTGGTGCCCAAATAATTAAGCAACATGAGAAATATCTTGGCTTATCTTCTTTGGTGGGGAAAAAATAAAATAATTACTTTCAATGCCATCAAGGAGAAATTGGGGAAAGTGTTGGCAGGTTGGAAAGAAAAATTGCTGTCCAAGGTGGGGAAAGAAGTTCTAATAAAAGTTGTGGCTCAAGCAATTCCAACTTACACTATGAGTTGTTTCAAACTTCCAAACTCGCTTTGTGATGAAATGATGGGGATGATTCGGAATTTTTGGTGGGGTCAAAAAAAGGAGGAAAGGAAAATTGCATGACTTAGTTGGCAAAAAATGTGTGAGCCTAAGTGTAATGGAGGATTGGGGTTCAAGAATTTAAAATGGTTTAATATGGCTTTGCTTGCGAAGCAGGGGTGGCATCTTTAAATGGGAGGTGATTCTCTTGTTTATAGGGTCATTAAGGCTAAATATTTCCCAACGGATGATTTTGTTCATGCTTCGATTGGACACAACCCTTCTTATACATGGAGGAGTTTAATTTCTGCCCAAAGCTTAGTCATTAAAGGGATGCATTGAAGAGTTGGTAATGGAGCAATTATCAAAATTTGGCAAGATAAGTGGCTGCCAGGGGTTTCATCTCATAGAGTACTTTCTCCAAGGATGTTTTTGAGTGCTGATATGAATGTTATTGATTTGATAGACTTAGGAACAGCCAAGTGGAAAACTGAGGTGATTGACAGTCTCTTTATTCCTTATGAAGTTGAATTAATCAAGAGCATTCCTTTGAGTGCTACTCTACCAGTGGATAAAATTGTTTGGGCTGAAACTACCAATGTAAACTTCACGATTAGGAGTGCTTATAAATTGTAGGTTAGTTTGTTCAAATCTACAACCTGTGAAACTACTTCTGATGGTAGTTTATTGAGGAAGTTTTGGAAGAAAATTTGGTCTTTGCCCATTCCTCATAAGGTACGACATTTTTGTTGGCGTGCTTGTCGTGACACTTTACCGACCAAAGTCAAGTTAAGGAGGCATAATGTAATTACTGAAGACGTGTGTTTGCTGTCGTGAAAAGGCTGAGATGAATGGTCACATTTTTTGGGGATGTTCAAAAGCACAGGAAACTTGGGCTGCTTCAAAATTACAGCTACTGCCTTTGGAAGTTCATTTTGATTCTTTTCAAGACCTGTTATGGTTGGTCATGATGATTAATGCAGCTGGAGAGGAGAAGTGTTCACAACTTGTAATGATTGCTTGGGCACTCTGGAATAACAATAACGAAATTTATCATGGAGGTGAAGGCAAATCAGGTCTGGCTTTGGCTCTTTGGGCAACAAGTTATCTTCAAGAGTACTGGTCTGCAATGGATGCATGTGTTGAAGTTGCATTAGATCCGGTTTTGCACTTACTTGACACACAACAACAGCACTTCTTCTTTACTTGGTTGCCTCTTTCAGTGGGTTTATGTAAAATTAATGTAGATGGGGCTCTTTTTACATCATGGAAGCAGGCAGGCATTGGTGTTGTAATAAGAGATGGTGAAGGCAGATTACTGGCAGCTTTATGTAGAAAAATCAAATCCCCTTTGACGGCACTTGAAGTTGAAGCTAAGGCCTATGAAGCTGGTATGTTGCTAGCAACATTTGGGGCTGCGAGATGGGGTGTTGGAAGGTGATTCCTTGACAATTTCTAATGCTCTCAAACGACTTACATAGCCACCCACTTTTGTTGCTGCTATTGTGGAAAGCATTCATGGGTTAGGCGCTGAAATTGGCGTTGTTAATTTTTCTCATGTGCGCAGGATTGGCAATAAGCCAGCCCACATTCTAGCAAGACAATCTCAAAACCTTGTCAATGATGTAATTTGGATTGAAGAGATTCTTTGCTGTATTCAGAAAGCTCTTATCTAGGATGTATTTGGATTGTGATGTTGTTATATCCAAAAAAAAAAAAAAAAAGGCTTAAAAGGTTTTTATTTTGTAATTACCTACTGCGGCGGTTTAAAAGCGATGTAATAGGTCTTTAAAAAAAAATTCATTTCCCAATTTGGGACCTATTGCGGCACTTTCCAACGGTTGTAATTGGTCTTCCGTCGTTGATTACCCATTGCTGGTGTTTTGGAAGCACTGTAATAGCTCCTTTTATATATATATATATATATATCCAGTACTTTAAGCCAAATGACTTTTTTGCTACCTCTATTACTGTCGTATATTCTGCCTAAACGTCGGATAAAGTACCTTGTAGAGTAGACTCTCAATTGATTAGTTTACTAATAAAAATAAACATATAACATGTCATGGACCTTCTAAAATCAAGATTCCCAATATGGTCTTCATTTAAAAAAAAAAACGATAGCATATGTACAAGCTCTCTTAGAAAATAGGATATCACAGTCACAAGTGCCTAGAATATGTATGAAGATCCATTTTGATGCACTCCAAATGCTCTTTTCCAGGATCTACCATAAGCCTATAGACCACCTTTACATGAGAGATATCAGGTCTAGTGCACATCATCAAATATGAGACACTCAATTGCGTTAGTATGCTTTGACTCCTTTTTTGAATTTGGATGTGACTATGTGGATAATTTGAAATTTGTAGCAATCAGAAGCAGATAGCCTTTCCAAATCAGAAGCAGATAGTTCTTCTAAGATAACACAATTTATTAGCAAACCCTCTAATGGTAAATTTCCATTCCTAGGATCATCTTGGTAGCTCAGATGCCTTCATGTCAAATTCTTACTCAACAAAGACGTCAGATTAACTTCTCTCTTACTCTTCATAGGAAATAGCATATTCATCAACATATAAAGCAATAAATATGTAGAAATTATTAGCAAAAACTTAAAAATAAATGCAGTAGTCATACTCACAATGTATCTATGTGTTACCAAGAATGTGTCAAATACTTGTACCGTTGCATGGGAGACTACCTCAAGGTCATATAATAATTGTCGCTGTTGTGAAAATGCACACAAAATAATAAATAGCACGCACTACAAGATATAAAAAAATTAATGTGGCTAGGCTAACTCCAAGCCTACCTCCATGATCAACACCAACAACATTCACCATTAATAATAGGAATTACAACTAAAAAAAAAAAAAAACTCTCAACATGCAATAAACCAACTCAATACACTCAAAGGTGTTCCCATACTAGGCAAAGCTATCCTCTAGTTTCTCACGAGACAAAGCTTTGCACTTAACTCGCACATATAATAAAGCTACTCTGCCACTCTTTTTACAAGGATGTCCTACTTCCTTACTGCTTCTCTTTTCAATGTGGGACCTAACTCTTATAATATAAGTGCATCTCCTTGTTATTCTTCTAGGCTCTAGCCGATGTAAGCTTCTAAAACCAATGAGGAATTCTCTACACACTCCCATCATCGGGTTGAACTCAATAGTTGCTACCCCATTTTGCCCATATGAAATCCTAAAACCTTAAAAAACACACACCCACACACAAATTGGGAAAAAAAAAACCTTGATTTGATCCAATATACAAAGCTCACTCAAACACCTTCACTTCTTAATTTAGTCCAGAGGTTCTAAGTTAAAAACGTGAAGTTTGACCAACTTTGACAACAACAAAAAAAAAAAAAAAAATCCGACTACCCAATGCCATGATAATCAATTTCCTTTAAAACTATAGGTAGGTTGTTGATATCAAGTATAAAATGAGCAAGATTTCTTGAAAATGAGAAACCTTTACAAAACTAAAACCCTAAACCTAACTGAAATTAGGGTTTGATTGTAACCCGACCACATATCATCATAAAGCTTGTATGATAAAAAATCCTAGCAGTTAGTCTACACAACAGACTAGGGTTTATTTACATATTTTCACTATTTCTGGTTAAAGAAACGAACAAACAGAGGACAATGACATAAAAAAGAAAAAGAAAAAAAAAAGGGTATACGATTGTACTTTAATTAAGGTGCATACAAACGTGAGGACTCCATTAAAAGCCGCCAAGCATACATAATTTTTTACAGGCTCATAAAGCCTACTAGAAATACTCCAACCACAAAACCTATATAAGAACCGATAAACCAGAATTCTTTAGCAAGAAAAATGAGAAGTCTTCCATAATTCCACTATAGAATATATAGTTTCATTCATTAATCTTTGATTTCCTCTTCTGCTACTTGATTAGCACATATATATATATATATATATATATAATATCATTAGTAGTTGAAACACATTGATAACCATACATATATAGCGACCATGGAAAGCATTCTATATTCAACACAAGGTGAGATGGGAAGGAGAGTACTGGGGCTTCACCATAGGCATATTCACTGGGAAATTCCATCCGCGAATCAAGTTAAAGTTGCACCAGCAGGAGAATTGCAAGTAAAGAGGGCAGGACTTAGTCATGCACTTACTACATTCAGTGCTGGTGGTGGTATAGTGAAGAGTCTCCAAGCTGTAGCGCCTGCGGTTTCGACCAGAGAACAACAACAAGAGGTAACGTACTTCTTGGATATCAATTTCTGCTATATCTAGATATCACAATAAGCTGTGGTCAGGATAACTCAGTGAGTGTGTGAAGTGAATTCATTAGCCTCCTACACGTGTTCAAAAACTGTTTTGTTTTAGTCTGTCTTGGGGGACCGGTTATCCTTGTAATTTGGCAACAAATGTAATGTATCTCAAAGAGACTAACATGACCTTAGAAACTAAAAACTCACAATGTTATTATACGCTAATCAATTTCATCTGTGTATGGCACCGGTGAACTAATGATTCAAATGGGATGGCAATGGAGTGGGATAGGTTTGAAGGATAGGGTCTTTGCCCCCGCCTCGCTCTATAAAACTCTACTTCTTGTTAATTTGCCCACATTTATTACAATTTTTTTTAATAAAACCCGCTTCGTTAATAAAAATATACTTGAAATTACAAATAAATTTATCCCATCATATCAAACTAATTTTTAGCAAAAATGGAATAGTATTATTAAAGTGTTTAACAAGACAATATCATAACGAAAACAAAAATCTCATAATACAAAATCAATGATTCAACGGTATATAAATTTGTTTATAATAAAGACAAAAGAAAATGTTAAAATTGGTATTTTATTTCCAACCTTGTTAGAAAAAAAAAAAAAAAAAAAGTGGCAAAAACCGTTGTTGGGTAGAATAAAATAAATTGATGATATGTTTGTTTAAATAGTTGAGTTTGAGGGTATGAAAAATTTACAATTTAACTCTTATCAATGCGGGGCGGGATGGGTTGGGTCTAAAAAGTCAAAACTCATCTCTATCCCGCCTCGTGGTGCGGAGCTAAAATCTTGCCTCATCTCAGTCCTACCACCTTTGTTGGGCGGGGAAAACCAACGTGGGGTGAAGGAAAGAGGGGCAAGTCAAGCGGAGTAGGGTAAAATTGCCATCCCCACCAAGTACGTATTTAGACTCTTTAATAAGACCATTTAAGCATTTTACCCGATTAAATCTGGTCAAATTCAATAAATTCTTTATAAAATCCTTTCAGCCCGAACTGGTTCCTTGAAATCGTTTGGTATTTTCTTGTACTTCAAGTCACTTATCTATCCAAGCCTAAAATGTCTTTTCATAACTAGTTTAGCATTTTGGTCTTTTGAATAAAAATAAAAATAAAATAATGAATACAATATCTTCCGTTGTACCTTAACGGCTGAACTTATGTATAGTTTATTTGGAAGAAAGCTACCAAATTTTAAAATGGTTAAAAAAAAAATTCTTTTCAAATTTTGAATTTTTTTCCATAATAACTTGCCGTTAATGAATGAATTATTTCTACCTTTATTTGTGCTGACCTTCTATTTTATTTTTTTCATAATTTTATCTTTTGTAATGTGGGAACTCTTATAATAGAAGTGCACCTCTTCATTATTCTTCATAAAGAAAGAGAAATGTTTAGGTCCATAATATTTTCACAATACTTTCACAACAAATTGTAGAAAATAAGTTATTATTGGTTCTAATTTGAACTCACATTTGAAATTACGTTTTTGCCCATTATTAACAATCAATAATGACTTGCCACTTAAGATTTGTTGTGAAAAATCCTTTTTAAAAAAGTGTTGTGAAAATATTAGATATAAACATTTCTCTTTCTTTAATAATAATAAGTTAAACTCGTTCTTCTTTTATGTCTTGTCATATAGGCATTTTGTTTGAATATTGATTTCATATTTATATACTATAATTTAAGGGTTTAATGATTAAAAATTGGGTAAACTATGTATTTGGTCTCTAACCTTTTGATTATGTCAATTTGATCTTGAACATTTTAGTACTATGTCAATTTAGTCTTTGTAAGGACACAATTCCTTTGCGGCCCAATAATGGTGTTGGGCTCGCATATGAAAGATCCCTCACAATATGATTTGTAGAGAGTGGGTTTGAAAAGCTAGCCGTTGGTCACGGGGCGATACTCGGTCTTGGTTTTAGAGGAATTCGTGTAGAAAAAGGATTTGGGCTTGAACATTTAAGCCCTACGGCGTCGCATCCTATGGGATGGGTCTCCTCGGACTTGATCCGAGGACCATTAAGGTCTTACGCCGGTTACCCAACGATGGGTTTTTTCCGTCATCTCAGGTGTTGTTTAGGTGTTCTCACTCATGTAGTCTCTCTTTTTCTGGAGGTGGGATGAGCCTCTCTTAGATTTACTTACTTTCTTCTTTTATACTTGTCTGCGTTAACTGTCCTTCGTCCACATGTAGGGTCAACCTTTACGAGACTGATATTTGTCCCATCAGTCTAATCCCAGAATTGTTGGGGATGATTGATAAGGCTGAAGAATACGGCTCTGCTAGGTGCAGAGTCTTATCTGGGAAGGGTCATAAGGGTAACTTTCCCAAGATATTTTAGGTCTCCTTTCAAGTTTAGTCCTATACCAGTTTTACCCCTTTATTCCGGTGGGATTTTGGATCTGCCGAGGACTGAATTGTCCTCGGCTGTATTCCAAAACAGTCTTGTGCTCTATGTTATCGGGCTTGGGCTATAGCTCTCCTTGGCTTGGGCCATAGCTCTCTTCGGCTTGGACCTTCGGACTCTCCACGAGCAAATGGGCCTAGCCCATAGATTATTGGGCCCCACAATAGCCCCTCAAAACCCGGCTGTCCAACCTCCCGGTTGGAAAGGGGGGTTTTGGCAATGCCGAGCCTTTATTACTGCTCCTTTAATATAGCCCTCCATTAATGCTGACGGTTTCTCCACCTGCCCAGAAGATATATCGGCTTACAAGACGCTCCCTTTAATTTGCTCGTGACTCGCTCCTGCCGTTTGGCTGTCCAAGACGCGCCTTTAATGACATTCCCTTTACAAGACTTATTTACGTCCGACGGCTCATCTGATAAGGTGGGGAAGTGGAACGGACACATCTTTATTCTTCAGATTCTTTTAGAAACCTGAATGAATTTAATACCTTCCGTTTTGCCCTTCCTATAAGAAGGCAAGTAGGAAGCCGTCACTTTTGTGCAGACACCCCTCCATCTTCCTCATTCATCTCCTCCATCTTCTTCATTGATTTCTTCCTTACTATTTCCTTCTCCTTCATCTTTTTCCAAAGAAGGTTCTTATCGTAATATGAGCAGTATTGAGGTAGAGATTGGAGAGACTTTGAAGACGAGTTTAAAAGACGCCTGACTGTTTACTTATCTGTATTGCGGATGTTATCGTTGCTTAGGCAGTTCACATTTTGTATAGGCTTGTTTGAGCCCCTCTTTGTACGTTGTAATAATTTTTCGTATTAATAAAAATTGTTGTTATTTTATTTCGCATGTTCTGTCTCTATGCTCTTTTTTTTTTTTTAAATTTGCAAACGCTGCTCGGCACAATAATATAGCATTTGAATCGATGACAAATAAGGCCAAAATACTTGCTGATAAAAAGATGTCACCATAACTTTAACAGAATTGCTTGACATAGCAATGCGTACCTGTGAATAACGATACTTGCCCGAAACAATGCTGGGATTAGAGCTGGATGCTCTATGCGGTGTAGGAAGTAATCATTCAAAGACATATCATCCACCAAAATGAACAGCCCCCTTAGGCTACCAAATAGTGGAGTGTCCCACCATCATCCTAACACTTTTATCGGCCTTAACATTTTACAGTATTTGAGCCGGGAACTTTCCCATCCGAGCAGTTGGTTACCCTATAGGCTTGAGTCCAAGGACCATGCAAGGCCTTGGTTTTGTATGAAACTTGTAATTTATTTTTTTTTACTCGGTTTCCCCATAGGCTTGAGTCCGAGGACCATGCAAGGCCTTGGTTCTGTCCAAAACTTGTGAATTTTTTTTTTTTTTTTTTTTTTTTTTTTTTTTTTTTTTGTTGGTTTTCCCATAGGCTTGAGTCCGAGGCCCATTTGGTTCTGTCCAAAACTTAGGTTTTTTTTTGTACTTGGTTTCCCCATAGGCTTGAGTCCGAGGACCATGCAAGGCCTTGGTTCTGTCCAAAACTTTGGTTTTTTTTTTGTACTTGGTTTCCCCATAGGCTTGAGTTGAGTCCGAGGACCATGGCAAGGCCTTGGTTCTGTCCAAAACTTGTAAGGTTTTTTTTTGTACTTGGTTTCCCCATAGGCTTGAGTCCGAGGACCATGCAAGGCCTTGGTTCTGTCCAAAACTTGTAAGGTTTATTTTTTGTACTTGGTTTCCCCATAGGCTTGAGTCCGAGGACCATGCAAGGCCTTGGTTCTGTCCAAAACTTGTAAGGTTTGTTTTTTGTACTTGGTTTCCCCATAGGCTTGAGTCCGAGGACCATGCAAGGCCTTGGTTCTGTCCAAAACTTGTAAGGTTTATTTTTTGTACTTGGTTTCCCCATAGGCTTGAGTCCGAGGACCATGCAAGGCCTTGGTTCTGTCCAAAACTTGTAAGGTTTGTTTTTCGACAATAAGCCCCTATACCAGGGCGGAAATAGGTGGCTTGAGGTCGGAAGCCCCTAGAGATGCCCACGCCTTTGGCACTGCAAGGCGTAGCCCCTAGCAGAATTTTATGCCGGAGCAGCAACTGTATGTCGCCAGAGACGGAGGAAACCCCAAGAATTTCTGCTTGCTAGAGAGTTGACTCCAACGCCACCCTTGCCAACGCGCAAGCTTTTTCCCACAGACGGCGCTAATTGTAAGGACACAATTCCTTTGCGGCCCAATAATGGTGTTGGGCTCGCATATGAAAGATCCCTCACAATATGATTTGTAGAGAGTGGGTTTGAAAAGCTAGCCGTTGGTCACGGGGCGATACCCGGTCTTGGTTTTAGAGGAATTCGTGTAGAAAAAGGATTTGGGCTTGAACATTTAAGCCCTACGGCGTCGCATCCTATGGGATGGGTCTCCTCGGACTTGATCCAAGGACCATTAAGGTCTTACGCCGGTTACCCGACGATGGGTTTTTTCCGTCATCTCAGGTGTTGTTTAGGTGTTCTCACCCATGTAGTTTCTCTTTTTCTGGAGGTGGGATGGGCCTCTCTTAGATTTACTTACTTTCTTCTTTTATACTCGTCTGCGTTAACTGTCCTTCGTCCACGTGTAGGGTCAACCTTTACGAGACTGATATTTGTCCCATCAGTCTAATCCCAGAATTGTTGGGGATGATTGATAAGGCTGAAGAATACGGCTCTGCTAGGTGCAGAGTCTTATCTGGGAAGGGTCATAAGGGTAACTTTCCCAAGATATTTTAGGTCTCCTTTCAAGTTTAGTCCTATACCAGTTTTACCCCTTTATTCCGGTGGGATTTTGGATCTGCCGAGGACTGAACTGTCCTCGGCTGTATTCCAAAACAGTCTTGTGCTCTATGTTATTGGGCTTGGGCCATAGCTCTTCTCGGCTTGGGCCTTCGGACTCTCCACGAGCAAATGGGCCTGACCCATAGATTATTGGGCCCCACAGTCTTTATTGTTATTTTTTTGATGAAAATTGATAATGCATCTAATGGTCAAAATAAATAAAAAAAAAAATTAGCTTTCGTTTATGTAACAATACACTAAAATTTTATTTTGACAATTTGACATGTCATAAATTTTCATCCAAGATATAATAATAAGGACTAAATTGACACGGCATTGAAAGGTTATGGACCAAATTGACACAATTAAAAGGTTATGGATCAAATTAAAATATGCTATAAAAGATAGGAACTAAATATGTAGTTTACCTTTAAAAATTTTGGTATGAAATAATTGTTCAGCTCTTAAATTCTTTTTGATATAAAAAAAAGTCAAACTCTTAAAAAATTAATGTTATCTTTTCATTATACAAATTGTACTCAATCATTATTATTGTGTTAAGTAGGTCATTATATCTTTAATTGTAAATTATCATAGACAATTTACTGTATTTAAGTGAAGTAATAAAAAAAAAGTAGCGAAGGAAAAAAAAAAAAAAAAACATTAATAGAAGTGATACAAAACAGTGAAACACATGTCAGTTGACAAAGTAACAAAAAAAAAAAAAAAATGATTTTCTTTTCAAAGATAGTTTCAAACGACAACAAAACCTATAAGAATATAACTTCATTCAATTGTGAAAAAGAATATATTCAACTCTAACTACAAGTGGAATATATTGAACCTACAAGTGGAGTGGTCCAAACTCCAAATGTCATGAAAAAGATGATCATCTTTTTTTTTTTTTTTTCAAAATTTTTATTTTTAGTGAGAAAATAATGTTTTTTTGCGCCGAAAGTAATGAAGGGAAGGGCCCATCTTCCACCTCGGCTATCAAGGCAGAGTGTGTCAGATTTGAGATAGGGATGGTCCCCTCTCTCTGTTAAAAGAATCAGCCCGGCCCAGTGGCAACATTGTGGGCTGCCATCTTCCATTTTGGTTTTTAGTTCACCGCTTAAGCCTCACAGACTCTGAATAATATACGTATCCATTTAACGCAAGATAAGGTGCCATATTAGTAGAAAATGATATACTATATATGTGTATAAATATTAAAGGACGCAAGACTCTGTAGTAAGTTGTGATGTCTCACATTAGCAACCAATAAAGAAAACGAATTGTGGAATCTCCACTTCCATTATCTTGTAGAGTTCCTATAACTTTTCTCTTACTCAAAAAATGCAGGCTTCTTCTCTCACCTACAATGAAAAGATGTTGGCAAACTATGTCCCAGTCTATGTAATGCTCCCAGTAAGTCTCAACCAAATCCTATACACAAAACTTTTTTTTTTTTTTTCCTTTACAGATGCAATATAATTTTAATTTATAGCATCCGTTCCATGACAATCGCTAATGTTCGATCTATGTATTCTAAGATGATATTAAAAACTAATATGTGCTAATATATATTTATATATTATTTACTCTTTCTTTGCGCATCAGTTGGGAGTTGTTACAATTAATAATGTCCTGGAAGACAAAGCCAGGATTGAGAAACAGCTCAAGGAGCTAAGAGCAGCTGGAGTGGATGGGGTAATGGTAGATGTCTGGTGGGGGATCACTGAATCCCAAGGACCTAAGCAGTATGATTGGAGTGCTTATAGGAGCTTGTTTCAAATAGTCCAAGAACGTGGATTGAAGTTACAAGCTATAATGTCATTCCACCAGTGTGGGGGTAACGTAGGAGATGTTGTTAACATCCCACTGCCACAATGGGTACTGGACATCGGAGAATCAGACCCTGATGTCTTTTACACCAATCGCTCAGGTAACAGGAACAAGGAGTACCTCAGTCTTGGTGTGGATAACGAGCCTCTCTTCTATGGACGAACTGCTGTTGAGGTAATCCTACTTCACACTATTGGACTAGACTACTTGCATCCATAGCCTTCTATTACTGTAGTCTCCTCAGGGTTTTTGAAACTGTTAAATATATGTTCTATGATAAAAACTAGGACTTGCTATATGTTAGATTTGAAATCCGTCTAATTACATGAACGTCTGTTATATACTGACACCATGTTAAAATTGATTATTGAACCATACAGATATATGGAGACTATATGAAGAGCTTCAGAGACAGTATGTCAGATTTTTTTGAAGATGGACTCATAATAGACATTGAAGTGGGGCTTGGCCCTGCGGGGGAGCTAAGGTATCCCTCTTATCCACAAAATCAAGGATGGGTTTTCCCAGGCATTGGAGAATTTCAGGTGAGATTGTTTTTTGTTGCTTTGGAAGTCCTTGAGCAAATATTCAAGGAATAGGTTTTAGCTTTTATGTAAGTGCACGCGTGAGGCAGGAAAAAGGGCTCTAATAGCAAAGATGATGAAGCACAAAATTCTGAAAGTATTTGAGACGAAGAAAAAAAGAAGATCCGCTTAGAAATCAACATTTAGGGTTTTTCGGAATATGGGAAAAGGAAAACAGAACTTAAGAATCAACATGTACGATTGCCTAAATCATCACCAAGCTATGGGAAGAATTCAATAGAAATTTTATTTACCAAATCAAGCAGAACAATACTGAACTTTGGGGTCTTTAATTAGGGTTCCAAGTTACATTAGTGAAAGAAATGATCTAACTTTCTGACCAAGTTAGGAAATCAAAATAAATTCCAAATCAAGTATGAAAGTAAATAATAATGGACCAATTACAGAAAGGAAAATAACAATTAAATCCTAGAAAAAAAAAATGTGTAATAAATATCAATCTAGTCCAACTTGCAGTACAACCATGTGATCTTTGATGTTTCTAGCACTTAGCTACATACTACTTATTAAATGTTGCAGTGCTATGACAAATATCTCAAGGCAGAGTTCAAAGAGGCTGCAACAAGTGTAGGACATCCCGAGTGGGAATTGCCAGATAATGCAGGGACATATAATGACACACCCACATCTACAGAGTTCTTTGGACCAAGTGGTACATACCTTACTGAGAAAGGGAAGTTCTTCTTGACTTGGTATTCTAACAAGTTACTGGGCCATGGTGACCAGATCCTGGATGAAGCAAATAAAGCTTTCCTAGGCTGTAAAGTCAAGTTAGCAGCCAAAGTATACCTCATCATATTGTAGCCATCGTATATTACCATCCACCATCTTTAATCAATGAAATGATTCACACTTCATTGTGAACAGGTCTCCGGAATCCACTGGTGGTATAAAGCTGATGATCATGCTGCAGAGCTTACTGCAGGATACTACAACTTGAAAGATAGAGATGGGTACCGACCCGTAGCAAGGATGCTATCCAGGCATTATGCCATTTTGAATTTCACATGTCTTGAGATGAGGGACTCTGAACAAAGTTCTGACGCCAAAAGTGGACCTCAGGAACTTGTTCAGCAGGTAAAAACTTATAAATTCAACCCATTTAAGACCTCCCTTCTCATGTTTATTAATTTCTGATGAGATATGTTGTTTGGTGTTATGAGTTGTTTTAGATTTTTTTCATGTTCCAAAATTCTTTTTGATAACATCCACAAAATTCTTTTTCATATATATATATATATATATATATTTTTCCTTTGTTGACTGTTAAATACTATGGGAAATATGAAGTAACACACACACACACACAGCACCATGCCTAGCATCTCAAGAAAAGACATTTTTGTATTAATGAAATTTAAAGAAAGACCTTCAATAAATGATGAATAAAAAAAAAAAAAAAATCACATTGGCACAATGTTGAACATGCATTTTCAGGTTTTGAGTGGAGGCTGGAGAGAGAACCTAGAAGTTGCGGGAGAGAATGCACTTTCAAGATATGATCGTGATGCTTATAATCAAATCCTCCTAAATGCTAGACCTAATGGTGTCAACAAAGAGGGCCCACCAAAACTACGGATGTATGGGGTGACATATCTTCGCTTATCAGATGATCTATTGCAGAAAAATAATTTCAACATATTTAAGACATTTGTGAAGAGGATGCATGCCAATCAGGTGAGTAATTATCATAATTACATACTTCAAAAAGTATATGCTCCTTCAAAATTGAAATGATCAAATGCTCTCTCTCTCTCTCTCTCTCATAGGATTACTGTCCAGATCCAGAAAAGTACAACCACCACATAGGTCAATTGGAGCGATCAAAACCAAAAATGCCAATTGAATATCTGCTAGAAGCAACTGAGCCAATGGAGCCATTCCCATGGGACAAAGAAACAGATATGAGTGTCGGTGGTGCACTTTCTAATTTGATAGACAAGATCCTTTCTATATTTAAGTGAGAACATGGCCAAATGTGAAGAGAAGCAGCAGTTAAATAATCAAATAAAAGAGTTGGTTCTGGGGAAAAAATAAACATCCATAGTGGCAATGTTGAAAAAAGTGCTGGGTATCTGCTTTTCAAATAAAAGATCTGTATTTTCATTTCTGTATCAAATGTACAATTATATTGCACTTAGTATAACTCACCAATAATCAGAGCAAGAGCAAGATCCATCTTTAAAATGGTGAAACCTACGGATATCTCTCATGATAATCTCTCGACACGTGAGCTTAGAAATTAGTTTTGTCACTGTGTGGCAATCTCCACATGTGCGAAGATTCTTAGTTATCCTGATTATGGTCCCTGGACCTGTGTTAATAAGAGCAAAAGCAATAGCCAGTCTTTCACTGTGATCCCAAAGCATCTTCTCCTTTACTTCTTTGTCAACATCATAAAACACTGAATTTGTATCAGGCTTGTATCCAGCCTCCTTCAGTTGCTGTTTTAAGTCCTCTAACTTGGCATATATATACTCTGTCTGTTGGTGTGACCTATCTCCAACTAAGAACCGATGAACCTTCTTATCTACCTCGACAAAGCTGCAGCCTGGTGGTTTTTTCAGTCCTTTCTTTCTCACCATGGCTCTTACCCTTTCAACATCACCCCACCGTTTCTCTGCAGCATAAATATTGGAAAGGCAAACATAGCTACCCACACCTTTAGGGTTCATTTCAAAAACTTTCTGTTCCAGAATTTCTGCTAAATTCATATTACGTTGCAGCCTGCAAGCAGAAAGCAGTGCAGCCCATATATCATCAGTAGGAACAACTTCCATACTATTGATAAGCTCGTATGCTTCATTTAAGTGCCCTGCTCTACTGAGAAGATCCACCACACATGAATAGTGAGCAGGAGTAGGCTTAACATTGTACTTGGTGGTCATTCCATGGAATATTTGTCTGCCCTCATGTACTAGTCCTGCATGACTACATGCCGACAAAACTGAAGTAAGAACACCCTCATCTGGACAAACATTGTCTGCTATCATGGCATGAAAAATGGTGATAGCCTCTCTTCCCCTCCCATGAACCCCATATCCTGTAACCATAGCACTCCAAGAAACCAAATTCTTTTTGGGCATCTCATCGAAAACACAACGTGAAGAAGCCAAGCTTCCACATTTAGAATACATGTCTAGAAGGGAAGTTCCCACTATGATATTCACACCAAACCCTTTCTTAACAAGATATGAATGAATAGATGTGCCAAATTGTAAGGCCATGATCTGATCACAAGCTCTAAGAACAGTTACAATAGTCACTTCATCAGGCAGTGCCCCTTCTGAAACCATTTTACAGAAAAGTCTTAAGCACTCAAAAGCATCTCCACTCTGTTCATAACCTGAAATCATAGAATTCCATGAAACTGTATCTTTCAACTTCAACTCATCAAATAGTCGCCTTGCGTAAGCTATAGAGTTACAACTACAATACATTTCAATAAGAGCATTTCTCAAAAATTTGTTAGACATTTCAGCATTGTGTCGAACAACATACGCATGTACGACTTTCCCTAGCTCCAAGGCCATCAGGCCAGTACAAGCAGAGAGGAGACCAAGCAAAGTAGTCCCATCTACAGTCATTTGAGCTTTTTCCATCATATCAAAAACCACCAAAGCCTCTTTCGGGCTCTCATTTTTCACACAGCCCGAGATCATAGTATTCCAAGAAGTTAAATCTCTCTCAGGCATTCTATCAAACAACATCCTCGCCATCCCCATATCCCCAAATTTCGTGTACATGGCAAGCAGAGAATTACCCACATAAATATCTGAGTCCAACCCACTAACCACAACCTCACCATGAACCCTCCTCCCAATTTCTACAAGCAACAAATAACCACAGGCCTTAAGAACAAAAGGGTAGGTGAACTTATCCGCCTTCCAACCAAAAGCCAACATTTCACGGTACAAAACAATAGACTTGAAAGAAGAAGAGCCGCCATTACAAGCATAACCCCTGATCATGACATTCCACAAGAATAAATTTTTGAAATCAATCCCATCAAAAATGAACTGGGCTTGGGGCATACGGCCACAACTGGCATAGAAGGCAGCCAGTTTGGTGCTGAGATAAGTGTTGTTTTGAAGAGTTCCAGAAATAGTGATGTGGGCATGGAGTTGGTGGCCTTTGGTGAAGGATTTGGTGTTGGTGAGGGACTGTAAGATGGTTCCGCATTGCAGAGAGGTGAGTGGGAAATGGGTGGTGGTAGTGGTAGAGGTAGCGGTAGCGGTGTATAGAGAGTGCTTGAGGAGTTTGTGAGTGAGAGAACCATTCATGAAGGAGAGTCAGAGAGAGAGACTGAGAAGTAAAGAGCTATGGACTATGATGGAATGGGTAGTGTGGCTCTGTCCTCTGTGTGAGAGTGAGAGTGAGAGCGAGAGCGAGAGAGCTTGGTGGTTTGATTCCATTAAAAGGATCACTATGGACGTTTGGTTTGCCTATATTATATTAGACCGTAGTATCACGATTATTGTAATCTTATATTAATGTAATCTTAACATAAGAATATAATTTTACATTGTTTAGGAATGTGATGAGATTAAGATGATATTATATATATTTTAATTTTAAATTATAGTAATTGTTAGGTTCTAAAACTTTAAATTTAAATGTATTAGAACTTCATTTTGTAATGTTGACAAACCATGTTCAAAATGTTTAGTCTTGTTTTAAACTTGTTTAAAGTACGTTTATGTGTAAAGTTGGAATCGAGTATGATGAGGTGCAAACTCGTCAGTTTCAGTAGGCAGATGGAACTCCCTGCTAGCGCCTGGTTCTCTTCAAGGAAAGTGGTCACCGGTGTGGTGCCTGCCACAACGTCTCCGATGCCAAAGTTAGAACAATCAAGCTGTTTGCAGAACTAGAAAGTAAGAAGTATATTTTCAGAATCTTAGTATCGTACCTTATGCTGCAAATGTGAGAGTTTTATATCTGTGAGCCTGACTGCTAGCCGTTGGAGTGTAAATGCCCTTCTTTCATAACGCCTCAAGCCCAATTATGGGGCTTTTATTAGTCTCCAACGGTCTGCTTTGCTGGTTTCGTAACTGCCCAGGTTACTTGCTGGCATCATTGAATGACCTTCCTTTCCTCGTCGTTGATGGCTTATTCGTCATCAGGGGGTACCTTCGTCATTACGTTGACCTCGTCAAGGTAACGTGTTCTCGTCAATCCCATCAGTTGCCCCCCAGGTTCTGTGGTCGTCAGTGACGTGTCATGAGGGTCACAGAAGGTGAAAAGTTTCGTTCTTCGGGTTTTTTGTGTCGCTTGGGGTTTCGTTTCGAATTTAATGAGGGATGGCGGCGCGGTATGGAACGTGGCCACGTGGCATATGCTGATTGAGGGTATTAATGGCATGACCCTTGGGTTTCCCACTGCTTTTCAGTTTCTTTGGGTTTTTGGGTTCCAAAAAAAAAAACTTTTCCTTTCTTTCACTCTGGTTTTTCTTTCCCTTCCTACTCCGAGCATTTGTTCCTTTTGTTTCGTTTCTGCCATCATTCCGTTCTCATTTCGGTGACTTCAACCTTGCTCCGGCGACCAATTTCTTCGGCCTCGACCGTTCTTCCTTTTAAGGTACGCTATTCCTTCGATTTCTCAGATTTTTTTTTTCTTCATGAACTTCTTTATAAATTCTTGATTTTCCCTTGGTCTTTTATTTTTGTTGTTTTTGTGTTTAGGCGTTTAGGATTGGGTATCCCTTTTCATGGTTGATTCCTCTGAGGTTTGGGAAGCTTGCCCCTTAGTTTCTTTCTTTTTTGCTCGCTTAGGGGTGGCTTTGGGTGTTTCTGGGGACTTTTTTCCTTTGATTGGGGATTATCTCTTTGAAGGTAGTGGTTTGAGTGTGGTTTTAGGGGAGCTATCTCCGATTTTGGGTCGATCATTGGCTTGGTTTGAGAGAGAGACGAAGAGGATGTCTGAGGTGAGATCCAGCGAGTTAGACACTGGGTTGTCGTCTAGCGGTGGCCCGGTCGAGGGTGATACAGCCGTTTCTATCCCTCGTCAGGTTAGGGCTTTTTACGCTTTCAACGAAGAGTGTGGGCTGAACGCTGATACAGTGGCCATGTTTAAGGATAGGTTTCAATTCCCTGCACGGGTTCGCATTCGTCAGCCTGGTCCTGATGATCGGGCTTGTCATTTCTTTCCTGGTGAAGTGTGTTTCTACGAGGCCGCTTTCACTTCAGGACTTAGGTTACCCGTCCATCCTTTTGTGATGGAGCTCCTGGATTACTTTGGCATTGCCCCCGGGCAGCTTATGCCTAACTCCTGGAGGATAGTTATTAATTGTATGGAGATCTGGCTAGCGGCCAATGAGGACATGATCAAAGTAAGTGAGCTCGTCCATATCTACCGTTTGAAGGAATCAAAGGAGTATGGATATTATGAACTAGTTCCTTGGACGAGGGGGAATAGAATCATTAAGGGTTTAGCCTCGTCATTCAAGTACTGGAAGTCACGTTTCATTTTCGTGTCCGAGGATGACTTTGAGACCCCTTCTAGCGAGGCTTGGGGTGATATCCCAAGGTTGCTTCGTCAGTGGGGAACCCCAAACTTAGGTGCGTCCATGTTTCTTCTTATCTGTTTATTTTTGTCTTGCATGTTTGGTCGTCACTAACCACTTGCTCGTTTTCTTTTACAGTTAAGAAACGCCCAAAGTTGAAGAGCAAATACCGGGGTCGTGTCCAGAAGGCGACTGAATACGCGAAGACGATTGAGAGCTGGGACGATCTTCTTGATCCGCGAACACTCTCTTTCTATTGTTTAGGCCCGGATCCGTCTCCTTACGTTCTGCGCAGTATTACCATCAAGGAGAAGAAGAGTAAGTGTTTGCTTTGTCAGTACTGTCCTTTACCTACATAACTTTGGATTTCTTAGTTTTTTTTTTTTTTTTTTTTAGAGATGACAACCAAGTTTAATAAGGACATGTATGCCAAGATGAGGGCCAAGAAGGATGAACCCTTGTCCAATCTAGGCAAGAAGGTAATTTGCGTTACGGGGAAGGGACCATCTGTCGTCCCCCCTGCGGATGCCACTCCCATCGTCTCAGGAGTTGAAGGCACTAGGGTGGCTTCCCCAGCCACCTCAGTTGAGGAAATCCCTACCCCGTCGTCGAAGAGGCCGAGATTGTCTGCCAAGGACAAAGAGAAGGAAAGGGTTGGTTCGTCCATCTTTGACGACGAGGGAGCGGCTGTGGAGCGGGCACATAACATTGTGAGGGCTGAGGACCTTAGGGTCTTTTCTAGAGTGCCTGTCAACGTGGTTGCAGGTCAACACGTCCATAAAATTGTACAGGTAAGGTCGTCCATATGTTTTCCTTGGTTTCCTCTTATATCAATCTTCCCTCTTTCTTTCTTTTTCTTTTTTTTTTTTTTAACTGACGCACTTATCTTCCTTCGTCAGGTGTTGGGTGAGAGCCTTCACCTTGCTTCTGAGTATCTTACTCAAGAGGCCAAGGTGGCTTCTTTGATGTCCAGGATGGAGGCTTTGGAAAAGGAGAATTCCGCACTAAAAAATGACCTTATAGAGTCCATGGACGGGGCTGCAACCTTGAAGGAGCAAGTCAAGGCTTTGAACTCTGATCTTAGGGTTGAACGTCAGCTGAATTTGGAGAAGGAGGACCAGTTTCAAGCGGCGAAGGAAAAGCTGAAGACGATTGCGGCTAGGTCCGTCGAGGCTTTTCAGCAAACTGAGGAGTATTCCACAGTACTCTTCAGTTGGTACTTCAAGGGCTTTGAACTTCTTCGTAGATACCTCGTCAAGCACCCTACAGGGGTTGATCTGCCGAATTTGGATTTGGAAGTGGTGGATCAAGAGATGGCTGCTGACGAGGCTGCCCAATCCTCTGTGCTTGAAGGTGATGCTCCTAATGACGATGTCCCTAATGCTGAGAACGCTTCTGCTGCTGACGACCCGGTTACTGACGCTCCAGACGCCCGAGCCTGATCCTTAGAAAAATTTATCACTTATATTTGCCCATTATGTTTTAGGCCCTTTTTTGGAGATGTACATATATTTTTTGTTTTTATTTTAATTTTCAGAACAATATCTTTTGGCCCTGTTAAGAGAACAAGGATAATTGCCCTATGTTTTTGGGCTTTTCTATGATTTAATGTTTACCTGCTTTTGTGGTTACACTACTGTCTGTGTTTGTGTACATGTGCGTGATTTAGCATAAACTTCTTAGCGTACCTTGTATTTATCTGGTACTTAGTGCAAATTCCTTGTGATTTGCTCGTCATTCTTTATCTTTGTTGTGGGTTTCTATCCTTCTTCTTTTTCTTTTTGTTCTTTTCCTTGCGGGCTCGCCAGTGTCCTTAGTTCGTTCAGTGGGACTTTGCCATTCGCGTAGGCCTTAGGATTATGTTTATATCTCCAGCACGTCTCGTGTGCCTTGGTCAGTGATTTACATCCGTCTTGGCGGAATCTTATCACTTAGGGCTTCGTCAGTGATTTACATCCGTCTTGGCGGAATCTTATCACTTGGCCACTTTTTTTTATGGTGACTTACATCCCATTAAGGAATCTCGTCACTTAGGGCTTCGTTAGTGATTTACATCCGTCTTGGCGGAATCTTATCACTTAGCCCCTTTTTTTTTTGGTGACTTACATCCATTAAGGAATCTCGTCACTTAGGACTTCGTCAGTGATTTACATCCGTCTTGGTGGAATCTTATCACTCAGCCTTTTTCTCATATTCGTTGGTGTTGTCGTCGGTGACATACACTCGTCAAGGTGGACTCTTGTTAGTTTGACTTACAATTGACCAGACCTGTCTGCATAAGGACATCAAAGGATAAGAAATTTTCATTGAATTCAGGAGCAATTGCCTTTGTCTATTACATTTACTGGTGGTACTTTTTTAAATGCTCAATATTCCATGGTGGAGGAAGCCTTTGTCCGTCCATGGTTTCCAGGTGATAACTTCCTTATCTTGAGTAGTGAATGACTCGGTAGGGACCTTCCCATGTAGGACCCAGCTTTCCCTGGGTAGGGTCTTTAGTTGCCATGGTGGTCCTGCGTAGGACGAGGTCACCTATGTCCAGGCGTCTCAGTTTGACCCTTTTGTCATAGTATTCGGCCATCTTTCTTTGATACTTCGTCATCTTTTTGGATGCGTTGACTCTTACTTCGTCCAGACAATCTAGGTTCAATCGTAGTTCGTCGTCATTGATCTCTTTGTTGAAAGTTCCACGCCGGATGCTTGTGACCCCTACTTCGACTGGGATTACTGCTTCTGTACCATAGGTAAGCTTGAAGGGGGTTTCTCCTGTTGGGGTTCTGGCGGTGGTTCTGTAAGCCCACAGGACATTTGGTAGTTCTTCTGGCCAGGCACCTTTCGCATCGTCCAGTCTGGTCTTGATAATCTTGAGCAGCGTCCGGTTCGTCACTTCCGTCTACCCGTTTGCCTGAGGGTGCCCTGGGGATGAGAATTGATTCTTGATCCTAAGGTTTGAGCAGAATTCCTTGAAGCCTTGACTGTCGAACTGCCTTCCATTGTCTGATATGATCGTCGAGGGAATCCTAAACCTGCCAATTATGTTCTTCCACACAAAGTTCTGGATCCGAGCCTCAGTGATCGTTGCTAGGGCCTCTGCTTCAACCCATTTTGTGAAATAGTCAATAGCAACAAGAAGGAATTTTACCTGACCTTTACCTTGGGGCAGAGGACCGACGATATCGATTCCCCATTGTGCAAACGGCCATGGGGAAGCTATGGTCGTCATTTTCTCTGCTGGAAGCTGCTGCACATTCTCGTATTGTTGGCATTTGTCGCACCTCCTGACGATCTCAGCAGCGTCCACCTGCATGGTTGGCCAAAAATATCCTGCCCTTACCACTTTGTTTACTAGGGATCTGGAGCCGGCATGGTCGCCACAAATTCCTCCGTGTACTTCCTCCAAGATGTATTTGGCCTCTTCCTCGTCGACGCACTTCAAGTAGGGCATAGAGAAGCCTCTCTTGTACAAGACGTCATTCAGGATCGTGAATCTGGCTGCCCTCTGCTTGATCTTTCTGGCTTCTTCAGTGTTTTGAGGCAGGTGCCCGTCCTGGAGGAAGGACATTATGGGCATCATCCAGGTATCAGTGCTCTGGATGGTGAATGTTGCAACTTCCTTGTTACTAGGGTGTTTTTGGACTTCCATCGCCAGGTCCGTGCTAGTCCCTTCTTCTCTTGATGACGCTAGCTTTGACACTTCATCAACCCCCATATTCTGACTTCTTGGGATTTGTATGAACTCCACTGTATCGAATTCCTGAGCTAGTTGTCTTGCCAACTTGAGGTACTTCTGCATCATTTCTTCTTTTGCCTCGTATTCTCCCTTGATCTGCCCAATCACTAGCTTTGAATCACTTTAGATCAACAAGTTTTTGGCACCAAGAGCTTTCCCAAGCCTCAGTTCCGTCAGTATTCCTTTGTATTCAGCTTCGTTGTTGGTGGCTGGGAACTTTAGATGGACACCATATTTCAGCACTTCTCCGTCGGGAGTGGTTATGACGGCCCCTACTCCCCCCTTCTTTTGGGTTGACGAACCATCAGTCTGTATTATTAGTTTATCTGCTTCATCGATAATCCTGTCTTCGTCAGGGAACGTGAATTCTGCGATGAAGTCCGCCAGAGCTTGTGCCTTGATCGCTGTTCTTGGATGGTACTCGATGTCGAATTGACTTAGTTCAATTGCCCACTGGACCATTCTTCCTGCTGCTTCTGGCTTGCTCATTGACTTCTTGATTGGTTGGTCCGTCATTACGAGAATAGGATTTGACTGGAAATATTGCCTGAGCTTGCGTGAGGCTACTATTAGTGCAAACGCAATCTTTTCAATCCTTGGGTATCTGGACTCAGCCCCTTGGAAAGCTTGGCTGACGTAGTAAACCAGGAATTGCTTCTTACCTTCTTCTCTAATCAAAGCTGCACTTACTGCCGAGGCTGACACCGCCAGGTACAGGTATAGGTTTTCTCCTTCTTTGGACAGGCTTAGGAAAGGCGGACTGCTCAGGTATTGCTTCAGCTCTTGAAACGCCGCTTCGCACTCGTCAGTCCAAGCAAAAGCCTGCTTCAATGTCTTAAAGAAGGGCAGGCATTTTTCTGTGGCCCTAGAGACGAACCTGTTTAAAGCTGCTATTCTTCCTGTGAGTTTTTGAACATCCTTGACGATTTTGGGTGAGGCCATGTCAATGATAGCTCGTACTTTCTCTGGATTTGCTTCTATTCCTCTTTGGGACACCATGAATCCCAAGAACTTCCCTGAGGCTACCCCAAAAACACATTTGCTTGGATTCAACTTCATCTGGTGTTTTTTAAGGGTTGCAAAAGTTTCCTCCAAGTCGTCCAGATGTGTGAGCTCTTCCTTGCTCTTGACAAGCATATCGTCCACGTACACCTCCATGTTCCTGCCAATCTATTGGCTGAACATTTTGTTTACCATTCTCTAATACGTAGCTCCAGCATTTTTCAGCCCAAAAGGCATCACCTTGTAACAGTAGAGTCCTTGACTTGTGATGAAGGCTGTCTTCTCCTGGTCTTCTTCAGCCATCTTTATCTGGTTGTACCCTGAGAAGGCGTCCATGAACGTCAGTAACTTGTGTCCGGCGGTGGAGTCCACGAGCTGGTCTATCCTTGGTAGAGGGAAACTGTCCTTTAGGCATGCTTTGTTCAGATCGGTGAAGTCTACACACATTCTCCATTTTCCGTTCGCTTTCTTTACCAGGATGACGTTGGCGAGCCATTCAGGATAATATACTTCCCGGATGAATCCAGCTGTCAAGAGTTTGGTTACTTCCTCTACAATCGCCTGATCTCGCTTTGGGGCGAAGGTTCTTCGTCGTTGCTGAACGGGCTTCCTGCTGGGGTCCACATTCAGCCTATGCTGGATGACTTCTGGAGATATGCCCGGCATGTCCTCGTGACTCCATGCAAAGACATCCAGATTCCCCTTAAGGAACTTTATGAGTCTTGTTCTCATCTCGGGGCTTAGCGTCGTCCTTATCTTGGTCGTCTTGGCCGCATTTCCTTCTACCAATTCCACTGTTTCCAAGGTCTCCATCCCGTCTTCCTCTTTTTCTTCAATCGTCCACGTGTGGTTCTCCTTTCCTGCCAGTACGGCCTGATAGCATTCCCTTGCCAGGACTTGATCACCTTTCACTTCACCCATGCCGTTGTCTGTCGGGAATTTCACTTTCAAGCAGTAGGTTGACGTCGCCGCCTTCCACTTGTTGAGGGTGGGCCTCCTAATGATGACATTGTAGGATGAGGGGTAATCCACCACTAGGAAGTCTACTTGTTTTGTCAACTGCAATGGGTGGGTCCCTGCCGTCACCGTCAGTGTCACTATACCCCTGGGGTAGATCCTGTCTCCACTGAAGCTGACGAGTGGAGAGTCAAAAGGGCGAAGCCTTTTTGGATCTAATCTCAGCTGCTGGAAGGCTGGGAAGTAGATGATATCCGCTGAGCTCCCGTTATCAACAAGGATCTTTTTGGTATTGAACCCTTCTATATTCAGCATTATGACCAGGGGATCGTTGTGGGGCTGCTTTACTCCCCTGGCGTCTCCTTCATTGAAGGACATGTCTTGGCATGTTCGTCGGTGCTTGGAAGGAGGCATGGTATGGACGCTGTTCACCTGTCTATGGTATGCTTTTTTGAGTGATCTAAATGATCCTCCTGAGAATGGTCCTCCTGTGATTGTGTTTATCTCCCCGATCACCTTGTGTGGAGGCTGGGACGGATGGTCGTCATCCGGAGTGAAGGATTCACGCTGGGTCCTGTTGTCGTCTTTGAACTTGCTATATTCTCCTTTCTTCACATACTTCTGTAACTTCCCTTTCCGTATTAATTCCTCTATTTGCTCCTTCAGGTCTCTACAATCTTCTGTGTTGTGGCTGTGGTCTCTATGGAACCGGCAATACTTGTTCTTGTCACGTACGTTGGGGGATAAGTGTAATGGCCTGAGCCATTTGAGATAGTGCTCGTCCTTGATCTGCGTAAAAATCTTGTCAACAGGCATAACCAAGGGAGTAAATTTTACCGTCCGAGAATTTTTATCGTCCTTCCTCCTATTCCCGTCATTGTTCCGACGTTCTGGTTTGTCTCTCTTTTGCCCCCTACGGTCGTCTTCCCTCTTGGCCTTGTCTCCTGGCCTCTCGGTATCTTTTATGGCAGTTAGGGCATCTTCCACGTTCATGTACTTTTGTGCCTTCAAGAGCATCTCCGCCATCGTCTTCGGGGGGTTCTTTGCAAGAGAGGCCACGAGGTCTCTGGATCTCAATCCTGCTTTGAAGGTCGTCAGCTGTACCTTGTCATCAGCTTCGTCTACTTCCAGAGTTTCCCGGGTGAATCGCTTGACATATGACCTCAGAGTCTCCTTCTCTCACTGTCTTATGGTGAGTAAGTAGTCTACTGGCCTCCTTGGGCGTTGTCCCCGTATGAAGTGGCGCAAGAAGGCACTACTCAGCTGATCGAAATTGTCTATAGACGAGTTTGGCAACTTAGTAAACCATTCTCTTGCAGCTCCTTTGAGAGTTGTCGGGAAGGAACGGCACAGTATTTCGTCAGGTGGTTGTTGAAGTCCCAGAGTCGTCTTGAAGGTATTAAGGTGATCCTTGGGGTCTTTTAGCCCGTCGAACGGCTCAAGCTGAGGTAAGCGAAATTTTGAAGGCAGAGGGCATTCTAGTACCGCGGCGGTGAATGGTGAATCCGTAGCTCTTACCATTTTTTCCACACTTCGGTCCGTCTTTTCTTTAATGGCGCTCTTCAGCTCGTCCATTTCCTTCCTCATTTCTCGAAGGAGGTTCGAGTTTTGCTCGTCAGGAGTAGTTGGTCTGTGAGGGGTTCCTCTTCGTTGACTATCCTCTTCTTCCTTCAAGTTATCTTTGGACCGGTTCTCTTCCTGTTGAGCCTGTTAGACTTGCTGAAGCCGTAGCTTCATTTCCTGGTTCTGTTTGGTGAGTTCTTTAATGGTGGCTGCAAGGGCCTGGACTTGCTGGGCCAAGGCTGCTGAGTCTGGGTTGGATTCCATCTGAATGTAGAGGGTTGATGGGAACTACGCTCTCAGATATGAATCTGAAAATATCGTTCCCACAGACGACGCCAAACTGATGAGGTGCAAACTCGTCAGTTTCAGTAGGCAGATGGAACTCCCTGCTAGCGCCTGGTTCTCTTCAAGGAAAGTGGTCACCGGTATGGTGCCTGCCACAACGTCTCCGATGCCAAAGTTAAAACAATCAAGCTGTTTGCAGAACTAGAAAGTAAGAAGTATATTTTCAGAATCTTAGTATCGTACCTTATGCTGCAAATGTGAGAGTTTTATATCTGTGAGCCTGACTGCTAGCCGTTGGAGTGTAAATGCCCTTCTTTCATAACACCTCAAGCCCAATTATGGGGCTTTTATTAGTCTCCAACGGTCTGCTTTGCTGGTTTCGTAACTGCCCAGGTTACTTGCTGGCATCATTGAATGACCTTCCTTTCCTCGTCGTTAATGGCTTGTTCGTCATCAGGGGGTACCTTCGTTATTACGTTGACCTCGTCAAGGTAACGTGTTCTCGTCAATCCCATCAGAGTATACTGCAGGATTAATCGTGTAAATCTGTCTGGCTCGATTGATCGAGAATTAGACTCGATCATTCGAAGCTTGTACAGATTGTTTTTCTGCAGAAATTTCCAACTCAACCCAAATCCGTTTGACATGTAGGGTTTTATATTTTGTTTTAAGTATAAAAGGAAAAACCCTAGCCATGTTTTAGTGTTGTTATTTATGTGTATGTGAATCTCTTGTGAGATCTCAAGGTGTTTGCTTTCACATATACTTAGAGTTATCAAGAATCAAAATTATATCAAGAGCTTGATGATTAGTTCGGTTGTTGCATAAAGAGATTAAAGATACACAAGTGGGAGTACTTGTGCTTGCTGTGAATTTAAGAGAGAAGTAATCTGTGGACTTGGAGCTGTCACGTGGTCATGGTAGTAAGTTTCCTACTCGATGTAGTAATAGGATGTTAGTGGTCTAAGTTGCTATTATGTAAACTTTAATTCTTTCAGAGTAGATCTATTTTACCTTGAGAATAGTTAGGGTAAATCCTCTCCAGATTTTTTACTGGTTTGGTTTTCCTAGGTTATCATATCGTTGTGTTATTTATTTTCCACACTTTACAATGATATAATATATTTGTGTTAACCTAGATTTGAATAATTTGACTAAGTAATCATTTAACTAATTAACTAGGTTAATCTGATTGTGTTTTAACGGGTCTAAAAACGTACAGTAATGTTAAAATAAAAAAAATAAAAAACCCAAAAATCTTAATATTACATCATCGTAATGTGCATCATATTAAAAGCACGTTACAGCGAATTAAACGTCCCTTAAAAGTTTAGTTCCCTAGCTCAAGGAACCATATTCTTCTTTAATTCTCTGTGTTGTCAGAGCCCTTGGGCTCTTAACATACCCAACAAGTGGTTAATAGAAATGGGTTCTCAACACACCCCCCCCCCCCCCAACAAAAAAAAAAAAGAGTCTCTCTTCCCCCGAAACAAAAACATTTAAAGCATCATATACAATTACATAATTCTAGAAGTAATATTACATCATCGTAATGTGCATCATATCAAAAGCACATTATAGCAAATCAAACGTCCCTTAAAAGTTTAGTTCCCTAGCTCAAAGAACCATATTCTTCTTTAATTTTGTGTGTTGCCAAAGCCCTTGGGCTCTTAACATACCCAACAAGTGGGACCCATTAATTTTCTTGACCAGATGGGACTGTCTTGAAACTTGCATCTGCTGTCAATTGGTTCTCGATTGGCGATTTCCCCCAAGGTACTACCATTGCTGAACGGTGGGCTAGGCCTCTATATCATGCCTGTACATATTGCATTTTTATAAAAAAAAAAATATATATATATATATATATTGTATTAACATGAATGTTATATGTTTGAAATATTATTATATATATATATATATATATATATATATAAAACCACGTTATATATTTGTGCGCGTTTGGAATCTTTGGATTAATTTTTTTTTGTTCAAACTTTTTTAAAAAATTTGTTGGAAGTAGTCAAAAATGTTATTACACAGAAAAAAAAAAAAGTGAGATTAAAAAAAATCTAAGTAAATAATTTATAATTATTTGATTAAAAAAAAACTAAAGGACACCTAGTCACGAACGTTGTGGAATTTATTTAAGGACTTCCCACAATCACAGCTCCAAGTGGTTGGTTGGTAATTGGCTGCGCATCAACTGACAAAGTGACAATTATTCTATGTGAATTGGGGTATTTATCAATAGCGAAGACACATAGCTAGTTACAATTATATTCCTAGGTAAAATAAATAAATAAATTAAAATAAAATAAAAAATTTACTTCTAGAATTATGTAATTATATATGATGCTTCAAATGTTTTTGATTTGGGAGAAGAGAGACCCCCTCTCTCTCTCTCTCTCTTTTTTTTTTTTTTTTTTTTTTGGGTGTTAAGAACCCATTTCTATTAACCACTTGTTGGGTATGTTAAGAGCTCAATGGTTCTGACAACACACAATTAAAGAAGATTATGGTTCTTTGAGCTAGGAAACTAAACCTTTAGCGATCCTTTTTATGGAATCAAACCTCCAAGCTAGTATCTCAATGTAAAACTGAGCATTGCATTACTATTCAACATAAGCGGCTTACAACGAGATTTATTCCTTTATATTCGGCTACATGGCCGTACATGGCTGTGACTGGCTAACAGGATTAACTAACTATCAAACATGTGCCTAATTTGCCAAAGTATAACACACTAAGCATAGGCAGCTCAACCAACAATATACAGGTTTTATATGTCTAAAGGTGGATCTGGCTGTGGAAGTTTGTACTAGGGTCATAACATGGTATGGGTTCTATTATCAATGATAGAACTCGGTCCTTTGTTCTTGTATCTGGGGCACCATGCCCATCTCCATGCTGGTATGTGCAATGGGATATCCGAGCAAGGTTAATTGTTGTTTCTAGAAAAGGTTCTTCAAATGGAGAATCGCTGAACCGATCTTTGTTCATTTTCTTCCAAGTTTTATCAATCAAATTACTTATATATTCTCGAGCAAAATCTTCAGAACGACTTGTTTCACGCATGTAGCACAGGATTGAATTTGCTGTTTCACCCCTCTCTAACTCCGCCTGTACGTATCACAAAATTTTTTTTTTTTAATAACTTGTCAATGTAGATAAATCACTGCCACTCTTAATGAGTTCTCAAAATTTTGATTCAATGCCAAAAAAGAAAGAGCATACCCTTGAAGTACCCAAATCATTGGTAAGTCGAAAGATGATTGAAGGCCAACGTAAGAGATTATGGTAATCTTCTAAGCCCTTTAGTGCCCTGTCTGTGATACTTGGACTCATCAAAAAATAGGCGTGAATTAGTAATAGAGCTCCTGATACAGATATCCATGCATTGTCTAAATAGTCCTCAGACGATGGTGTGAGTTTATAATAACGCCACTTTGTTTCTTGTAGGAACGCCTTGCATATATCCCCCCACTAAAATAAAAGAAGAAATTGCTAGTTACATTTAATTTCTCCGTACTAAAATTATCAATTTAAAGTAATTTTGAACAAATATTAACATTGGAAATTAAATTGCTATATATATGATACATACCGCTTTTGTTAGGTATGGAAGAATATCCACTCCTTGCTCTTTTAGAGTGTCATAAACCATCTCGTTAACAGTGTTAAAGAGAGCTAGAAAACATAACTGCATATACTCAGGGAGATCTTTCACGGCCTTAACATCCCATCTGCTTGAAAATACTAAATTAATTAGAATCCAAGAAAAACTAAACTCTAATTTAGTGATGGATACTACTATAGTACAAACCTTTGAACGATATCGGTAAACATCTCCAGTTCTTCCAAAGTGGCATAAACATCGTAGATATCATCAATGACGGTTATAAATGAAAACATTTTTGTTACCGCCTTACGGCTATTACTAAATTGAGGCTCAAAGACCATTCCAATCGAAAAAAAGAAGCATTCCATTAATCTGTCTCTGGCAAAGCTCAATTTGTTTCCAAGGCCCATTTCCTGCCACCATCTAAGTAATACAATAGAAGCTAGCAGATGTTACGACATCACCAGATGCAAATTTATTATAGCAATATCACTGAATAGATATTTAAAAATTATAGGAATAATTTTTTTGATTCAATTTCTGAAGAAAAATTGGTATCTGGATATGGACAAAATGCAATATATATTTGGGTAAAATAAACTTTGTATGGACAATATGCAATATTATAGGGACATGGTGTGAATTGTACCGTGACATGTCTTTCAGGTCTCTCTGGTGTACTGATTGCACAATGTTGAAATCTAGCTTGGCAAGTTCAAGTAGCTTGCGATTATGAGCTTCCTTCATATTGTATGCATCTATATACCACCGTTGTTCTAGCCTACGCATTCTGCGGTGCAATGGCATCTCCAAAGAGTGTCTCACTTCTTCTTTTAGTGTTCTGCTTACATCTCCCTTAAGGTCCTTGAGATGCATGGTTGTGAATTCCCTGGCCTCATCTAAGAGGTTCTCTCCTTCAAAACCTAGATATGAAGCCTCATGTAGACTCAGCAATCCTTTGATGTCCTTGCTAAGGCACTCCTTGAAATTTCCCTTTTGGTCCTTGAAACAATTAAACATATCTGTGTTTTTTAAGGAAACAATCACACTCTTAAGTTCCTTCCAATAACGACAAAACCAAATTACACACAGTTAAAAGAGTGTGGGTACCTTGAGAGACACCAAACCCATGTTGTCTAAGGAGCCTGAAGCTGAGGGCAGTGTCATGGATACTACCATTTGTAAACTCTTCAAATCCTTTTAAAGTGACAAATCTGTCAAGGGCTCTCATTATTTCTTCCTTGAACCGGTATCCCAAACCGAGCCGTTCAATGTCATCAATTAATTCAAGTGTGGTCAATAACTTCGTATCTTTGTTATTGATCATTCTCCTCACTTCTTCCTCCAGCTTCTTTGCCCTATCTTCATACAGGTCAGCCTGCATGATCATGATATTTGACAATAATTGAGCATATATAGGAATTGCCGTCTTACATATATAGAACTAAACATGTATATACTATGATTGTTAAAGATATGTTATGTTCCAAACTTCCAAGGAAAAATAGAAAGAAAGAATGGTTAAATTAATAAATGATAGTATAAGAAAAGCAATCCCACCTCATAACCATTCTTCAATGACTGTATATATTCGTAACTCCAGAGGCTCGGCTGGAAATTGGCCGACTGCCTTTCAGTTGCTGTATTAGAAAGCACTTGTTTGCTCGCCATGCACCGCATATGCCTAGGCCTCAGTGTTCCATGAGGTGTTAAGGAGCTCCAACGGGGCAAGACGAAGAGATGGACTTGGAGTGCTGCCATAACTGGATAATGCTACAAAGTTTTTGTGACAGGTATATATGCCAAAATGTAGATTTTTATTATTATTAATGTTTAGATAGCTGAAGTTCTAATGCCAATTATTTGTGAATGTGATCAATTCTATGTTGGCTAATTGAAGGAAGCAAGATGGGAATGCAAGGAAAAATTTAGAACACTGAGGATAGAAAACTAGTTTCTGTTTCTTTTGCTGCAGAGAAGACTGACTTTCTGTTATACATAAAGGCTTTACACTAATAGGTATTTATGCTTGAAATGAAAATTCTAGAAGCTAAGAACTAAATAATAATAAAAAATCCTGTACAGGATTTTTATTATTATTTAGTTCTTATACTTGAAATGAAAATTCTAGAAGCTAAGAACTAAATTTTTAAAAAAAAATCCTGTACATAAAAAAAAAAAAACCCCTGTACAGGATTTCATTATTATTATTATTATTTAGTTCTTAGCTCCTAGAAACTAGAATTTTCATTTCAAGTATAAATACCTACTAAAAAAAAAAAAAAAAAATCTAGATACAAAGAGCTAGCCCTTGAAAAGACCAACAACCTATCATATTGGAAATAACATTATCCCATCAATCAGAATTTTTGTATTATTAAATTACAAATTAATTTCCAGTAGAAGAAAAAAAAATTCTGGATACAAAGAGCTAGCCCTTGGAAAGACCAACAGCCTATCATATTGGAAATACCATTATCCCATCATTCATGACCAACAGCCTATCATATTGGAAATACCATTATCCCATCATTCATGATTTTTTTTTTATTATTAAATTACAAATTAATTTCCGGTATTCATGTTATTTGCTTTTGTTATGTCTGATAGAATATAGAAATTTCAAGAAGGTTGATTTTGCTCATGGTTCTTAGGGCTTATGACTAAAATATAGTATTCATGCTCTTGCTATGACTAAAATTTATGATGCAAAACTAAAAAATAAGGACCATAAGATTAGTTAGAATATATATTTCCATTTGAAATGAATCTATTTAATAGTTTTTGAGCGATTGATTTTGGTCTTAGTAGTGAAATAAGTCATAGAAAGCGATAAAGTATTGCACTAGGTCAAGTGCACTTTCCCCCAAAATGGAGGCCACAATAAAGGCATCATGGATCTTCTCACATTCCAAAATCTAGACTTTATCTCATTTCAAGTACATTATTATCTTATGTGTGAAACTATAAATGAGCCTATTGTTAAAGATTTAGAGACTTGTTCATTTAATTTTATTGCGAACACAAGTCGAGCTAGAGCTCATCGTCAAACATAATTACATATTCAAGTTTGGTTCATTTTATTGTTGGTTAAGTTTAAACTTGTTCACGAGTTACTTAATTTACTTATTACCTTCATAAATCAATTAATTTTTACTACGAATTAATTGATTATATTATCAAATAACTACAATAATAATTTGATATTATATAAACCTACTTACAAAATTACATGAACCATTCTCATGTCTATATATATATATATATAATTATATTTTTAGACAAATATACATATAAAAGTATAATATTATGTATAGTTAAATTGAGCCTCGTTCACAAGTTTATTATGTTTGGTCTTGGCTCGTTTAATAGTCAAGCCTAAACTTGGATTTCAAATTTGGCTTGTTTACTAAACAAATGAACATAAACAAACATTTTCATAAACCAAACTTGGACTATTCCTAGATAGTTTGGTTTATTTATAGCTATAATCTTACAGAGCTATTACATGCAACCATCCTTATAATATGTGAGTTTCATGTGTTTGTAAGACCCAGATTAAGAGAGTTAGCCACCAACTTTTTTGAAATATTTTTTTAAATTTGTTTACTAATATATAAATTTTTAGGTACATTATTTTACATTAACCGAAATTTAATAAAAACATACTAACAAAGAATCAAGGAAAAAGCTTACCTCCAAACCAGTTTTGAAGAAAATTTTCTCCAACCCACTATATGACACTTAAAAATATTATTTTTATGTATAGTTTTGGTCACATGATTTTTATATTGAAAAACAAAGTTTAACTCTAACCCACACTATGTGATGATCTGTAAGACTGACATGTGTATTATTTAAACAAATCATGTCTCTCATTAAAAAGTTATATGACTAAAATTACACATTAATAGTTTATTTATTCGCCACATACTAGATTGGAGAAAGATAACTCTAAATTGTTTTAAAGAGCTAAACTTTTTTCTTTAATAAATTATGTGACTTGCATAAATGACACAATAGTCTTATAAGTCCCCTGTATTAGTAATTAGTTTGGAAGTAAACTTTTTTTTTTTTTTTTTTAAATTAACGGTGCCATGCAGATTTTGTCAATTTGGGGTGATCTGTCCGCCAATTTGGAGTGACAGATAAAAGATACCATCCAGGCCACATATTTGTATCTGGGGGAAAATGGATCGGCATTATTTGGAGTTACAGATTATAGTAACATCCACACCACATATTTGTGTGTTTCATATTTTCCCCAAATATTTGTGTGTTTTATATTTTCTTTGTTTTCGTTTTTTTATGAGTTATGGGTCTCATTTGTTTGTTTGACATGGGCCAAGCTAGTCGGACAAGATTGTTTCCTCTTACCACCTAAGAAAAACCAGAATTTTTATTTATTTATTTATTTATTTTTCCTGAATAAGAAGATCCAGCTTTTCGTATGTCAGTGTGATTGTGTCGTTGGCAAAATATGATTGGTGAAAAAAATAATGAGTTCATGTGTAAATAATGGTTAACTACTTACAAACTTTTACATCAGAGTTATGACAAAAAAAATTGTGGAATAATTTACATACGAAATTTAATAAAAACATACTAACAAAGAATCAAGCCACTATGTGAAGAAAATATTCTCCAACCTACTATGTGACACTTAAAAATATCATTTTTATGTATAGTTTTGGTCACATGATTTTTATATTGAAAAACAAAGTTTAACTCTAACCCGCACTATGTGACAATTTGCAAGACTGACATGTGTGTTATTTAAACAAAATCATGTCACTCATTAAAAAGTTATGTAACTAAAATTACACATTAATAGTTTCTTCATTCGCCACATACTAGATTGGAGAAAGATAACTCTAAATTGTTTTAGAGAGCTAAAATTTTTTCTTTAATAAATTATGTGACTTGCATAAATAACACAATAGTCTTATAAGTCCCCTTGTATTAGTAACTAGTTTAGAAGTAAACTTTTTTTTTCTTTTTTTTAATTAACGGTGCCATGCAGATGTTGTCAATTTGGGGTAATCTGTCCGCCAATTTTGAGTGACAGATAAGAGATTATTGTACCATGACCATCCAGGCCACATATTTGTATCTGGGGGAAAATCGATCAGCATTATTTGGAGTTACAGATTATAGTACCATCCACACCACATATTTGTGTGTTTTATATTTTCTTTATTTGGAGTTACAGATTATAGTACCATCCACACCATATATTTGTGTGTTTCATATTTTCCCCACATATTTGTGTGTTTTATATTTTCTTTGTTTTTCAAAACCAGAATTTTTATTTTTATTTTTCCTGAATAAGAAGATCCAGCTTTTCGTATGTCAGTGTGATTGTGTCATTGGGCTTACTCCCATATTTGAAGGGAATCAATTAAAAAAAAAAAAAAAAAAAACCCACCACACACTTGGTCAAATGCTTACTAGTAAGCTCATGGGTTGGGAAAACAACTATGGCAAAAAGAAAAGGTACACCAATTTTTTTTTTTTTTTTTTTTTTTTTTTTTTTTAACATGGCAAAATGTGATTAATCAAAAAAATAATTAGTTCATGTGTAAATGATGATTAACTACTTACAATCTTTTATATCAGAGTTATGACAAAAAAATTTAGAATAATTTGTTGTCATAAATTTACTCATAGTGTGACATCTTTAACTCACTGTTCCTTTACTCACACATCCAAATCCAGTGGACAAGATACTACTACCGTAACACTCAAGTAAGAAAGTTACTACTTTTCAATTATTTTATTTATTAAATAAATAATGTATATAATGCTTCAAAATTTTTATTTTTTTGCAATGTTATTATTATTATTATTTTGGATCCATTATTGAAATCATTTATGTCATTTCCACGGTTATGAAATATTTTACAAAAATTTTAGTGGATTTATACTAATTATTATTGGATGATCAAATACTACATATTCAGCACCAGAAAAAATATCAGGATTGAGAGGCACATGGTTAGCCCATCAGTCAGTGTTAGATTATTGGCTATTTGGCATGTACCGAAAAAAAAAAAAAAAAAAAAAAAAAAAAAAAAAAAAAAAAAAAAAAAATTGTTGAACCAGAACCAATGATTTTGATGATCAAAAGTGGGTTCAATTTTAGGAGAAAAATGAATTTGGATATCAATTCTTATGGTGGATGGCCTGGTCAAAATCCCACTATACATTTTTATTTACAGAAAAATATTACGTTCACAATATTAATTTTTACCACAAATTTAAATGACATATTATTATTGGTGAGTAAAAAGTGATATCAATGGTGGACTTATATTAGAACCAGTAACATAATTACTAGATTTTATTGTAAAATAATTGTAAAAATATTGTAAATGTAACATTACTCTTTTTTTTTTTAGAAAAAGTCTCAATCTATGGCATTCGCTAGTCTTGATGATAACTCTCTTTATCATTAGACCAAGACTTTAATCAGTTTTTGATGTAGGCGAGGATTGAACCCCAAATCTCTTATACAACTATCAGGGATTTTACCAGTTGAGATAACTGGAACCCACGATGTAACATTACTTTTACTAGTGTATAACCCGTGCATATGCATGGTACAATTAAAAAAAAATTACAATTGCACACATATATGGATTCAAATTACTCTCTTTCTCTCTCTCATTTTTTTTTTTTAGTTTCTTTTGGATATACATGAGTTTACTCTTTCTTTTTCATTTTTTTTATTGAGTTTTTGATGATTTATTTATATTAGACCTCGTCTTTTGCACCTTATTAACTCACTTAGAACAAAAAATTAAAAAAAAAAAAAAAACACTAAAATAGGACACGTGGCGCAAAATTGAACAACAATTAGAATCTAATTTAAAACCTAATTGGATTTTCTTTTAGTCCTGTAGCATTGAGGTAGGTATTTGGTCCAAAGTGTAAAAAAATGTCAAAATAGTCACAATAATCTCTTTTTTAGTTGTATAAATGCTTTAAGTGTTGAATTTCAACCAAATTCGCCATCTCATGTCTTCTTAAACTAGTCAAATCTCTACATTCAAGATTTGGAATTTTTGACTAGTTTGGCAATCTTACTAGTCAGAGCCACTTGCCTGCTAATTTTGTATATATGAATACACTTAAAGATATATAATAAGATGCATAATATAATTCTTATATATATATATATATATATATAATTTAAATACTATTAATAGTCATTTTTATATTTTGTTAACTCTTTAAAAATTTTTGTAAAGATATTATTAGCTAGGTATAAAATGTATATTGTCCTTTTTTTATTTTTTTTATTTTTTTTTATCACTATGAAGCATTAAATTTTTTTTTTTTATGATTTATTTATTCTAGACTCTTTAGTTTTTGTACTTAATAACTCACTTAGATGAATATTTATGATGTGGTCTCACATTTGATTCTAAAATTAAAAAATAAAACTCTTTAAGAATAAATAATTTAGAACATATGATGCAAAATTTGAACTCTAATTTGGAATTCTAATTTGAGTTTCTCTTAGCTTTACCTATTATTATTATTATTATATACACACTAGAATGTAACCCGTACTTACGCACATGAATGATTTATTGTAGTGATGCTATTGATGTTAAGCTTGTGTTATTAAAAAAAATTCATGATATTTTTTTAGACAAAAATTAAAAACTAATTTAGTAATTTGGGTTTAATTTGAATTTTAATTGTACTTCCACTTAAAATATATAAATATATATATATATATATATATATATATATATATTTGAGAATCATGTCCCAGCCTACAATAAACTTTATTTTGTCCACTTTTAATAAAGCCAAAAATACACCTTTGGTCCCCTACATTTTGGGCCAATTCTCATTTTGATCCTTAAATTGATTTAGCTCCTATGTCAGTACCTGAAATTAGAAAATCAATTTTATTTTGGCCCTTGCCATCAACCTAGTAACATAAAATACATACGTGGCAAACAGAGTTCACTGTTGGCATGTTATATGCTGACGTGACTAATTATGGTAATGATTGGTCATTAAAATAATATTTTAAAATGCCACATCAGCATATAAATTAATTAAAAATAGAAAAAAAAATTTAATTTCTCGATTTTAATTTAAACTAGAAAAATTTAAAAACAAAAAACAAAAAAGCTTAGTTACTAAACCCCAATCTCAACCCCACGAACCCAACCCAACATCAAATTTTCCTAGTCACCAACATCACAACATCAATTTAATCCCTTTCTCTACCCATTGTTCTCTCACTCTTTGTCTATCTGATTTCTCTTTCTCTTTGATTTGCTCCAAACCTAAAAACGATAGAATTTGTTGAGAAGGTAAAGTGTGGGTAGCAAACCCTAAAAATTTCTTCACAAAGCTAAGATTTTTGAGAGAGGGAGAGATATCTCGGTTGGATTTGGGTTAGTGTTGGGTACGAAATTGAAGGAGATGTATTTTTTTTTTCCCTTTGTGTTTGTTGTTACTTGTTGTTGTGTTTGGTTGCTGAGAGATGGGTTTGTTTGGCTGAGTTTGACATGCTCTTAATTGATGGTGGTGATGGGTTTGATTGTGAGAACATAAAGTTTGCTGGGTATCCTTGCTCTTGTTTTGGATTTGATTGTGAGAACGTGAAGTTTGATTATGGGTTTGCTCCTATTCTAGGTTCAACCTGCATTATTGGTTTCTTTAATTTATTTTTTGTTTTAATGAATTTGATGGAGATTAGATTTGGTTGCTGGATTTGGATTTGGGGTTTTCCAAAGATTGGTTTGGTTGGTGGGTTTATTTCTTGGATTTAGGAAAAACATGAATAACAAGTTCTTATGTTCTTATGGACAAAATAATAAAGGTAATAATAATAATAATAATTGTAGGGGCAAAGGCCCCAAATCATGTAATGGGCCTTGGGCCCTATTCGGGACGATTAGCAATGTCTGAGGAGAGGAAATGGATGCCAACAGGATTTCCAACCCAGGTCTCGTGGATAGGGGGCGTTTGAAGGACGGTTCGAGGAGGAATGCCTCTTCGGACGTGATGAGTATGGCTCAAATATGCACTCTGTTTGCTAGAAGGACCCATCCTAACAGACATTAGTAGTAGGGATGCGTCCCACAGACCCGCAGGAAAGAAGGAAACGTAATATATCCAAGGAGAGGCTGCTGCTACCGCATTAAATGCGTTGTAGCTACTTTTCTAACCACATTAATTTGGAGAGGACCTATGAACAGTGCTGCCTTGGCTACCACAACTCACAGAAGGCTGAAAGGGGGTGTCCGATGGGACAAGCACTTAAGTAAAGGTCCAGATGATCAACAAGTGTAAGACCACAATGGCTTCAAGAAGACTATATAAGAAGGGGAGTCCCCATGAGGAAGGGGACGGAAAAAAAGAAGAGAGAATACGGTAGTAGTACAAATGACCATAATCTTCAAACAGTGACCGACATACATTCATCTTGTCTCCTCAGACTGAGGATCTATTGATACTAACGTGTTTTACTTGTGTTCAACTGTTGTATAGCCCAATAATAACCGTTGTCCAATTTGCTAAGACCTAGTTCTACAGCCCACTCTCTACAAATTCATTATTTCTGGGTTCCGTGGATCAAGATCCCATATCTTTTGGGCTTAGGCCCCGAATTGTGACCCTACAATTGGCGCCGTCTGTGGGAAGAACTTGTGCATTAGCAAGTGCAATGGTTAAATATGGAAGGATCAGGTCCACACCGAACGGAGCTCGCAGACTCCCAATGGCAGGACAACTTTCTTAACCTCGAACGGGAAAGAGATCAAGACAAGCGATGAGATGGAAGTGTACATACCTTCTATATAAGCAGAAGTCATTCAAAGGGGAAAGGTCATGCATCCCAAAAGCGGGATGATAACAGAGCTCTACAGCAGGAAATTGATAACCTAGAGAGGAAGTTATGTAGAGCACAGTGAAGGCGTCCCTCCTCCAACCCGGACACCAGCGATGAAGAGGACAACGAATATAGGCGAAGGTCGAGAACTCCACCAAGTGAAACCTTCTCCTATGAGGAAGAGTAACCTCACAAACACAGTCATAGAAGTTCGTCCTTCAAGGGCCTGATAAACAACGCCATGAGCAAAGCCCTGGACCGAATCTCCCAGTTACCCTTCACACGCAAGATGGAGGGGGCTGAACTCCCTCAACGGTTCCATCAACCTACCTTCACCATATATAATGGTCGGACGGACCCCGTAGAGCACGTAAGTCAGTTCAACCAGAAGATGGCCGTCCATTCCAAAGACGAAACTTTGATGTGCAAAGTATTTCCATCTAGTTTGGAACCGATGACGATGAGATGGTTTGACGGCCTCAGGCCAAACTCCATAAATTCCTTTAAGCAGCTAACCCACGCCTTCGGCTCTCGCTTCATCACGAGCAGCAGGGTTCCTCGACCCTCGGATTCCCTTCTATCGTTATCCATGCGAGAGGGGGAGACCCTAAAAGCCTACTTGGATAGGTATTGGGAATTGTATAATGAGATAGAGGGCGATTATGATGACGTTGCCATCAGTACGTTCAAGAGAGGCTTGTCGACCAAGCACGGTTTAAGAAAATCCCTAACTGGGAAACCGGTTACCAGCCTGCGCCAACTCATGGACCGAATCAACAAGTACAAGAGGATCGAAGAAGACCAACAGTTGGGTAAGGGTAAAACAAAGTTTCTCCCTCAGGAGAGGAGGGACTTCAGGTCGGACCGATTTAGCAACAACAACCGATCGAGGAGAGACTACACGAAGCAACCTGGATCTACTAGAGTGCAAGCAGTCTACGCTGTGTTCCGAGATCCATTACATCAGGTTTTGGAGAAAATCAGGAACGAACCATTCTTCAAATGGCCAAATAGGATGGTGGAGGACCCCACGAAACGCAACCAGAACCTATACTGTTAGTACCACCAAGAACTGGGACACACCACCGAAGACTATAGGAACCTGAAAAACCACTTGGACCAACTGGTCTGAGAGGGAAAATTGAGTCATCTCCTACATCATTCCAGTGGCCGACAAGAATAGACGAACGTTGAGACATAGAGGGACACCTTGAGACCGCCTATAGGCACAATAAATGTCATTCTCGTCGCTCCCGGAAGGACTGGTTCTCATCCTTCTAGAGTAATGTCGGTGGCTCGACTTCCTGCTGAGATTGACGACTGGGAGTCTAAAAAGGCTAAGAGGATGGCCTCACCCATGCTGGGCTTCTCGGATGAAGATAAGGTCGGAATTGTCCAACCCCACGATGATGTTCTAGTCATCACGCTCAAGATTAGGGGATATGATGTGAAGAGAGTGTTAGTCGATCAGGGTAGCGCTGTGGAAGTAATGTACCCCGACCTATACAAGGGGCTGAATCTGAAACTCGAAGACTTGACGGCATATGACTCCCTTTTGGTAAACTTCGAAGGGAAAACCGTTACTCCGAGAGGCCAGATTAGACTGCCCATACAAACAGGTTCGGATATAGTGGATGTGGACTTTATAGTGGTGGACGCATACTCGCCTTACACAGCCATTGTAGCTAGGCCTTGGCTTCATGCCTTAAGGGCTGTTTCCTCTACTCTACACCAGAAGGTGAAGTACTTGTCGGAAGGTTGGGTTAAAGAAGTTATAGAGGACCAGGCCATGGCTCGACAATGCATGGTGTCCGCTATCTCACGACGACCGAGTGCTGAACCCTCAACCTCTACTAATAACGACTTATAGCAATTAACAACCCCGGCTATGACTGGTGGGGGATCAATCGAGGAGGCAAATTGCGAGGATTTGGAAAAAGTTCCTGTGGGCCTTGATCTGGAAAGATTCTTTCAAGTTGGCTCGGAACTACCTCCCCAAGAGAAAGCATTGCTAATTGATTTCCTCAGGGAAAATGTGGACGTGTTTGCATGGGACACTTACGAGGCCCCGGGGGTCAATCCGGACTTCATATGCCACCACCTTAACGTTAATCCATCTGTTATGCCCAAGAAGCAACCCCCTTGGCATCCGTCAAAAGAGCATGCTAATGCGGTCAAGGAGGAGGTGATGAAACTTAAGAAAGCAGGGGCTATCAAAGAAGTCTTCTACCTTGAGTGGCTGGCCAATATTATAGTGGTGAAGAAGAAGAGCGGGAAATGGTGAGTTTGTGTAGACTTCACGGACTTGAATAAGGCCTGCCCAAAAGACCCCTTCCCTATGCCTCGAATAGATCGGTTGGTAGACACAACCGCGGGACATCCTCAAATGAGCTTCGTAGACACCTTTCAAGGATATCATCAAATACCCCTGGCTATAGATGATTAAGAAAAGACAGCTTTTGTCACCCTTATCGGAAACTACCACTATAAAGTGATGCCTTTTGGTTTGAAGAACGCCAGTTCCACCTATTAGAGGATGATGACCAAGATGTTTGAGCTGCAAATGGGTAAGAACATTGAAGTCTAAATAGATGACATGGTGGTAAAGAGTAAATTGGTGTCCGAACATGTGAGAAACCTTGGCGACATCTTTGAAATCCTGAGAAGACATAGGCTATGCCTTAACGCGTCTAAGTGTTCGTTCGGGGTGGGATCAGGAAAGTTCTTGGGCTATATGGTGACCCACAGAGGTATCGAAGTCAGCTCCGACCAAATTAGAGCTATCCACAGCATGCAGCCTCCTCGGAATCCCAAGGAGGTCTAAAAGCTTACGGCATGATTGCCGCTTTGAACCGTTTTATTTCTCATTCGGCGGATAGATGTAGACCTTTCTTTCTCTTATTAAACAAGTGGAAAAGGTTCGAATGGACCGAAGAATGCACATTGGCCTTCCAACAGCTCAAAGAGTATTTGTCTCGGCCACCCATCATATCTAGCCCCGAAGTCGACAAAGTTTTGTTCGCTTACATTGCCGTGGCCCTTCATGTAGTAAGCTTAATACTGATACGAGTGGACAACGGTGTACAACAGCCTGTCTTTTACATGAGCAAGTCATTGCACGAGGCTGAGATTCGCTACCTTCCCCTAGAAAAGGCCATCTTGGCGGTTGTTCAAGCTATATGGAAGCTCCCCCATTATTTCTAGGCATACATAGTCATTGTTCTGACCCAACTCCTGTTCAGGTCTATACTTCGGAGCATTGATTATACAAGGAGGATTGCTAAATGAGGCACCATTTTGGGCGCCTTTGACATTAAGTACATGCCTCGCACCGCCGTAAAAGGCCAAATCCTTGCAGATCTGGTGACTGAATTTACTGAACCCTCACTAGAGAAGGAATACGAATCATGGATGAAAAATCGATTGGTGCAATCTCTCTGCAAGGGCCCACCTGTTGGAAGGTATACGTCAATAGCGCAGAAAATCAAAGGGGCTCTGGGGTGGGACTAGTACTGATTTCCCCCGAGGGGATTACCATTGAAAAATCGCTGAAACTAGGCTTTTCAGCCACAAATAACGAGGCAGAATATGAAGCCCTGCTGGAAGGAATGTCCATAGTCGAGAAATTGGGCGGAAAATCCGTAAACATGTTCTTGGACTCAAGACTTATTGTGGGTCAAGTAAATGGGGAATTAGAGGCAAGGGATGAAAGAATGCAAGAGTACCTAGACCAAGGTAAACGCCTGCGGTCGCGTTTTGATTCTTTTAGCCTACTGCACATATCCAGAAGTGGAAACACCTACGCTGATTCTTTGGCCACACTGGCCACCTCCTCAACTCAATGTTTACCTCGGGTTATACTTATGGAAGATCTACACAGGCCCTCGGTGGTGAAGACGGAAGTAATCCACATCCACACGTCAGAGTGGGGCCTAGCTGGATGAACCCCTTAATACTATTTCTAAAAGAGGATACCTTACCCAAAGAAAAGAGCGAAGCCGACAAGATTAGAAGAAAGACTTCTCGATTTTGGCTATCCGAGCATTTGAAACTATATAAACACTCATTTTCAAGACCGTACTTGCTCTGCATGCACCCTGATGCCACAGAACTTATCTTGGAGGAGTTGCATGAAGGAATTTGCAGAAACCATATAGGGGGCAGGTCCTTATCCCATAGAGCCATCACCCAAGGTTACTGGTGGCCAAACATGCAGAAAGAGGCACACGAATACGTGAAGAAGTGCGGTCAGTGCCAGAAGTTTGCCCCAAATATACATCAACTGGGAGGGATCCTCAATCCACTGTCTAGCCATTGGCCGTTTTCTCAGTGGGGCTTGGATATCGTAGGGCCATTTCCTAAAGCAGCGGGGAACAAAAGATATCTACTCGTCGGCACTGATTACTTCACCAAATGGGTCGAAGCCGAACCACTGGCAAATATCAAAGATGTGGATGCCAAGAAGTTTGTCTGGAGAAGCATTGTCATCAGGTTCGGAGTCCCTCATACCCTAATCTCGGACAACGGTCTTCAATTTGATAGTAAGACTTTCAGTGGTACTGCAGTGAGTTGGGAATTGCGGATAGATACTCCACACCAGCTTACCCCTAGGGGAATGGGCAAGCCGAAACCGTTAACAAGGTCATAGTAAACAAGCTAAAGAAGAGGTTAGATGACACAAAGGGAAGATAGGTGGAAGAGCTGCCACATGTCCTGTGGACGAATTTAACCACACCCCACAGATCAACGGGGGAGACCCCCTTTTCGATGACCAATGGGGCTGAGGCTGTCATTCCGCTAGAAACGAACTTTCCAACACTGAAACCAAGCTCATTCTGTCCCAGTGGCAAAAATGAGCTGCTAGAGAAGAGTTTAGAACTTATTGAGGAGAGTAGGGAATGGGCAATGGTCCAATTCACCTACTACCAACACAAGCTTAAGCAAGGTTATGACGCCAAGGTAAAGCTAAGGCCATTAGCACCTGGGGACCTGGTATTAAGAAAGGTTCTGGGCACTGCAAAAAATCCCACATGGGGAAAACTCAGACCAAATTGGGAGGGGCCATATTGTATCACTTCAATAGCCGGTGCAGGGGCATACTTTTTAGAAGATTTGGATGAGCATGCAGTACTATGCCCCTGGAATGTAAACAACCTGAAAAGGTACTATTATTAATGAAAGTTTTGACTCTTGATATACCCTTCTATTGTGAAAAGTCTTTGTGCTACTTATCTCTCATTTTTCAATGCAAGTATTAAACAGAACCCAAGTCCCGCGTGACTCCTCGGACCACAGGTTTGGGAGAAATTAATCACTTTGCGTTTTTATCCAAGTATTAAATAGAACCCAAGTCCCTTGTGGCTCCTCGGACTACAGGCTTGGGGGAAATTAATCACTTCGCATTTTTATCCAAGTATTAAACAGAACCCAAGTCCCGCGTGGCTCCTCGGACCACTGGCTTAGGGGAAATTAATCACTTCACGTTTTTATCCAAGTATTAAACAGAACCTAAGTCCCGCGTGGCTCTTCGGACCACAAGTTTGGGGAAAATTAATCACTTCGCGTTTTTTATCCAAGTATTGAACAGAACCCAAGTCCCGCGTGGCTCCTCGGACCCTAGGCTTGGGAGAAATTAATCACTTCATATCTTTATACAAGTATTAAACAGAACCTAAGTCCCGCATGGCTCCTCGGGCCATAGGCTTAGGGGAAATTAATCACTTCGTGTTTTTATCCAAGTATTAAACAGAACCCAAGTCCCGCGTGGCTCCTCGGATCATAAGCTTGGGGGATATTAATCACTCCATATCTTTATACAAGTATTAAACAGAACCTAAGTCCCGCGTGGCTCCTCGGACCACAGGATTGGGGGAAATTAATCACTTCGCGTTTTTATCCAAGTATTAAACAAAACCTAAGTCCTGTGTGGCTCCTCGGACCACAGGCTTGGGGGAAATTAATCACTCCATATTTTTATCAAGTATTAAACAGAACTTAAGTCCCGCGTGGCTCCTCGGACCACAGGATTGGGGGAAATTAATCACTTCGCGTTTTTATCCAAGTATTAAACAAAACCTAAGTCCTGTGTGGCTCCTCGAACCACAGGCTTGGGGGAAATTAATCACTCCATATTTTTATCCAAGTATTAAACAGAACCTAAGTCCCGCGTGGCTCCTTAGACCACAGGCTTGGGGGAAATTAATCACTCCATATTTTTATCCAAGTATTAAACAGAACCTAAGTCCCGCGTGGCTCCTCGAACCACAGGTTTGGGAGAAATTAATCACTCCATATCTTTATACAAGTATTAAGCAGAACCTAGGCCTCGCGTGGCCCCTCAGACCACAAACCCAAGGGAAATTAATTACTCAAAAAGAGCACAAAGTATTGGGGAAGAATCTTTTTCCCTTGCTCATACTTAGCTATAATGAGTTACCATTAGAAATCTAGCAACACAGTCCGAATTCATTCATGACGACAATAAAGTTAAAGCGGTAAAAATAAAGTCCAAAGAAGAAGAAATTATATCATTCATTAAACTCCAAAAGAAGTTATCTTACAAACATTGGTAAAAGCCAAGGAAATGAAAGGCAGAACAAAACAATTGCAAAAGAAAACCCTACACTAAAGTTTTAGGCTTTATCTTTGGTTGGGCTTTTTGCGGGGCCATCAGTCTCGGGATAATCATCTCCGGCTTTGGATTTAGATTTGGCATCCTTGGCCCACAAGACTACATCTCTAATTGTGAGGGCGTCCTCAAACGACTTGTCCTTGGCTGGTGGCTGTGCCTCCTCATCCACCCCTTTCCCCTTAGGAACGATGGGATTAAGAACGGCAGTCGAGGCGGAAAGGAGCTTCTCAGGAGGATTCGAATCAGGAATCTCTCGAATATCCTCAAGGAAGAAGATATTCTCGATCCTCCTGAGCTTGGAGTCTACAAGAACTCCCGCCCGGTCCATTGCTACTCCCCAAGACTCGGTACAGTAGTCCCTACAAACCACAGCCACCTTCTCGGTCAGCCTGGCCTTGGTGTCCTTCACCCCACACTCGTAAAAGGCTGCCACTGCAGCCTCAACCGCTTCCCTGGCCACCCGAGCCGCCTCCTTTGCCTGTTGCAGTTGCGCCTTGAGGTCTATGACCGTTTGCTTTTCGGTGGCCAGATTTATTTCTATTGAGTGAAGTTGTTGGCGCATGTCCTCAGCTTGCCTCGTTATGGTCTTAAGGCCCGCCTCAGCACTGTCCTGAGCCTTAATAGCCTCTTTAACCTTGAGGCAGGACTGAACCTCAGCGTTCACCTCCTCTCGGGAATTCTTCACCCATTCCTCGGCCACAAAGATTTGCTGGGTGACCTGCATAGAAGTAATGGAAGAATCGTCAAAACAGAGATGACAAATAGATGAGCATAGAATAAGGAACTTGAACAATGGAGAATCTTCATTTTACCATAGCAAGATCCCTCTTCAATGACATGAAGAGGTCCGGTTGCCTCGTAGTCCGGAGCCCATCCATGTCACGGGGCAAGAGGAGGGACTGCTACAAGGCCTCAGCGAGATACGATGCCTGCCCTCGTTGGGACTCCCAAAGGGTCGCGTCCCAAGGGATGGGAGCGCCGTCCAATTCTAGCCAAGGAGACTAGGTGCGCTGCCTTCTCCTATGTGCAGCCTCATCTCGGCTGTCTATGGACTTTGTCCTTTTGTCCTTAGGCTCTTTGCCTTTTTTCTGCTGTTTGGCCTTCTGAGGGCCGACCTCGCCCTCCTCCAGTTTTTCGACTGGCCTTTTCCGCCTCAAGTTTGGAATGGGTTGTAGTGCGGGGTCAGTGGGAGGAGGAGGTAGAGGAGGAAGGCTAGCAGGAACTTGCTCCTTAGGGGCATCCTTGGAGGATTGCCCTTTGTTCTTGTTGGACATAAGGCCCTTCAGACAAGATCTTGGCTTTAGGTCCATGCCTTCCTTTTCAACTTCCTGGCTTGTGTTGATCCGAGCAATTATTAGTTCTGGAGAGTGAGCTGTCGAGAAGCGATCAAGATCCAAGTCAGAATCTAAAAGCTCTACGGGCCTTGTTGATACCTCACCCTCTTCGTTGAAGTGGAAATGATCGATTTCGGCTTCGAGGGACGAGTGCATGGAATCAATTTCCTCCCCTGGAACGGCTACCTCTTGGGGAACGCGTTTAGTGGGCGGTTGGACTAGTGGTAAGTCTCTCCGAGCTAAGAAGCCTAGTTTAGAAACGTCAATACAAGCTAATCGGGGACTCCCAGCCCTTATCGCATAGCCTACGTCCACGAAGGCACGAGATAAAGGCTCGTAGTCCAAAATGAAGTGAGCGGCCCATAACTGCTCGTCCTCGCTTACAAAGATCTCTGACCTTAAGAGGTAGTTGAGAGCTTGGACGTTGACTAGGTTGATCCTTGGGGTAGTGTGTACTTTGTCTGCAAAACATTCAAAGAAAAGGTTACGTTAGTCCAAGAAAACAAACAACCAAAACTAAGACCAAAACAAGTAAAGGGAAAGCTTAAAAGACTAAGATCCCTACCGAGGGACCTGATCTTAGAATGTCTCACCTGGTGCTCCTGCCCTAACTCGGCAGCAAAGACCATCATGACATGCTCCGGAGACGATTAAATAATCGTCCTTCAAGCCTTTGTTGGACTTGGGAAGGCAAGATATCAGTCTCAACTCGTCAGACCTGGATTTCAAGTAATACGATTCGGAAAGGCAGTGGCACTCGTACAAGTGAACAACATCGTGCCATGAGAGGTCGAGGTTTATCTGTTCATTCAGAGCATCTACACACCCTAGAATCCGGAACATATTAGCGGCATACTGGTGGGGGGCCAACCTATGGCCGTGCAAGTAATCCCTAGTTATCCTACCCATAGGAATCGTCATCCCTCCTTCTATGAAAGCGATCATAGGAATGACAACCTGCCCCGTTTCTCTCTTGGTTAGGATTTGGTCCGAGGAGCAATACTTTAGACCCACTCCTTGCGAGATATGGTACATGGCCCTAAAACCTTCCATACTGGCCAGAGAATCTACTAGGCTCTTAAACTTACCCATCTAGTTAACCCTAAAGGGCACGGAGAAAGGTTTATAAATGAAAGAAGGCTAAGGAGAACAACAAAAAAGGGGAGCAAGGGAATATGGGGAAATGAAAACTTATGGGAAGTATGAGTTCTAAATCTCTCAAACTTTCAAAGGATTTGCCGAGAATCCTTACAGGAACAACTATGGAACTCAGGGACTTAGAGTATTTTGCGAGAGAAAATGCTAAAGTGCTTTGGAACGCTTGAATGTCTTTTCTAAAAAAGGGAAAGTAATCTCCCTTAGGAGCCTTATATAGCGAGGAAAAATGAACGGGATTACTCCTGCCCAAAATTTAGAGGAATATCTGCCGTTGACTAAGCGCCCCATCGTTGGATGCGAGGGGACATAGAGCCGCCTGGTGCAATTAATGGCGCCTCGTGGACTACAAAACATCAGTAGCAGTAATGAGGCACGTGAGAGGGTGCTCCTACATGTGTGAATCAAGGAATTGTGGTGACTTATTCATTAAATATCAAAATTCCACCTTTTTCTCTTCGAATAAGAGGGAAAAACCGGAATTTTGAGGGGCTATTGTAGGAGCAAAGGCCCCAAATCATGTAATGGGCCTTGGGCCCTATCTGGGACGATTAACAATGTTCGAGGAGAGGAAATGGATGCCAATAGGATTTCCAACCCAGGTCTCGTGGATAGGGGGTGTTTGAAGGACGGTCCAAGGAGGAATGCCTCCTTGGACGTGATGAGTATTGCTCAAATATGCACTCTTTTTGCTAGAAGGACCCACCCTAATAAACATTAGCAGTAGGGATGCGTCCTACAGACCCGTAGGAAAGAAGGAAACGTAATATATCCAAGGAGAGGCTGCTGCTACCGCATTAAATGCGTTGCAACTACTTTTCTGGCCGCATTAATGTGAAAAAGACCTGTGAACAGTGTTGCCTTGGCCACCACAACTCACAGAAGGCTGAAAGGGGGTGTCCGATGGGATAAGCACTCAAGTAAGGGTCCAGATGATCAACAAGTGTAAGATCACGATGGCTTCAAGAAGACTATATAAGAAGGGAAGTCCCCATGAGGAGGGGGACGGAAAAAAAGAAGAGAGAATACGGTAGCAGTACAAACGACCATAATTTTCAAACAGTGACCGACATACATTTATCTTGTCTCCTCGGACTGAGGATCTATGGATACTAACGTGTTTTACTTGTGTTCAACTGTTTTATAGCCCAATAATAACCGCTGTCCAATTCGCTAAGACCTAGTTCTACAGCCCACTCTCTACAAATTCATTGTTTCCGGGCTCTGTGGACCAAGACCCCATACCTTTTGGGCTTGGGCCCCGAATTGTGACCCTACAACAACAACAACAACAACAACAATAATAATAATAATAATAATAGTTAGATTTAAGGTTTGTTTTTTAATTTAGTTTAAATTTTATGAGTTGGATTTTTTTTATTAATCTAAATGCTAACGTGGCATTTAAAAAATGATAATTATAATTTTATTTTATTTCATTAGCCACGTTAGCATATAACATGCCAATAGTACACTCTGTTTATCACATATGCAATTTCTGTTACTGGATTGACGGTAAGAATCAAAATAGAATCGATTTTCTGATTTCAGAGACTGACTTAGAAGCAAAATCAATTTAGGGACCAAATTGAGAATGGACCCAAAATTTAGGGACCAAAAGTGTATTTTTGCCTTTAACAAATTAACAAAATGCTAAATTGAGCATGCTGAAAACTATTAAAAATGAGATTTAAAGAAATCTTAGGTTTATTTTTCTTATTTTGTTGAATATTTAAATGGGATGCTTCACATCAAATTAAGCTACCATTCAAACTACGGAAATTATACCACACAAACACAACTTGACATTTTGAGATACACTTTCAAAACTACAACTATACATAAAAATTTGTCCCTTGAAGGAACTAAATGACACAACACTGAACACGACAACAAAATCCACCCCACTTGTTCTCTTGAAAATGGAATTTTTTTTCCTGTCTTAAGACAACATCAGAGATTCCCTGTGGACTGCAAACTATCTAGCTCAATAGAGTGCTTTTTTTTTTTTGCTAAGATAGTTCAATAGAATTAGAATTTAACATTAAACTAAACTTTATTCTAGATTTCCCACCTAATCAATTTCAAATTATCTTCCTTTAAGTTAACCTTGCTTTGATCATTGGTAGCATTTCTTTGCTTCTAAATATGGTAGACAGGCCCATGGGGAAAATCTGCATATAACTGTCCTCCTCTGATATTCATATAACAGTGCTTAGAGTTTAAATTTAATGATACCCCTTGCCCCGTTCCATTATGCCACTCCATTGGACTTCAGGACTTTTGATTAGGCACCAGCTTATCATTGTTTCCAGATTTTGAATCATTAGGAAAAAAAGAAACTCTTAAGAGGAAAATTAAAGTTAAATTCTAAAGTTAATGCAACAAATTTCCATGAAATTTTGGTCCCATAAGTTTTGTGCATATTTTGCATAAAACATCAGTTTCATGTGTATAGAGAATTTTGTTTTGGATGGTATCCTTTTTTGAAGATAATATCATCTCTTGGAGTTTTATTTAGCAAAAACAGTTATTCTCTTGTCAAACTTATAACATTTGCAGCAACTAAAGCATATGGGAAACCAACATAGTAAGAAGCAAGGGCTGTAAACAAAAACACAGATTTAAATTGAAAATGTAAAAAAAGCAATGTGCCTTACATGTTCAGAGTATGATTGCCTGCTTCATAAGGATAATTTTCACATGGACAAAGTCATAAAGTTCTGCAGCAAATTCCACACCAGCTAGACAACCAGAATCTGCTACTGAGACAATACGACGCCATTTTAGTTGGAAAACCCGAAAAATGAAAAGAAGAAAACAATGGTGGAGATGCGGGGTATCGATCCCCGTACCTCTCGCATGCTAAGCGAGCGCTCTACCATCTGAGCTACATCCCCATTCGTGATTTTACTTATCAATAATTAAATTTTAAAAATGAGTAATGCTAATGCCACATAAAGGAATCTGATGGTCTTAATTTTTTTTTTTTTTTTGATAGAACTGATGGTCTAATTTGGTTGTACTTTTCAGCATTAGAGACCTTTTTGAATATCTTCAAATTTCTTGAGTCATACTTTTCAGGGGAAAAAAAAATCGTCTTGTTTCTATATATCAAGGTTTTTTTTTTTTTTTTTTAAATGTGGGTTACATTACCCATTCAAATGTATGGATTTATTTTTATTTTTTTAAATTGGAGCGCAATTAAAATTTTGATTTCTTCTCAAATTTTTTTTTTTTTTTTGAAATTTTGATTGAATTATTTTCTTTTATGTTTTGAAGTTTTTATGGTCATTATACATGTGATAGTAAATTACAGCATTTTCAGAACAATACTTAAATGGCCATTGAAAATTAAATATTTTGAAAAATTGATTGGAAAATGATAAATTCAAAAATTAATGCTTATAAATTAGAATTAAACCTAAAACATAAATACAATTTTTTATAGCTAAATTCAAACTATCCTATTCATCATGGCATGCGGCATCTTTTTACAAATGAAATCATATATAATAGAGTAATTTTAGTATCACAAAATAAAATATATGAATTTTTGTGTATAATATATTAAAGTAGGAGTAAAATGAGAATCCAAATCAAATTCAAATTAATTTCTACTTGTAGTCTGATTTGATATCAAGTTTCCATTTTTTAATTTTTTATTTTAATTTATTTTACTCCAAAACTATTTAAGAATTTTAGTAGAAATGTATTTCCAAGAATTTATTACAATTTTTAAAATTAAAAAAGTAATAATAAGGTCTTTTCTATACTCAAGTGTCGATTCAATGGGTGAGGCAAATAGGCAATTGCCTAAGGCTTCCAGTGAAAAAAGGCCCCAAATTTTTACCAATAGAGCTGTGCCAATGGAAGTATTAATTAAACTCCAAATATTCACCAATAAATAAAAAGTAGTTTATTTTTTAATTGAAGAAAAACCAGTTAAAGAAAAATCTTTTTATGGTATGTGGTAATGATGATTCGTTTTTCTCAATTTTAAAATGTATAACTCATTTAATCTCACACACATAAATGCTGAAAGAACTCATTAATCTCTTACTAGCAAATTAATTTATACTCGAATTTTATTTATAGATATCAAATATATACTCAAATTTTATTTATATATATCAAATATATAATTTTATTAAAATTTTCAACCATATTTTTTAGTATATGGTTGCTTCACTCAATAAATAGTGTTTATTTTTGTAGTATAATCATTAAGTAATATGATGGATTTGTTTTAATTTATAATTTTGCATTTAAAAAATAGATTTTAAATGAAAAAAAAAATCCAAAGTTAAATAAATCTTTGATTAATATTCAAAATATAAGAATTAATAAGCCCAATTAAGGTAGTCAGTTGCCTTAGACCCCACAATGCCTTGAGCTGACACTGAACTTCAAGGTTTTGAACAACACTATTAGCTTGATTTAGATCCTATGAATGATTTTCATGCACTTGAACAACATAATATGCTCCATAATGATAAAAAATAAAAACAAAAACTCTTGCCTCATTTGTGCTACTTTTGAGTTCTGATCTTCAAATCAAATAAATGAGAGTAAAAATTATGATACGAAGGAAATACAGATACAACAAAAGAAATCAAAAAATGCAAAATTAATGCTTTTATATCATATTGTTCTCCTTTTTCAGCAAATATAATGTATTAAAATAGAAGTTGCTAAAAAGGATTCAAATCACCGCTTCTTTGTTGCAACTATCAAATTATCAAAAAAAAAAAAAAAAAAAAAAGATGTCATTTTTAAGTTTTAAAGGTCATTCTACACAAAGCAGTAAATTAATGCATTTTCAGAAAAATACATAAATAGTTGCTAGAAAATTAATGGTTAGAAAAAGTGATTGGAAAATGACAAATTCAAAATTAATGCTCATAAATAAAAGTTAAAACCAGACTCAAATTCAAAATTTTTTTTTTCAAAAAAAAAATTCAAATTATCTTAATAAATTATGATTGTAGGGATAAAGGCCCAAAATTATATATTGGGCCTTGGTTTTTGTCCGAGGATATTGATATGTCTGAGGATGAACAAACAACTATTAGGAGTTCTCAGTTAAAGTCTCATAAGTAGGGAACGAGTGGAGAATAATCCGAGGAGGAATTTCTCCTCGGATATGATGAATGCAGCTCAGATATGTATTCTGACAATTAAAGTGACCCTCCAAGAAGCTTCCATGATAGGAACGTGCCTTACAAACATACTAGAAAGAAGGAAATCCAAAAATATCTAAGGGAAAACTGTTACCACCGCATTAAATGCATTGCATCTACTTTTTTGGCCGCATTTATGTGGAGAAACCTTTGAATGGTGCTGCCTTGGCCACACAACTCACAGAAAACCAGAAATGGTATCGATGGGACGAGTGCTCAACTAGGGATTTAGATGATCAACAAGTGTAAGACCAAGATGACCCAAAGGGAGTTATATAATGTGAGAGACCCTTCATAAGAGAGGGATCGGAAAAATAGAGATAAAACACTGTAGCAAGCTAAATTATCTTTGTATCCATCGGTGATTAATTTAAATAAGGGGGGACCTCCTCAGACTGAAAGTATATTAAGATCAAAATCTTTTATTTGTGTTTGACTATCATTTAAATCAAAACTAGCCGTTGTTCAATTCATTAGGGTCTAGTTTTTCGACCTACTCTCTACAAATTTATTGTATTAGGCTCATTGGGCCAATATCCCATATGTTTTGATCTTGGACTGTAAATCGAGACTTTACAATGGTCATATCACATGACATCTTCTTTAGAAGTGAAAATAAACTTTCTTATTTTTTTTTAAAAAAAATTAAGTAGAAATTGTGGTGGGTCCATGTGGAAGATAGGGAAATTGTGTTTTGTTTATTTATTTATTTTTTATTTTTTTGTGGCCATGCTTTGTTAAAGGAAATTATATGGTTAATTTTCTCAAATTTATATTAGAAACAATTGATTTTAATTTAAAAAAAAAAAATAGATTTGGAATATAGCAGTTTGCCCACATTCAGTTGCTTTGAAAACTATTGAAAAAAAAAATCATTAAGAGGTATAAGAAAATTCAATAAAACCTTTAATAAAATATATATATAAATTAATTTTATACATAAGTTAGTAGAAATAATTAAATATTTGTAAAGTTACTCAAAAAATACATTGATATTCTTAATTATATTAATCTTAACAATTTATTTTTCTAATTCCTTTTAATGACATGTAAGTTAGTACATATATAAGCAAGATTCCATACTGGCAAATGCAAATTTTTCTATGTAAATGCATTTTTTAATGAGGTAAATGCATTTTTCCATGTATTTATTTAAAATGAATTTATATATTTTTTTTGGAGGAAAATATAGTTATTTTTCTAAAATTTATATAATAAATTGTTAATTTGGAATATGATATTCTTAAACAAGTTTAATTTTTTTTAGCAAAAATTAAGAACAAAACCAACAAAAGGTAAAAGCAACTTTAATAACACACATAATAAAAAAATAGAAAAAATAATGGTGCATTTAAGATAGTTGATTCATATTCTTAATTACGTTAATTTTTACAATTTACCTTTCTTATCTTTTTAATGATGTGTAATATAATTTGAATTTATTTTCCAAATATTATATAAAAAATATTTCAAAATAAGCTTATAGATCTCGCACATCGTATAGGATAACCGCTAGTAACTAAGAAATTCATATCTTACACATCACACACAATAGAGTTTTTGCACATTTTTGTTAATCCATGAGTAAGATCTATATAGACAAATATATGAACCCATGGATCCACTCAACTCATATATTTCTTTCTTTTTCTTTCTTTTTAAAATTTTTTTTAATCCAAGTAATAATAATATTGATTTATTTTTTAGTTTTTTTTTCATAGATATATAATGACTTTGATGACCCTATTTTTTTTTTTTTTGTTTATTTTCAAGAAAAGCCATATTTTTTTCAACAATTTTTTTTTATTTGATAAAACACTGATAATTCTCTCAAAATTTTTATTTTCAATATCAAAACATATGTAATAAATGTCATATTATCCCTAGTTTTTTGTTTTTTTTTGTTTTTAGAATCCTTATTATCCCTAGTTAAAAAATATCATCAGGTACGAAATTTTGAATGTCTTTAACGCTCATATGGATTCACAAAAATTATGTGAATAAAAACTTAAAAAGGAATATTGAAGTCATTTTGATGATTCAATAATAAAGTTTTGAGGTTTGAGTAGTTCCCGCAAACCTCTTTTTTTACTTGAAGGAATCAGCCAGAAAAATTTTGTGTTATAAAAATCTTGGTAAAATCAAACTTTTCTACAAACTTTCAAATCCAGTAACCGTAAGCTTGACTCTAGAAAAATTTTACGTTTTAGCTTTTCAAGATAATCTACAACTTTCCCAGAAAATCTTACTACAAATGACTTCAGAAAAATCCTATAGCGATTATGAATTGAGGAATCTTTGACAATTGTCAAATTACCCTAACAATATTTTCTTTTGCATGGCGTGAACAAATTAATGCACTCTCCTTTCCTTATCCTATAAACTCCAGGAATCTTTGACAATTGTCAAATTACCCTAACAATATTTTCTTTTGCATGGCGTGAACAAATTAATGCACTCTCCTTTCCTTATCCTATAAACTCCCTTTATTTACTCAATGTACTCAAGAACAAATTGTTTTCCATCTTTTCTTCTTGTGATTGACAATGGTTCGCAAGAAGCTCATTGTGAAGAAAATTGAGAATCCTAGCTCGCTTCAAGTAACATATTGTAAGCGTAAGGATGGAATTATTAAGAAGGCTTCTGAATTAGCAGTTTTATGTGATACAGATGTTGGTCTTGTGATGTTCTCTCCTACTGGTCGATTGACTAGCTTTGCAAGCAATGGAAGGTTGATTATCAATATTAATTTTTGAATACTTGGTTTATATCTCTTTCTTCCTCTATTGTGCTATTGTTTCTCAAATACATTTTGAGATGATTTTTGTCTTGCTTTTTGTAGGATTGAGGATATCTTTCTTCGTTATATTGACCGGCCTAATGAACTACGAGGAGGGTGTGTTTTGAAAATGTTTCTGATTTTATTTGTGGTTTGGTTTATCCTGAATACCTTATTTTTAAGTCAAGTTTGTTTTATTATTTTTTTCTTTGAATAACATAATACTGTTGTTTGATTGTGCAGGCCTATTGAGAATGAAGAGGTAATTAATTACCACACTTTCTTTTCCCCCTCTCTCTATATGGGCAAACTTACCTTGCTGTGTTATACTTTCTACTTGTAGCGTTTATATCGAAGCCTCAAGAATTCGAAGTATGAAGGAGAAATCCTGGAACAGATAGCAAAGTATGACCTTTTCTTTTTCTCTCTCTCCCACACACATACACAGCAGCACAGACCTTTAGCAATTTATGCATGTTTTTTCTTCTGACTTTTTTTTTTCTTCTCTTATTCTCTCTTATTTCTCCATCAAAATGATTCACAAACTGGTAATGGCATGACAAGCTCAGACTTAAGGTAGCATTTGAATTATTTACAGTTTTAGCCTTACAACTTACAAGAGTGTGCTTTTCATGAGTAACCAAAAAAATTACACATAAGTATATGATTTTTCTCTGTTTGGCTTTATAGACTCTTGGAGAAGAACTCCATGATCTCAATCAGCTAGAAGATGAAATGCAGCAAAAAATGAGGTCAAATTTTCATTTACCTTTATATTTTCAAATTTACTTTGTAGAATTCACATAACTATGTGAATGTGATTTATCATAGGCTTAAGAATTCTGACATTAATTGAGTTTATTTGTGTGAACATGGAAAAAAAAAAGGTCCTACAATCCAGATACAGAGAAGATCACCTCGATTTATGATGCTCTAGTGCACCAGAAGTTTCTTACTAATGCTATTCAACGTATTGAAGAGATGAAAGTGAGTATATTCAGCACGGCTCACTTATTTCTTGGTGTCAAAGTTGGAATTAACAATTTTTCTTCTCCCTTTTAGCAGGCAAAGCTGCTTGGTAAACAAATTGTTCCACTGGAACCTGACAGCATTGAAGTAGGAAAGGAAAAGGAAAGTCAATCAAGTGAAGTAAGAGAAAGATAAATAAAAAAAAGCTACTATAAACTTCTACACCAATATTCTCAATTAATGTAGTTGTTTTGTGTAAAATGTGTTAATCATTTCAATGTATTTTACTCGTAGGTACCTGTTCTTGATATAAAGGATTCAAATTTTATGGCTGAAGAGTCTGTAGATCCTAATGGAAGGAGGTATTGAGATTTTATTTCTTGAATTTAGTCTAATTTTTTCATAGATTATCAGCATCTGTACTTCTGGTTTTTTGGCACATTTGAGCATTGTAAATATATATGCATATAGCCATAAGTCACTAGCTGTTGGAAATTGAGGTTCAAGGCATCTCAGATTTGGTAACTGAGTTTTCGCTACTGTTCTATAGGAATCCAGTGATGGAAGATCATCACCAGCAAAAGACATGCTCACTTGGGGGGCCGCACCTTAGTATTGACTACCTAAAAACCCAAAGTAACTGGAACCTTCAATGTGGTAGCAGTAGCACATCCCAAGGTTGACATTATGGCAGCTTTCATGGTTTTACATGACAAGCAGTAGGATCAGTATCTGTTACTGGGTACTGTTGTGGTTTTGTAGCCCCGTTTCTCTAAATATGTTGAATGTGGAACATGATTTACTATATAAATCCCAAAACAAAAGAGGTGCCTAGAGGTTTTGAGAATTGTAGTGATCTGTTTAATGTATCTTTCTGGTGACAAGTCATTTTTGTTTTCTGGGCCAATGGCAATGGAAGCTGTCATGAAAAATAATAGCAAGCCCTAAAATGGTGTCATTATAAGAAAATTTTTCCTTGTGATTAATGGCTCTAATCATAAATGAGGAATTGGCTTTTCCAAAATGATATTGTCGGGTCATTATTATTGACTCGATACGCGCATGTCAGATTGTGATTGATGTGCTCTTAAATCCTAATTCGTGTTGGTAAGTCAAGTCCGTTACTCACGTCAAGTTATGATTTATGAATGGAATCGATGACGATTACTGGTGCATTATTGATCATGCCATATGAATGTAACAAATAGAGAGACTGTAAGAGGGAATCAATCATGATTAATAATTTGCATTAATGAGTGATAAATGAGAGAAGGTAGGAATAAGTGAGGAGAGAGAAAAAGAGAATTTTCATTAATAAATACCATAATAAACTTCTTTCCTTATAAAAAATACTTAAAAACACAAATAAGTTCATAGTAGATTTTGATTTGAATTCTTGCACTATGAATTGCATCTTTGGGCCAATTTTTCAATACCAACAAGCTTACATATACCATGAGAATGAAACCTATATTTGGGGGAATTGCGATAAGACCTCTGGAACTTTTATGGTGTTGTTTTAAGATCTTTAACTTTTTTCATGTTGGTACTCTAACAAAATAAAAAATTATAAAATACTTTAAAAGTGCTATAAATGAGCACTCCTTTATCTCACATAAATAGTAAATCTCACAATCAATTTTATTAAAGGATTTTTCTAAAGGATGCCCTGAGGGCATTTATTAAAAAAATATTTTAGAAACTATTTTAGGGGAAAAGAAAAAAAAATTGATTTTTTTTTAACACATTTTCCCCATAAAAGTTGTATTAAAACTTCCCTAAAATGATTTTTTAACAAATGCCCTAAACGTACCCATTAATTGGGCCCTTTAATTAATGTGACAAGCTATTTTGTTAGTTTTATGCCCAATTGCTACCATCCCATAGCCCATGACTCTCTACAAGAAAAAACAAAATTGCTCGCTCACCAAAAGAACAATGAAAAAGGATTAGAGATTCAATTACAATTACACATTATATTGCTATGGTGGAAAAAGGAAAGGATTAGGGATTGTGGGAAGATTTAGAGAAACAATGATGGTTACTCTTTGATGGATTGATAACAAAGTTCAACGTTTAGAGAAAGACAAAGATTCAAGATATGAAGATGGAGAAGAGAAGAAAACAATTGTTGAATCTGTTAGGGATTTAGGCCCTAATTGTGGCAAGTTGCCAAGTTTTACAGTCAAGATGAGTTTTAATCCAATTATGCTCGAAAACCAATGGTGACTCAAGGAAAACCAATGGAACAACTTGTCCCGCAATAAAAACCATTGAGAGAGTTTAACCTTTCAATCCTAAGGTAAAACAAAATCCACTAGAATAGAATGAAAGTTTTCAAATATACTTTACCCTAAATCTACTAGTACCTCATGCACCTCACGTAGTCATGAATCCAAAAGCACTTCTATTATAGACTTTAATGAACATGAACCTATTGCTCACGACTTCAAGTACCAACTTGAAGGTTTGTACCAACAATTTCAGTGTAACTAGTTTGTAGCAACTTCACTTCAATTACTAGATCTTTAGAACTTGAGTTAGATCTTCAGCTGACGCCTTAAGAGGATCTTGGAAGATCTCCAATGCTTGTGTACAAAATATGCCTCTCCAAAAGTCTTGAAAAACATGCTCTAGGATTGCTTTTATATTTGAGTTGAAAACCACAAAAACCTTGATCAAACTATTGAAAGAAACGTAACCATGAAACAAAACTTGAACGAATCTTGATTGGTCAAGATTTTGACTTGATTGGTTGAGAACTGTGCAAAAAAAAAAAAAACGCTTGGCCCACTAACCTGCCCAACCCTATCCATACAGGTCTATTAAGTGAGACATGTGGGGTTGGGTGGGTTAGATAGATAATTTTGTGGGTTGGCTTGAATAACGGGTTGAGATATTTCTAACCCGCCACAACCCGACTTGACCACCTATATATAGATATGTTGCAAAATTCTACCTCACATACACACCCACTTTATTTCTCTCATCTCTTTCTCTTTCTTTTTATTTTTTCATTTTCCTATTTCTCTTCCTAATAAACTCCAACCACTGTATTTAAGATTTTAATATTATTTTTACTCTATGTACATATCTAATTTAAGATTCTGAGATATTTTTATTTTTTGTGTGATAAAATTTTAGTCATTCTAATAAAAATAATGTAGTATTTGTGATTATTTTTAATAAAAATTTCAATTATTTATTTCCTTTTTTTTACTTGAGGGAAGAAACTATAATCCAATTTAATTGAAATAATTTCATTTAGCTAATTGCATTTGTCAACTCGACGAGTTGAAACCATTAATATTTTCAACTGATTCACCGGATTTATAGATTAGTGGGTTGGCGGTAGATTGGAATTTTCCTAACTTGCCATTGGTGGGTTAGTTAAAAATATTGCCTTCCACCCGCCCACTCCAACCCACACACACCCTAGTCGAGATGGAATCAAGTTGGAGTTGAGATTCTAGAAACTTTAGGTCTTTTGCTGCTTGAACCTTGGCTTGTCTTGAACTTGAACTTGAACTTGGCTTCAAACACAAGATTCCTATTTTTGATTACACAAAGTCATAGTGTGTGTTTGGGTTGGACTTAAGTTGCGTTGCGTTGCGTTTCTGTTTTTTTTTTTTTTTTTTTTTTTTTTTTCACGCGTTTTCATTTGGAGTATTGCGGTTACTGTTCAATGAACAGTAACCGCAATTGTTGACTTTCTGCAGTGAACAGTGCACATATGCACTGTTCACGGACCCACAAATTACACTTTTTATCAACTTTTTCATTAAAAATGGGTCCCACAGTACTATTCACACATTTAAAAATTATTTTGCTATAGTGTTTTCAGTTTTCAGTTTCAGCAAAATAAGTTCTATCCAAACACACCCATAGTTTGCCAACCTAGTCTTATGGGCTTAATAGAAACTTTGGTTTCAAGGCTTATTTACACAAATTGTAGGTATCTTTCAAGATTGAAGTAACAAGAGTAAATGGTTAACAATATAACATATTTTGGAACTTAAGCTGAGTGGTTAACAATATAACTTATTTTGAAACTTTACCCATCAGCTTAAGTTTCAAAATGTGTTATATCGTTAACCACTCACTTTAATCTTGAAAGACACCTGCAACTTGCTAATTCATATCCTAGAAAGCATATTAATGCCTCTTGGGAGTTGATTAAAACATAAACTTATAAATTGGTCGAGAGAGAGAAAAACTCAAGAAGCCTCACAACTCACAAGCAAAGCAATAAAAAAGAAAAAATGAATTCATCCTTTTAAAAATAATATAAAAAACAATATCACCACACATCATTGACTTGATGATTATTTCACAAATGCTTGTAAGATTAGGGGTGTGAGAGGGCAAGGGCCAGAGTTCTCAAGTCTCTAAGAATGAGCTCCATACGCATATACTAAATTAGGCTAGAATAGTTTTATCTCAAATAAAAGAAAAAAAAATATTAATAATAATAAATGACTTTAATTTGACCCCAATTAATGAAAGAGAAAGGGAAGATTAATTGGAACATTTGTCACAATCTTAAAGAACTGTGAAAATAAATTGAAAGTTCGTATTTTATCTCAGCAAACACATACTGGCATCGAGCTGGCATGTTAAACCAAATTTGATTTATATTAATAAACAAAATGGGTCCGTATGACACTAACATTCTATTGGGTCTACAAATATGCTAATAAAAACGCTTGTTTGTTTCAAGTCAACTGTTCCTTAGACATCTTCTTTAAATAAATAAATAAAATAAAATAAAAAAATTGTAAACAATCCCTTGTGTAGTCACAACTCACAACTACCTTTCTGTCAAAAAAAGAAAAAGAATATCAATTATGTGGTCACTTACTCACTTTTGCCAAAACGGCATAGAGATATAAACATGTATAGCATGACCCAAAAATAAGTAAATAAATAAATAAATAAGAAAATGATAAAGAAGTCTCATCTATATTATAATTTATTTTTAAAAAGTTTATAAGTGGACTCATTTTTAAGCTAAAAATTATGTGCCATCTTTTTAATATTTTCTTTGCATTGGTCTAGATTTTGCTGCTTGGTAGATTCCATAAGGTCTTGGTAATATGTGTAATAGTATAAGGAAGTGAGTTCCAGTTAGCTCAATTGGTAAAGTCTCTAATAGTTGTATAAGATATCTGGGGTTCAATTCCCGCCTACAACAAAAACTGATTGGTGTCTTGGTCTGATGATAAAGAGTTATCATCAGAAGCGGACGTTGTAGATTGAAACTCTCACAAAAAAAAAGGGTAAAGTATTTGTATTTATCTAAAAATTGATAGAGATGTATAAAAAAAATCAATAAGAACAATTATAATTTTGCTATCCATGAGGTGTTTAAAAAAAAATAAAAAATAGAATTAAAGGTTGATATTAGTAGTTGTATACGTGTACTATGAATTTTTTTTTTTAAGTAATGTTGATATGAACAATTAGTGTGAAACCAAAAATAATTATATATATTTTTAAAAATCTAACAAAATTTCTACAACTTGGTGAAGCTACATGGCATAATCACGACTTCTAAACTCAACTTTTATTATATAGTATATGATATGTAATGTTCGTGTGTTGCACGGTTTTATGTTAAAACTTGTAGAATATATATAATTATTATAACCAAATAAGTAATTATTATAATGAAAGGAATAAATTGCATTGGTATAACAACCATCAAATATAAAATGCAGCACCTTAATACAAAATTATTTTCTAACATACCAATTGTGCTATAATATCATTTGTAGTTACATGTATCACACTATTCGCATATGAATTTTATATCTAATGAATCTACAATATAAGTGATTTGTAGTATTCTTAACAATAATATTAATGATTAAAATCTTTAGAAAAAGTAATATAAAATTGACCACTTTTCAAAGATAGAACTATTCGAGGAATAAAACCTTTGTTCTAATTAAAAAAAAAAATTCAAAATTCTACATCTAGATTACAAACCTTTCTTAGAATGCTTGAAATCTTTCTTGACAAAAAAAAAAAAAAAAAAAAAAAAAAAAAAAGGTACCACATAGATTGCAAAATTGTATGTAAATTTAATAATCTATGATTGGAATTTACTACGACAACTTACATATATATTGGACAACAAAATAATTAAGTTCGATCAAACCATTAACGTATGAATTAGATCAAATATAAGGAAATTACCCCCTCAAAAAAAGAAGAAGGAAATTAGCTTAAACAAAAGGCAACAAATACATAAAACATATTTAATTGATTATAATAAAAATTTAGAGTAAAAAATACATACCTACATGATTGTAGGTAGAAAAATGGAAGCCTAAAAAAAAAAATTGTACAATAAGTTGGAGAATGAAAAACTACACTGACTAACGGTGTATATATATACATACTTCACCTAGAAAAGGAGTCTAAGTAAAAATCAAATACTCTAAACTCCTTGAAGTTACCTAATCAAGAAGTTTAGGTTAATTACATATTAGTTTTTTTAAAAATACTTTATCCCAAAAAAATGATTATCGTTATTAGCTAGATTGTTATTAGTTTTTTTTTTTTTAATTTTTTTTGTTTACGTTAAAGTTAATACCCAAAAAAAAAAAAAAAAAAAAAAAAAACCTTACTGGAAGCCGTATGTTTTTTTTTTTTTTTTTTTTTTTTTTTTTTTTTTTTTTTTTTTAAGAGATACACTTACTTTATGATATCAATGAGTTAGAGATAAGAATGAATTAGAGTCTTGATTTTTTGAATTTGAGATATGAATGAATTAAAGTCCTGATTAATTTAATATTAATTTACCTACAATCTTAGTAGTTAAAAAAAAAAAAAAAATCAAAGATTTAAGGAACAAAACACAAAAGGGAGCTTCTTTACCACTCCAATGGTAATCACATTCAAACAAAGAAGAAACAAGAAAATCTTCCCAGCCTTCATCTTCATACTCTCATGCAAACTCCTTTGCAATATATAGTAACAAAGGAATTTTAGAATAACCGATCATCAGTCAACAAACAAAGAGTCACACACCCATGTAAATTCAGGAAATACCCATGTCAAATTTAACACATAAAACCTCACACACACAATCAAACTCACATAATTATTAGAAATAAACCAATTTGGGGAATACCCATTTATGAAATCACCATATAAAAACATGGGTTATTGTCACATTCTGAGAATACTCACTTCACTTGCACAAGAAATTTCACAAAAGAATCATTCTAACCAAACAGAAAAGCCAACAAAAGACAAACAAAACTATATAGATAGAGAGAAACTCACAGATAGAAACTAGCTTTTGGGTTCAGCTTCGATTGGAATAGGAACACATGAGTCTATCTTAGTAATGTCGGTTAAATAGATATACTCTAGGATTGAGAAGTAGTAGTAGATAAGTATCAAGATTATTTAGCTAAGAAAAAAATTGTAAAAAATTAATAATAATATCTGTATAATTTTTTTATTAATCTACACTTACAATCTTACATGAAGTAGATGTGAAGCAATTTTTTTAATTATTTTTTTAAAGAGATAAACTACTTAATGATAAAAATGAATTAGAGTCCTGGTAATATACTATTCATTTTTAATTTTTTAAAAATCTAAAAATTTAATAAAATTTCTACAATTTGGTGAAGTCACATGGCGTAACCACGGCGTCTAAACCCAACTTTTATTATATGATGATATGATATGATATATATATATATATATATATATATTATAATATGATAATTTTATAAGGAAAATTATTAGAAATCACAATTTCAGTTAAAAAAATTGTATACACAACTTTATTTGTGGATGATGTGAGTGTAACGTGCTCTAGTAGACATTGATCATTGTAAACAGGTAAATTAGTATTAAGCGATTAGATTTATTTTGAAAAAAAACAAATGTAAAAAAAGAGAGAGGAAAAGATAGCAAAAATTAATTTTGAGAAGGAGAGATTATAAATATTTCATGGGTGTCCCTCATTGTTCTCTTCACGTCTTTTTGAGTCTCTACGCGTCATTCTCTCTCTCTCTCTCTCTCTCTCTCTCTTCGTCTCTCCTAAAAAAATCAAATCTTTCGCATGAAAAAAAATCCCAACAGAAAATTCTTCCATACACATTCAAAAACTATTTTTGGAAAAAAAAAAGAAGAAAAAAATTTGATCCGTACCACCCAAAAATTCGGATTCAAACAAAGTTTTCAGCTTCTGGGTTGGCTTAGAGCTTTGCATGATTTGGTTTCTTTAATTCTTTTACGTTGGTGGCATTGGTTCTTGCAAAGATATTGCCTTAACATGATCACTTTTGAGCATTATATCAATCTTTGATACACATGTTTGGTGTACATGTATCATGGTCACGTTCGAATTCCAATTCATAATGTTGAATTATACGTAGCGGTATTGGAAGCTAAAGGCTATTTGAGAAGGAGAGATTATAAATATTTGTTTTGTTTGGTTTGGTTTGGTTAGAGTGGTTTTGAAGGATTTTCATTCAAATTCCGATGAAATGAGAAGGAAAATATGCGGTTTGAGTGATTTGGGAAGACATGGAATTGAGAAGGGCTGGTTATGCGGTTGTCTTCCTGAGTTTGCTTTGCACATTGGCGATAGGGGGATCAGACGCGAAGAGGAGGACCATGGACACATTTTTTAGCAATGGAGATTCCTCAAAAACGCATGAACAAGATGAAATGGTATGAAAACTCATGCATTATTTTATTTTAATTTTTGCTGTGTTTGAATTATTAGTAGCAATTATGGTTTTTCAGATTTAAACCCATTTTGCGGTTCTGGTATTAGGATGGTAGTTTGCAATTGGTTGCCTTATGACTCTGCTTCGGTTTGTGGGAATTGTCAAAGAAGTAATAATGCCAGTTTCCTGAGTTTTATGATTTCTGAAATGAAGAGAATTTGACTATAATGCTTGTTGATTCTTGATGATCACTTTCTTTAGAATATTAGTTGAGTCTGTAAATATTAAGTTTGTGATATTAATGGATCAAATTGGGTCTAAATTAAATCAAAGGTGACAAAAAGTTCAAGAGAAAAGATTTAATTGAATTCAATTTAGCATAAGGCCCTGTCAATTCTGGCCTTCCATCCTATGACAACTTTGGAGAACTCTAATCCAACCTTTTGAATTCTCAATAGTGAAAGAGGGATTTAGATAAATATACTTAGTAGAGTATTTGAGCTTTCAAAAATATTTCCAGCTTGATGACTAAGAAATGATGTCACAAAGAGGAAAAAAAAAAAAAAAAATTCCTCTGTCCCAATGGGATACTGTAGTTTGTAGTTAGTAAAGTATAAAGTGGAAAACTCCTAATGTGACAACGTTTTTTTGTTCATCACAAAGATATCCTTTGGCAGTGGTAGAAAGGAAGACTGATTTTCTAAAATTAGGTCTACATAAATGTCTTGCTTTCTGTCTCATTTTTCATAATTTTGAATGGTTATACTCAGGGACGGACCCACTAAGGACCCCCCCCCCCCCCCAACAAAAAAAAAAAAACCATTTCTTTGAAAAAATTTAGTATATTAGAAAACTCATATTTTAGAGTTTATAGTTGGCTCCCTCAAATTTTTGGATTGGTCCAAATAGTCCAAAAGAAACTAATCATCTAACCCTTTCTTTGGGCCCGTGGCCCCTCCATCGTCTAAATACAACACAACAAAAAATTCACAAATCACCAATATCATAATTCAATAATTCAAAACCAAAAAAATCTCATAGAAAAAAAAATTCCCTTACTGGAGTGACAATAATTTATATGACTTTTTAAGTGATTTATAAATTATGGAAAAGTCAATTACAATATTTAAAATTTTTTGAAAAGATAAAATGCAAAATTCTTTTAGAAACCAATATTAATGATGTAGCATTGCCAACTCTTAATATTAATATCCCAATTTTTTAAAATCCTCAAACAAAGTTTTGAAAACTTCATTAGTGTGATTTTTGATTGCATCCAAAAGTATGAGTTTATCATATTGGTGAGTTGGTCAACGTGATAAAATCAACATTTTTATTCCAATTACCCAAAATCTGGAGATCCGAAGTCCTCTTCTTTTTTTATTCTTCTTCTTTGAAAATGTTAGAATATCATATTGTAACTTTCAACTTTTTTGGTTCATATTATTTCCTTCTTGACTTAAATATTTATGGTAATAAAATGCAATTATTTTGCCTACCATGATTTTTTTTTTTATAATAAACCATGTCACTTGAAATTTTTTTGGTTCATGCTTTGGCCCCCCCAGGTTCAAATCTTGGTTTCGTCCCTGGTTATACTATTTAGTCAAATGAGCAGGTGAGAGAGCAATGAGGGTATATCTGTGAATGATACATTCTTGCTCCTTCAAATGAAACTATGCAACTTTTTGCACCTTATTTTTGCCATTATTTTCTGCTGAAAGCAATAAACACTCTTTCATAATTGGAAGATTAGCTAGCTCCCCAATTGTGTTCTACTCTTGGTTGCTACTAACAGTCTAACAGTTAATTCGTCTCTTCCTCTACATGTGACATTGGAAGCAAATGTTATGATGACCAAAAGTAAGAATATTTTTAGATATTCTGTTTGCAAATACCTGGGAAAATCAATTTGCAAGTAACAGCACATTGGAGCTTCAAATGTTTTTGGCTTTTAGGCTGTGTTTATAGGTTGACCCTACAACAAGTTCAAGGACCTGCTCTTTGCTAGCCGTTTTACTTGTTCTGGTGTTTTAAAAAAGCAGATAAGTGTAAGAAACAGGTTCAGTCTCATCTAAGCACTTATGATAGTTGAGATACAACAATAGAGAATAGATGCCAATCCAAAAGACTGAATACTAGATCTAGAATGGCAGATCTATAGTAACTACTGTTTTTCAAACTGATTTAGCTATGTAGATAAATGATTTTACTTTCCATAATCTTTACACAAGTGCATTCTTGTTAATGTACGTGTATGTACTAGAAATCCTCACTTGTTGCATCATCTTTTCTTGCCTTCCTTGATACAAGTAAGGGTTCTAGTGATTCGAGGTATGCAACAGCAATTAAGGGAAGTAATGGAAATTTTATAGTTCTCACACTGAACTCAGAAAATATCAATTTTTTAGAGTTAGGTTTGAATGATTTACAGAGATATTTGATGCAATATTCTGACTACAGGTGGAGCAGGTATGGGTCCATTGCAGGAAAGAATTGATAGACAGGAAGGATCTTCTTGAAGATTTTGACTTGAACATCCTACAGGATGCAATCAGGAATACAAAATCAAGATTGCTGCCAAAAAGAAAAATAGACAAAGCCATAAGGGTTCTACCTCCCCATATGAGACAACTAGTTTTGGATTGCTTAAGAAGAAAAAGTTTTCTGTTTCATCCTGATGAAGATAGCTTCAACAATAGGTTCATCAAGTGCGCTGAGTTGCTTTTCAGTTTGCCAAATGCCCCCAGAAGACATCTGGTTAGTCAGTCACCTGGACAGATAGCAACAAGTCCAGCTCCAGCTCCTAGCACAACAGAAGCAGAATCACCTAATTATGGTCCAGCACCATCTAATCTAGCACCTTCCAGTTCTTCATCTCCAAATCCAAACCCCCCTGTTCAGCCCCCTGAAGCGCCAGCTCCTTCACTTGATGTGATCAGCTCACCTCCTCCACGTCCTAAACATTTGCCACCACATCACTCTGTTGTTCCACAGAATTCACCGAAAAAGGACGATAGCTATCAGATGAAAAAAATTGTGGTTGCTGCTGCAACTGCAGTAGGAGTCCTTGCCCTTCTTGCACTGCTCCTCATTTGCTGTCTTAAGGGTGGAAGCAACAAAATTGGACCTAAAAAGGGACAAAGAGATGAGAGGCCACTTCTCAACTTACGTATGAGTGATTTCTCAGGTGGTATTCTTTTGTCAGTTTTTATTTATCATTGGCTCATTATTATCTTCCATTATAGTAGTGCATTTTCTGATGATGTGTGTAAGTTTAATCTTTCAGGTTCTTCTCAAAAGTCTGTTAGTATAGGAAATTCAAGTAACAAAGATTTCAGTATTAATAGCGGAGTGAATCCTTCTTTCCTTACCAACATGTCCATGAAGCATGGAACCAATGATTCCACACTGGCTGGGGAATTATCATCAGAAGGTACAGGGCCAGTTCCACTTCTTCATTTAAAGCCTCCTCCTGGAAGATCAGTTACTATGTCTCTTGCTCCACCATGTCCACCACCACCTCCTCCTCCTCCTCCTCCTCCTCCTATTGCTCCTTCTGCTCCTAAACCCCCACCACCACCTAAAGTTGCTCGCCCTCCACCTGCTCCACCAAAAGCAATGCCTGGGAAATATCAACCTTCACATTTTGGACTAAATCATCGAGGAAGTAATGATTCTAGCGAGGGAGGTGATCTTGATGGTGAATCTGGAGCCCCAAAAACCAAGTTAAAGCCATTCTTCTGGGATAAGGTTCTTCTTGCCAACCCTGATCAATCAATGGTTTGGCATGAGATCAATTCTGGATCATTTCAGTAAGGATATACCTCTATCAATATAACTTCAAATTCCATGAATAAGCAAAAGTCAAATCAGTCGTTTTAACCTCTGAATTCATTACAATTTTTCAGGTTCAATGAGGAGATGATAGAGTCTCTATTTGGTTATAACAACATGGATAAAAATAAAATTAACCGCAAGAGAGAGTTGGCGTCCCTTGAACCGTCAATCCAGTATATTCAGATTATTGATGCTAAGAAGGCACAAAATTTATCAATTCTTCTACGAGCCTTGAATGTGACAACAGAAGAAGTCATTGACGCTCTTCAAGAAGGTCTCTCTCCCTCCCTCTCTCTCTCTCTCTCTCTCTCTCTCTCTCTCTCAGTTCCTTATCGTAGGGAAAAAATACATTAAGAAAATTCTTCAACTATCAAATATCAATTGAGTACAGTTCATTTATATGGTGTGCCCTTTATTCCTTACACGTGGAGAATTTTTCCTTAATATCCACTCTTAAATTCCAAATCAATCTTTTTGTATTCAAACCTTTTCATTTTATATGTTATGTGCTTCAGCTCAAGGGTATATTCTAACTTCATCAGTGAAGAGCTTCCCCATAATTGGACCCACAAGAAACTGCTGTGTTTAAGGAAATAGTTGATGCTGCTTGGTAATAAAATGTGTGCTATGAGAAGCAAATAAATAATTATGTCATGTTGGATTTACATCTGAAATTTCAAGATTTGTAATGATAGAAAAAAGAAAAAAAGAAGTCTTGAATCTTCATCTAAGTTTAGATTTGAACCAATTGAGATGAGTGTTATCTGGTGGACCAGTTAGGAACTCCAGAAGTTGATATAGAATTGCTAGGTTGAGTTTGAATTTTCTCTATAGTTAATTATTAATAACCCTATATCATATTTTTAACATCACCATTTTTTCGTAATTAGTTAATAATTCTTGTTAGCTTGCAGTGTGTAAAATTATTCATAATGAACAGCGTATAAAGCATTGATTGTTATTATTCTGCCAGATGAAAGAAGCAAGTTTTGTAAGAAAACTATTTTGGAGGATTCAAGTATTTTATTTTTTAGCTGACATCAACTGGGGTGAGGGGGATTCAGACGAAGTTCACCTTCATGGGTGATTCAAGCATGTTGTCTGCTGGCCATTCATCCTCATTACTATGCTTGTGTAATGACAAGTGAGCATAATATGTTAAAGAAAATAAGGATGAACGGCCTGTACATAATTAAAACTTGTGTAAACCTACCCCAAAGAAGCAATGAATTATTTGTTTTACTTGCTATTATTTGTTTTACTTGCAATGAACAGCCTGTATATGACAGTTAATGCCTTGTTTCATATCCACCTAGCCAAAGTTGTTTAGTAAATGCTTTACTGTTGGGTTTGAAGTCATCAAAAACTTACTAGTATTTAATTGAATCAGGTAATGAGCTTCCCGTTGAGCTTCTTCAAACTTTGTTGAAGATGGCACCGTCAACAGAAGAGGAACTGAAGCTCAGGCTATATAGTGGTGATATTTCTCAACTTGGCCCTGCAGAGCAATTCCTCAAAATCTTGGTTGACATTCCATTTGCATTTAAACGACTAGAGTCACTTCTATTCATGAGTTCCCTTCAGGAGGAGGTCTCTAACATTAAAGAATCCTTGGCAACTCTAGAGGTGAGACACTAGAGATAGGAATTGTGTCTCACACTTAATTTTATATTGCTATATTTCTGATATAATATTTCCTATTTAGTATACATACATAGGTACAGGATTGGGGACTATGGCATTCTCTTAGTTAATATGCTAAAAAGGTTATGTGGAATGTTGCATTAATGTGCCAGATCTTCTATTGCTTTAGAAAACAGTATCAGATGTTCATAATTATATAACCATGCCTCGTTTTAAATGGCAGGTTGCTTGTAACAAACTAAGAAATAGCAGACTATTCCTAAAACTCTTAGAAGCGGTTCTCAAAACTGGAAACCGCATGAATGATGGTACCTACCGAGGTGGTGCACATGCATTTAAGCTTGACACTCTCTTGAAACTGTCTGATGTAAAGGGAACGGATGGCAAGACCACACTACTGCACTTCGTTGTTCAGGAGATTATCCGTTCTGAAGGCATACGAGCTGTCCGTACAGCCAGAGAAAGTCAGAGCCTATCCAGCATGAAGACAGATGATTTTACTGACGATTTCACTGAAGAATCAGAAGAGCACTATCGCAGGCTTGGTCTTCTGGTGGTTTCAGGTTTAAGCAATGAACTGGAAGATGTTAAAAAGGCAGCATTCATAGATGCTGATCTTTTAACATCTACAGTATCAAAACTCAGCCAATCATTGATAAAAATTAAAGGTTTCTTAAATGCTGAGATGAAGAGTCTGGATGAAGACAGCGAATTCAATCATGTGCTAGCCAATTTTGTGGAGTTTGTGGAAGCTGATATTTCAGGGCTTTTGGAGGAAGAAAAGAAAATAATGGCTCTCGTGAAAAGTACTGCAGATTACTTCCATGGGAATGCAGGAAAGGATGAAGGCCTGCGCTTGTTTGCAATTGTACGTGATTTCTTGAGAATGTTAGATAAGGCATGTAAAGAAGTTAGAGATGCCGGAATGAAGAGAGGGAGGATTACCAAGAAAGAGGCTCCATCAGTGTCATCTCAGCAGTCTACAGATATACGTCCACGGCTATTTCCTGCAATAATGGGGCGGCGAATGGACAACAACTCTAGTTCAGATGATGAGAATCTATCTCCATAGCTTTCGTTTCAAATAGGTACATAAGAATTTTTAATTGGAAGAAGCTTTCTTCTAGCATATTGCATATGCTTGGTGTGCTGCATGCAAGTAACTTCAAGTTGTGTTTATTGTAAAAAAAAAAGGTATAGAGTACATGTTAAAATCCTCAAAAAGATTTTGCATCACTGTCGGAGTCAATGAGTCTAAGTTACATCAACTTTATAGTATGTCCTATGAGATGCAAATGGCCAAAACTAGGCGGCAAGGATTTCTTAATCCCCTTCCCACCGCCTGCAGGTTGATTGTGTTGAACCTTCTTCGTTGTTTAGTTAAAATTTTCCTGACACATCAATCTAATAACGCACAAGTTTTCAAGATAGAAATATGGCTGGAAGTTTATCTCAAACAACTCCATATGTACAAACTGTAAATTTTGTTGAAGATTAAGAGCTTCCCCATAATTCATGTGACTATGCTTACAATTTTTTTTTTCTCTGTCTTGGGCATTTATTCAAGTTGCTTGGAATTCTCGGAGGCAAGATGAGCAGATCATCATGGTTAGAAGAACTAGCCCACATCAAAATTCCATCCAACAACAGAATATGAAACTTGAATTTCATTCTTGGATTTCAGTAAATGATTATTTGTCAGCTGATGGAAGTTTAATTTTTGAAAATAGGATTGGCTGAGAACGGATTGACTTGTATCATCTACATTTCTACTGATAGCAAAAAGATTTTGGTTGTACAGAAGAAAGTATATAAATACTCATTATTGTTGCCATCTTATACATTTACACTTGTGAACCATATATTAGTCCGTAGTCTATTATGATTTTATCTTCCCATACACCCCAACTTGTTTAAAGAAGTATATTTTCTTGGTCATTATGTAATCTGTTGAAAGTCTTCATTATAATTGTGTTGTCACTACTTTGAGGAACTACATTGCATATGGTTGACGTACACCCTCCCCTCAATTCCTCAATCTCACAACATACTGACCAATTAAACAAGCCGACTCAAGGCCCAGGCCATTTAGGCCTAGCCCTAAGGCCAAAAATAGCATACTCTATCTACAAAAATCTCCCACCCCCATTATAAAATTTTTTTAAAAAAAATCCAAATATATATATATATATATATATTAATAGCTAAAGTTGAAATAAAATCCAATTAAATTCTAAATTGGAGTCTAATTTTGCTCCATGGTGTTTCATCTAATTTTTAAATTTGTGTCAAGTGAATTATTAAGTGCAAAATTTAAAGAATCTAAATTCAATTAGGTTATAAATTGAATTTTAATTGAAATTCAATTTTGTGCCATGTGTCTCATCTAATTTTTTTAATTTTTGTGATAAGTAAATTATTGGGTACAAAAACTGAAAAGTTTAAATCTAATTAGATTCTAAATTATATATATATATTGATATTGTGATTGTTTTTAAATGTTACACACTAGTTTTATGATAATAAGTGGATTTATAAAAAAAATTGTACACTATTTTCTCACTACCAAAGGGAATCCAAAATATTAGATCATTAGAAATTCAACACAATTGAAAACCTAAATTGTTTGGAAAAAAGAAAAAAAAAAAAAAGAAAGTTGTAAATGTGCCATATTGCCAATGATGATTAATTTTTCATATTGGCGTGGTTTTAATTTTTACAAATCAATGTCGGGGACAATAAATAGGGAAATTAGCTGAAAACTTCTCTTGGGTTCTTTAAAATGTGATGAAACCAACGGAGTCAAGTCCAAATTTCCAATGCCTCACACGAGTGAAATCAAGTGCTAAACAACAAGGGACGGAAGAATATGGGAAAAATGGGCACAATATCCAATGTTTGAAATTGTTTTTCACATATTAGGAATGAAAAGTTGAGGGAGGTGGAGAGGGAGAGAGGGAAGAATCTTCTATGCCACTATTTTCATCCCAAGGCCTCCAAAAATATTGCTACTCCTTGTTAAAGGACTTATATTTTGAAACTAGATTTTCAATGTTTAATCCAAGATTAGTCCTGTTGGATCTAATGGAGTGCTTTTAGCAAGTTTGGGGGCATCCTTAAGGACTGATCTATGGATAATGAATGAGGTCATAGACCTCTATGGTGTTAAACTAGTGGTAAGGTTCAAATTTGCCTTTGTTTGGGTGGGCTGCTTTAGTCATGAATAAAGAAATTAATTGACTTAAGCTAATTAGCTGCATATTCCTAGCTAATTCACCCTCGAAGGAAGTTGCTCAATGTGGCAGAATGCATCAAAAGTCAGCTAACAAATTAGAGTGCTCTAGGGACCTAAAATGGCTATCTGAAACTTCAGTAATACATAGCAGGAGCTACAAATCTCCTTCATAAACCTTGGGTTTTGCAAGTAGCCCCCAGCCCACTTAGCAAGACCTACTTTTGGGAGAAATTATACATTCTTCTAGTGGATCACGTTACTTGTTCACTATTCCACTAAAAGACTCTTGTTTAAAATTGCTGAGTCAGTAATCAGTTTTTGTTTAAAAAAAATTTCTAGCTCAACAATTTTAAACAGGTAAAAGTCTTTTAAAAGTCTTATAATTTCCCCACTTTTTGGGCTTATGAAGGGGTTCAAACAAGTGTATTCATACCCTCCATGGTTCTTGATTTTCTCAAATTATATTGGTGTGCGTTTGTTTCAGCTTTTAGGAGCTGAAACGCACGTTTATTAAAAAGCTGGAGAGTTTTGTGTGTTTGACTCAGCCCAAAACGCAACTTTTTGGAAAAAGTTGCATTTTGGGCCAAGGCAAAAAACGCACTGAGAACGCGTAAATCTTATGGACTGCTGGAGGTCCATAAACCAAAAAGTGCATGCGCGTTTAAGGTATCCGTTGGGCTGGTTACTCAATTACCAAATTACCCTGATAAAAAGTCCTCATCAGTTCTCACGCCTGATCTGAGAAATTTTATTTCTGTCTAATCTGATCTGAGAAATACAAACTCAAGCATAATCAAAATACAATCTCAAAAACATAATCTTAAAATTAATCAAACCACAACAATAAAAGCAAAAAAATTATGTCTCTCATAAAACTGATATAATTTAAACAACAAATCTAAAATCAAAACAACAACAACAGCAGATCAAGAACAGAAAAAAAAAAATAGAACAACAATAAATGATCAAGAAAAAAAAATAGAAGCCGATCTGACAAATCTAAAATCAGAAACAACAACTAATCAAGAACAAGGAAAAAAAATAGAAGCCGATATGACCCCTGGTTGCATGCACTTTGCAGTGAGGAGGAGGAGCAGTAGTGGCAGTGTGGTGGAGCAAAGGCGATTTCTCCTTTCTCTCCATGCGTGTCTATGTGTGTTTGAAGATAATGACACCAAAAGGCAAGCAAAATTATGTGAGACGTATCACACAGAGAGCTAGAGAATTTATGGAATCAAGTAAAAAAAAAATTAAAAAAAAAAAAAGAGAAGAAAATGAGAGAGCTGGAGAAAGAGTGAGGGAGCTTCCGGAATAAGTGGAAGTAAAGAAAAAAGAAAGAAAAGTGAGGTAGGTAGCTTTGGAATCAAGTGGAAGTAAAGAAAAAAAAAAAAAAAAAAAAAAAAAGAAAAGAAAAAAAAAAAAAAAAAGGAAAGGATGTGATGGGTATACGTGTGTGGTGGACAAAATGCAAGAGAAAAAAAAAAAAAAAAAGGAAATGTATAGATGAAAGAAAAGACAAAGAATAAGAAATCATAATTTAAAAATAATACCACAATATTTTCATAATATTTTTACAATAAATTTTAAGTAATTAGCTAATATTGGTAGGTAAAAGTATAATTTCAGTAGTGGCTTCAAATTAAAACTAGTAACAACTTTCCATATAAGATTTTGTTATGATTCTTGTAAAAGTATTGCAAAAAATATTGTGGATGTAATACTTTTTTTTGAAAAATATAATTGTTGAAAATGAATAGAAAAAGAAAAAAATAAAATTTAATTAAAAAATAAAGATTAAAAAAGTGGGTAGGCAAAAAGTAAATATCAAACAGTACAAAAATTTATCTAACTTGCTGAAAATGTTCTTATATATACATTGTCATTTTTGATAATTTAGAACTCAAACCGCTACTTTTATAAGTGCTAGTCAAACACTCAGTTTTTTCAAAAAATACTTTTTAAAAAATTTTACCAAACATTCAGTTTTTTGAAAATATATTTTTTTTATTATGTACTTTTACAAAAAAACTGAACCAAACTCACTCTTGGTGATTAGTGTGACATTTGGCTTTGGCATTAAAAAAAAAAAAAAAAAAAGAGGCCGAGACACGTGGGCGTAGTCCCTGGTTAAAACCCTACTGCCCACATATATAAAACCTCCCAGATCCCTTCTTTCATTCACTCCCAAATACCCTTTTCATCGTCTCTCTCTCTCTCTCAAAGTTCAAAAACAATGGCTCCGAAGCGCCTAAAAGAAGACCCACCTCCCGCTGCTACTTCCTCTGGAGAAGAGGAAGTAGACTCTGAGAACGATGCTGCCTCCGACGAAGAAGAAGAAGAAGAACATGAAGTAAGCAACGCTGTTCAAGAAAAGGAAAAATCTGATGATGATGAGGAAGAAGATGAAGATGATGATGAAGAATCCCCTGCGGGAAAGCTCACTGTAATCCCTTCATCGAACAAAGTCTCCAACTCCAACCCCCAATCCGACAACGAATCCGGGTCTGGGTCGGACTCCGAATCCGAATCCGAATCTTTCAACGACAAGTCCTCCCCGCCTTCCCCATCTCTCTCCGCCTACACCATCAAGCCGATCGCTTCCAAGCCCATGGAGCCCAAGAAGTCCTCCGCCGCCGCCAAGCCCATTAACTCCAAGAAGAGGAAAGTTGTTGCATCATCATCAGCAATAACCAACGGTGACGATGAGGACTCGAAGAAGCACACTGGAGGCGTTCCACGCCTGTGGAGCGATGAGAATGAGCTGGCAGTCCTGAAGGGCATGATCGAATACAAATCCAAGAAAGGGTCGGACCCGATTTCGGACATGGGTGATTTCCATGAGTTCATCAAGAAAAACATCAGTGTTGAAGTGTCTAAGAACCAGCTGGTCGATAAGGTTCGAAGGATGAAGAAGAAGTACCAAGTCAATGTCGAAAAAGCCGGCGATAATGGTGAGAACCCTGTTTTCTCTAAGCCTCATGAGCATAGGTGTTTTGAATTATCTAAAAGGATTTGGGGTATTGAAGCTGGTAGCAGTAGAAAGGCGAAGCCTCCTACAAGGGGCATTGCTAATAACAATATTTATAGCAATAACAATTCGATTGCAATAGCATTGCCGGCGAAGAAGAAGGAAAAAGAGAAGGAGAAGGAGAAGGAGAAGGAGGCTTGTTTGGATAATGGGGAAGTGAAGGATGAGAAGGAAGAAGAGTTTGTGGCAAGTTATCCGTGTTTGAACTCCGTGTTGGAGTCAGGGGAGGAGGGTTTTTCGAGGTTAGGGAAAAGGTTTAAGATGGAATTGGTCACGGGCATTGGGAGTGCCAAGGCAACGGAGTTGGAGACCAAGTGGAAGAAGGTAAGGGAGGCTGAGTTGGAAGTGTATGTGAAGAGGGTGGAGTTGGTGCACGAGCAAGCTAAGCTGATGTTGGAGGCTTTCAAAAATAGGGCTTAAGGAGCTCGGTTTTGTTTGATTTATTTTGTTTTGGTAAGTATGATATGCTTTTTATTTTTTTGTTAAAAAGGAACTGATTTTGGTTGAAACCCGTGTTAAATTCATTGGGTTTTCAAAATTTTGGTATAAATTTGCATACATGGGATTATTTGCTTATGATATGAGTAAAGTTAATTCACTTATGGGGTTTATGGTTTTATTTTGTTGGTCTTTAGAATATATCTTGATATAAATTCGGTTGATGTTGTGCTGTATATTCTACCTAAATTTTAAAGCTGGTATGAGAATACATACATTTGCTTATAGGATGAGGAGATTGTTAATGACTTCAGTTGTTACAGTGATGCTAATTTGGTCATAGAGAGGTATTTTGGATGTTAGATATAGTGAGAGTATAATGGATGGACGGTGGGGTATATTAGCAAAATTCAGTGTGATTCTCTGAGCGCATGCAGTGCCACTAATTGCACAAAGAGAGAGAGACTCTTTAGTTTATTATTTCTTTCTGGAATTCTTTTCAAACTCCAAAGTTGAAGAGGGAGAGAGCAATGGAGCAGAGTTGCCCCCCACCCCTCTCTCTCTCTCTCTCTCTCTCTCTCTCTCTCTCTAATGGAAGGGGGTGCAAAAGGACTTCCAAGAAGGTTATGCCTTCTTTATGGGGAAACTAGAAGTTTGATTAAGCTGTGTCAAGTTGACGGGCATTATATGAATCACTTTGACCATCTAGTTTATGTAATTTCACTAAGGTAAACAGATTGAAGCCTGTTCTACAGATTTCATTTTTGTGCTTAGAAGATAGGTTGCTCACTATGCCTTTTTGTCCTTCTGGGTTAAAGAGAGTGATTTTTTCCCCTGGATGAATAGAAGTGGGGTTGGATTAAAATTTTCATCATAGTGGAGATGAACTAGACTCGTGACTGAATGAATTACATTCTCTCAGATGTTCTGCTAAAGATTTTGTTTCAACATAAATAATGTGTGGGGATGACCTTCCATTGTTTGTTAGCTTTGTCCTAGATATCTGCCTTTTTTTTTCATCGTCTACTCTATGATTCTTGTATCCGTTTTCTCTATCCACTCTGGCTGATGGTTGATTTCATTATCCGGTAAAATACATCTAGAAGAGAAATTGAATTAGAATGAATATTATTATCTCAATTGACATCACGTCTCTGATGCAGGATCTCTTAAATTATGTAAGATAGATGTTTCTGTTTACCAGGATTATAGATGAGCCGTAAGCAGGTCTAAGCATGTCAATAAACACCCTGCTTTAATATGTGTGATCATGTAGGAGGTTTTGTAGCCCTTACACTCTGTGTTGGTACAGAATTTAAAGTCTGCCACTTTCAACATTTATGTTGTGTTCTATAGTTCTAAGACTTATGATTCTTTTAGATAAAGGATCGTAGGGATTACAATTTAGAGAAGTTAGTTTGTTGCCTGCTCAGTCCTCGTATGTTTGTTTCTACCTGTCCTATGTTTGTTTCTACCTGTCCTGCTCATGCCTTGAGATGGAGACATGGAATTCCATAAAATAGCTGCTTTGATGTAATCAAGAATGATTTTCCATAGGGACTTATGTTCCTGCTTTCCTAGATGATTTCAAAAGTTGTACTACTATTGTGGTTTCTACCTGTCCTGCTCATGTCCTGAGATGGAGACATTGAATTCCATTGAATAGCTGCTTTGATGTAATCAAAGAATGATTTTTCCGCACGGACTTACTGCTTTCCTAGCTATTGCAAAAGTTTTGCTACTATTGTGGTTTGTTAACATTGGGGAAATTTTAACGGCTCGGGTTTATTTGCCTTTTCAATATCCAGTGGAGAAATTGAAACAGTTCGTGTAATTTCCTTTTCCTTCCAAGCTTGGGTATAATTTTGTGTTTAACCAATATCCTTAAAAGTCTAGTTCGTTCTCATTACTTACATTTAGTGGAACCAACACAAGAAAAATGATTTGCTGATCCATGGCTCGTGTCTTACACAATGGGGTTTTTGAGGGTGGACGTGGGTGGTTATTTGCTGTGCTGTGCTATGCTATGTAAATTTTGATCTGTTTGGTCGCTGGAAACTTTTATTTTTCCATTATTTGAGCTCTATAGTACTACTTGGCTCAAGAGAAAGCTTCTTTTCCACACTCCTGGAAGCAAGAGAAATATAAAGACTCCTGTTTGGCAGAGTAGCTAAATAATATATTTTCAATTTTTAAACAACATTACACACTTTTTCACACACCTTTTCACCCATACGTATTTCAAAAAACTACAAACAACATTATTCAAACTCTTCTACCAAACGGGCGGTATTTTTTTTTTTCCAAGCAACCAAATATGGGTTAGCTTTTAATCGTACTTAACAAGCCATTGGCATTTTAACGTTTTTTGGGGAGTATGAAACAAGTAGTGAGTCTTTGAGCGTTTCACAAGCATTGAGACCCATTCCGTCGACCCACAAGTTCGCAACAGTGCTCTCTCTTTTTGTGTTGGTATGTTCGTGTGGGTGTTTGTGTAAGTGCTCTATCTCTGTTTATTGGTTTGTCCGTGTGGGCATGGGTGTGTGTAACAGAGGAAAAAGAAGCAAAATTGTGAGATGAGGGAACGGTAAAAGAAAAAAGGTTCAAAGTTTTTGAGGTTTGAGGTCGAGGTTAAATCGAGATTGAACCGTAATGATGTCATAATTAATTTAATAATTATTTAAATATAAATAAATTTGTTAAATTAGTATAAACTAAAAAATGAACTAAATTAATTCAATTAAATATAGAACTTTTTAAAGTTTAAGGACTAAAAAAAACTATTTGTAAAATTTAGAGACAAAAGTAATATGTTACCTACCTGTACCTTGTGTTTGATTTCAAGAATGAAGAAAGCTTTAATGAATACAGCGAGAATCAGTACAAGGAGTAGTACTAGGGCTGTAAATGAATCAAACCGATCTTGAACAGCTTGGGCTCAGCTCGATAAAAAGCTTGTTCATGTTTGTATGTTTATAAATAAGCTAAGCTTGAGCTTTAGTTTTAGGCTTGTTTAATAAACAAGCTAAGCCCAAGCAAAAAAATTTGTTCACAAACAAGCTCGTGAGCTATCAGGCTTGATACACAACAATTCAAGCATAGACTCATTTATAAGTTTATCTGTGTAAGCTTAATATACTCATTACACATATCTTAATAATGACATGGTTAACATGAGACTATTACCTATATTACTCTAATTTTTTCCTTCCCTTTAAACTGATCAAGAACCACTTTAGACTATAGTTACATTTAAAAATAAATAAATAATTAAGTAGACCACATATGATCCTTCTCTATCAATCATCCAAAGTAAGTTATGAAACATGTTAGTATTTTCTCATTCATAATAGTTACAAACATGTATTTTTCTAGTCCATCATCTAACGTGAATGTAAAAATTATATTTATTTGCTAAAGCTGCAGATAAGGAATGATAAATGATGAATTTAATTATGTAAATTATTAATTTGAATAATAGCTAATCATAAGTAAGACTAGATACATAATAAAATGAGTATACTATTTTCTTTTTCTTTTTTCTTAATTTTAGAGATTTAGGTATTTAATAATGTAATTTTTTTAGATCTCAAGTTCAAAAACTTGACCTGAGCTCGAGTTTGAGCTTGATATTAAGCTTGATTTTGGCTTGACTAATTAATCAAGCCAAGTCAAGCCAAGCTCAAGTTTTTTGGCTTTCCTACGAGTTCAAGTTCAAACACTATTTTTAGGGTTGTCACAAGCTCAAGCCAAGCTCAAGCGTTTGTGAACATGCACTACTCGACAAAGCTCGACTCGTTTAAGCTCGACTCATTTATAACTCTAACAAGGACAGTGGAGACTTGTTAGTTGCTAGGAGAGAATGGAAGGTTATGTTGTAAAAATGAATTGCAGTGAATAAAAAACATGTAACCTTAACCGCAAAGCAAACATAGTAGCCTATTTCTTAACTAGATAGTAAATGTTTAATTTTGTTTTAGGATATTTTTGATTTAGGGAATAACCCGTTGTAAATGTAATCTTGAAGGAGGCATATCAGTAAATTTGTAGGCAACTCTGTTGCTATTTTGTTTTGGTCTTCAATAAAGTTTTTCCTATTAAAAATAAAAAATAAAAAATAAAAAACATGTAACCTTTTAAGGTACAACTAGTTAGGGTGGCACGTATCTTGCACATGCTATCTCTTGAATCAAAAAATTAAAATAAAACTTTTATTTGAAGAAGTATGAAACTATGTAAATAAAAAATGTATGTCATCAAAGTTAATTTCATTCGTATAAGAATTTTTATCACACAACGTTATGGTAGCTGTTTAACATATGAATATCTATTTTATTATAATATTTTCTTAGTACTTATTTGCTAAAGACAATATCCACTCACTAAAAACTTCTTAGAATATTAACGAATATCATTATCTTCTAACAATAAACAACTGATTTTTACTAAGACATGTCACAATATTTAAATTTTCGTAATGAATGATATCATATGCTACAATTGAAGCTCTTCATCAAATACCTTCAACCATACACAATAAAAATTTTGTCATTCATACTTTTTTCTTCATCATCCTATATGAGTCTAGGTGCAATGTTTAGTTTACATAGTTTTTAATAAACACCAATTTTAGGTAAGAAAATAAATAAATAAATAAATAAGATAACAAAATGTATGTGTCATCAAATTTTCCATTAGATAAAATATAAGTTTTGAATATTTAAACCTAGAAAATTAATATTCTCTAGGAAATAAATAAAACATCCTATATCACCATTTTAACTTTCTAAGCATTACTACTATCTAAAACTCAAAGTACGTGAAGAAAATTTATGAGATGCTAAAATTTAGTAGGGGTATTTTAGACATTACACAATGAAATATTTTAAGAATCATAAGTTTTTATTAGGGTTTAATTGAGAGAATAACAATATGATATATTTGCTATTTTCCAAAAATATTAAGAGAAAAATTGTTTGATTTTAAAATTTAAGGAGGAATTGTGAACTATCCTAAACGTAAAGGATGAAAAGTGTTTTTATCCTAAGTTTTTGATTTTGTGTGTGTGTAAAACTATGTGTTTTACTTAAAATGGTGCATAAAGATAAAAATACAATAAAAAATACAAAAAATCAACCCAAGAAACAGTGAATTTTGGCTCAACAGAATGGTACAATATTTTATTTTGACTTGTAAAAAATTGACATTTCAATAGTTCTGAAAATATTATGACGACAAGAAAATGTTTTAACATTTTCACAAGAGAAATGTTATGTCTACAATATTTTCATAACAAATCATAAGTAGTAGATTGTTACAAGTTGTTATTGGTGGGTAAAAAAGTAATTTCATTGATAAGTTTAAATTAGAACCAATAACAATTTACCACCTATGATTTGTTATGAAAGTGTTGTGAAAAATGTTGTGAATGTAACAGTTCTTTTTTCACAATGCCTTTATTCTTAGTTGTGGTTCTTTCCAGTATAATATTTTATTTTGACTTATAAGGAATTAACACTTTAACAATTGTAAAAATATTATGACAATTTGTTGTGTTAACTAACAGTTGTATATAAAAAATATATAAAATATAAAAAGAGTTGGCCAAGCAATATTACTAAAAAAAAGGCCAGTAAATAGTACAAATTGAACAAACCAAAAAAAAAAAAAATTATAGCTACTATTATAACTTTACGCATTCACATTTTTGTTATGAAAGTGTTGTGAAAACTATTATGAATGTAGCATTTCTTTTTTCACAATACCTTTATTTTTAGTTATGGTTGGTTTTAGTATGATATTTTATTTTGACTTGTAAGGAATTAATACCTCAAAAATTGTGAAATATTATGATAATTTGTTGTTGAAAGCGCTTGGATTTGTGCTAAAAACACCGAGCTTGATCAGACCCCCAATTAAAAATTATGGCTGGATTGCTTTTACTCTAACTTAAACTAAGTGCGGAGCAAGAGTAAATAAAGCATAATCACTGAATCTACTCTAGTGCATACATATGAACAATAAACAATAAAAGTAAAGCATAAGAGTAAGGAAAGAGAAATGTAAATACAAGATAACACTAAGACATGTTACCGAAGAGGAAATTGAAGAACTCGACGAAAAACCTTTCCACAACTCTCCAAGTCGAAATCGATCCATTAGAGAATAAAGTTGGAGTACACAAATAACAAAAGACCCTCAAAGCCTAGTCTACCCAATGTACTTGAGCCCTCCAAACTCCTGTTACCAACGGACTTCTTGGAGTCATGTCTTCTCTTGCTTTCCGGATCCCATAATATGCCCGATTTCATCCGCCAAGTCTCACTGGCTTCTTTTGGCAAATCCTCAAAGTTTCTCAAGCTCTAAAACACTCTCTATACTCTGAAAAAGGTGTGGGTTGTGTTTGGGTACAAATCTCCTCTCAATGTATGACAATGGGAGAGAGAAGGAGAAGAGGCTACAATGATTTCTCACTAAGGATGAGTAGCTCTCTCTCTAAACAATGGGTGTGTTGTATTGTAGAAAACCTATCTAAGGTTTTTCTCTCTAAATAGCCTCTCTTACTTTTGTGGGTAATGAGGGTATATATAGTATGGGTGAAGGGTAAAAAAGTCACACTTAAAATCCTCCAGGCAGAATGTTTCGCGAGTACCTCGCGAGATGGCCTGTCTCGCAAAGCACTCTGGCACTTGACTCTTTAGTTTTCAGCATGTCCTTCTCAAATGCCCTTTTCGCAGGTTACTCTTCTTACGAACTTCTTGTGAGCTAATTGTGAAACTGCACTGATTCTTCATTTCATGCTTGATTCTTCACCAACTTAATATTAAACCCAATACAATAAAATCCCATAAAATATAAGAAAATAAATTAATGTAATTACAACACTTTTTGTCATGGAATAAAGCCAACGTAAAACATAGTTGTAATTCACAACTTTACAATCTTCTCCTTTGGCTAATCTGTGACAAAACACCCTATAATAGACTTTAGACTTAAACGTGAGTTTGGGAACAATGGTAAAACTCACTCATACCTAAATCTAAAACTCATACACTTGGAACATATATACCTATAACCTAAAACACTTGCACAAAACACATTAGATCCTCAAGGTAGAGCAAGTAATAAAAGGACAAGTATAAGTAACAAATAAATATGTAATCATGTAAACATGATGTGAAAACATATGAGCAACTTGATCAAACACATGATAGTCATATGGAAATGACTACAATGATCATCCGAACATGCAATCAACAAAGCACAATGGCATAAAGATGTATGCATGCCCAACACATAAACACAATGCAATGAGAGCAACAAAGTATAGATACTAAATATAACTCAAAGCACCATAAAACAAAGAAGAAAACAAGCATAATATAAAACAAAACAAAACAAGGTTTTCTCATAAAAAAAGATGTCTTCTCCCCCTTGGTATATGCATCTCCCTTATGGTTTTCTCCCCCTATGAATGTGCACGGGATAGAATTTCTCCCCGTAAGAATGTGCACATGAGTCACATAGAAATGGCAATACACTCTGGTATACTCTCTAGTATACTCTCCCCATTTTTGTCACGAATAAACAAATGAATCAAGAGGAAGGAGGGAAAGAAAAGAATATATGAACAAGGATAAGATGCATGAAGGGTGCAAGATGAATGAGAAAATGAAGCTCAAGCAAAAGATAAAACATCTTAAGAATAAAATGCTACAAAGCATAAAATAAACATGACATGCTAAGAATGATGGAACAAGATATAGACCAAGGCATGATATAGACATAAGAAACATGTTATATATGCTAAAAGGTCTAAAAAGACTTAACTGGCATGAGTGAATGCAAAACATGTCAAGTGTTAGAGTGTGTGCATTAAAGGTGCATCTAATGTGCATGTGAGATGCATGACTAATGCATGAGCAAGTAATCATGGGGCAAAGTTTGTAAAACACACAACCAATGATCAAAACATGATAAACATGAATAATTATGGTGATCCTCAAAATTTGGCACTCATCGGAGTCCAAAACAACGAGAAAATGTCATTTAAGCATTTTATCAAACACATAGAGTGCACACATGATGTCGCGGAAGCCTAAAGAAAGCACACACGATGCTCTCTTGATGGAACAGAAACTAAACTGTTAGTTCTTGGTAGTAAACCTCGAATCTACGAGGGGTTTCTTTGAATCCACAAGGAGAATAAAACTGGAATCCACCAGAAGATAATTTGACAAAACGTCTGTGTTTATTTATAATAGTCTCTGAAAAACGTTTACAAACTTAGGGGCCTTTTTAAGGGCTCCATAAAACTTGACAGACAAGAAAATATATTCTAAAATAACTCATAATTGATACCTAATCATAATAGGAACCAAATTTGACCTAAAAAGCATTAAATGCACCTAAAAACAATGAAATAAATCACCTAAACCTAAAATAACGTTTTTTACATAAAAATACCAAAAATAATAAATTACAATAATTAAATAGTAAATTGTGTCCTACATCAGACCCCTCCACTTGAAACAAACTCGTCCTTGAGTTCATCTTTGAAATCTGAAATCTTCCGCTCCAAATAAACAAATACTTCGAATGCTTTAATAACTTGATTAGGCTCTGAAACTTGAATCCTTCATAAAGTGTAGCATAAAATTTCTTCTCATCTACTTTCAATTTATTTGCAACATCAATCAAAAATGGGTTGATAATAAAATTAAACTTTTCTACTCCAAGAAAATCAACATATTGTGTAGTCGTCTTCAATAAATCAACCGGAACCTGGGGGTTGTGGGTGATGGACTCATCCTCACCTTTGACCTCAAGTGGATCTTCCACAATACTCTCAATAATTACTATCTCTTGATTTTTGTGATCTTCCACAATCAACTCAATCTTCTTTTCAAGTTTCAATTCAACAACTTGTTGCAAGTCTTGACATTTTTTAACCACTTCAAAAGTTTCTCTAGAAATAGGCTGCTTCTTCTCAACCCTCAAACTCTTTCCTTTACTTGATACATGGACTTGGCTATGATAATTTTGGTTTTGACCTTTCATGTTGTGAACATATTGATTTTCATATGAATATACAGATTTATAATCAACACTTGTATAATCTAGTATTTCATAATAGTCATTAGGAAACCATAAATCAATTAATACTTTTTTCATTCTTTGCCAAGAGCAGATTGGATGCTTACCTCGCCATTTTCTATCGATTTGAATCTCCTCCCACCATTCCTCTGCTTCATCGTCCAATTTATTAGATGCAAACCGCACTTTTTCTTCATCACAAATCTTCCAAAAATTAAAATACTATTCCAAATCAAGAAGCCAGTCGATAAAATCTAACTTACACATATCTCCATCAAATGATGGAATTTTCTTGTAGTTAGGTGTGTGTTTTTGAATATATTGGTCATTGTAATTGTGAGATGAATTCCTAGCAAGAAGAGTAGCAATATTTTGCTTGATTTCACCTATAATTTGCTGACTTTTTTCACAAAATTGGTGATTCTCATCACGAAAATTAAGGAACTCAGCCCTAGTGAGGACTGGGTTGTTGACGTCGTCACCGCTGTCATTGTTGTGGTGGTCATCGTCTCGCCGGTTAGCCATCAGACCAGGGTAAGTCAAGGCACTGATACCAACTGATGTCGCGGAAGCCTAAAGAAAGCACACACGATGCTCTCTTAATGGAATAGAAACTAAACTGTTAGTTCCTGGTAGTAAACCTCGAATCCACGAGGGGTTTCCCTGAATCCACATGGAAAATAAAACTAGAATCCACCAGAAGATAATTTGACAAAACATCTGTGTTTATTGATAATAGTCTCTAAAAAACGTTTACAAACTTAGGGGCCTTTTTAAGGGCTCCATAAAACGTGACAGACAAGAAAATATATTCTAAAATAACTCCTAATTGATACCTAATTATAACAGGAACCAAATTTGACCTAAAAAGCAATAAATGCACCTAAAAACAAGGAAATAAATCACCTAAACCTAAAATAACGTTTTTTACATAAAAATACCAAAAATAATAAATTACAATAATTAAATAGTAAATTGTGTCCTACATCAACACACTACACATGTATGTTAAACAATGCATGAACATATGAAAATCTTGCCTAAATACATGTTATTTTTGCCACAAGGGCCAACATCCAAATAAAATCATCATATAAAACAAAACCCAATAAAAAAAATTAACAAAAATTAAGTTTTCCAATCCGCATTTAAGAAATTCCCAACTATGAACATAAAACCCTAAAACACATAATCTAAGGATCAAAATCAATTAAAAGAGTTAAAGATTACCTTAGAGATGTTAATGGAATGAAAAATAGTTGAATTTAGTTGGGTTTTGATGTAGAAACATTAAAATAGGGGTTTGGGGGAAGATGAGAGAAGCTTAAAACAAATGTCTCACATAATGCCCTTTGAAAAGCTGATCTGGAAATTTTCGCAGCTAGCATTGGAATTTTCGCAGGTACTTCTCGAGTAGGCACTTCTCGCGAGTTACTCGCGAGACACTCGCGAAACTCTCTGTCCAAACTCGCAACTGAGTTTATTCACGAAATAAGTCATGAAAACACCCAAGAAATATGTTTTTCACACAAAATCAACTTGAAAAACTTTGAAAAACATGGGTGATACAAATCACTTCCAAAAGCAAATAAAAAGAACAAAAATCTTTTTGATTTGATCCACATATGGTTAAGTACACACACATCATATTTGAACACGTACAATCACACAAATGAAATAGGTATTCATGGAACATTAGACTTATGTGTTGTGTATGTGAATCAAGTATGAACTAGTCCATAGTCTAGTATAAAGTTTCAATGATCAATTCAATCAAGTCATACACAACTAGCACGAAGTCAAGTGACCTGTCTCACTTGTAGAAATGAACATATATGACCCCCTACCAATGTGTTTACATTTGATTGAAAACTTTTCATTTGGCTTCCATTTTTCGTACTTTTGATCAGACATAATCAAATTTTTGAGAAACAATGCCATGAACTTTTTGATATTTTTGACAAATAAGCCTTTGGCTTTGGCACCAGACATTTTAATACATATATGCTCCACCTTTTCCTAGTCAAACTAGTTTTCAAAGCAAGGCCTTTTCAGCTCTTTCTCTTTTTAGAAATTGACATTGTAGAGCTCTTTGAAAAAGAAAAAAAAGTGAGGAGATATATAGACATAAGTCTACGCATGAATCAAGATTAAACAAGACTATTGACTAATCATTTATGACAAGCTTGAAGATCTATTTATAACAATCAAATGTAGATTTCTAGATGTCGCTCACACTTAAAAAATGTGCATACATAATAAGCTAAACTCATAAATTCACTACGCCATTAGTACGGAGGTACTAGGCTAAACTCACATGTGATATGTGCTCAAACATATACGATCAAACTTTTTGAAAATTTTCACTTTTTATGTGTTTTTGGATTTTTACTCACACCAAAACAAAGCAATAATGTAAGATCAACAACAAAAACAAAAACAATGCATATAAAGAGATGCATGATGCATAAATGCATGATAATGAAGCATCAAATGCACGAGGAGTCCTACAAAGATCGAAAGAGTTAGATCAAAGACCAAAAGAGCAAAAGTTCAACCATAGAAACCCTTCCTCATCCAAACGAAATGATTTTTTGGAATGAGTCATGAGAAGTGAGATGAGGGTTGGAAGAGTAAGAATCGGAGATGCACATTGACAAGGAGGTAAGAGCATTAACCACATGCTTCAACAACTTACCATTTTCAAACCAATCCAGTTTAGCTTTCTAGCTTTCTTAGCACAACTTCCAAGAAGCTCAAGTTTCTCTTTTCTTTTGATTCTTTTAGGAGGTTGAAACTTAGAGCAATGAGGTCTTAGATGACCAAAAGCACCACAATGGTGACAAACAATGTGTTTAGGTCCACTAGGCTTTTTAGGGAGGGATCTAACAAAATGGTGTTGTTCTCTTTTCATCATAGAACATTGTGTTTACGGCTTCTCCCCAAAACTTTTGAGGGATATCCTTGTTGAGGAGCATCACTCTAGGCATTTCTTGAATAACACGATTCTTTCTTTTAACAACCCCATTTTGTTGAGGTGTCTTTGGAGTAGAAAATTCCTTCTTGATTCCATTTTCATTACAAAAGGATTCAAATTTTGTATTCTCAAATTCTTTCCCATGATCACTTCTTATTTTGGCAATGGAACCCCTTTTCATTTTGAAGCGTCTTGCAAAGTTTCTCCATCTTCTCAAATGCTTCCGACTTTTCTCTAAGAAATTCCACCTAAGAGTATCTTGAGAAATCATCAACTATGACCATGATGTATCTCTTGCTACCCAAACTTTCGGTCCTTGTAGGATCCATTAGATCAACATGGAGTAACTCAAAGGAGATATGGCGATGACATTCACCTTGGGATGACTAAATTTAGTTTGTTTTCCCATTTAACATGGTCCACAAATGGTCTTCTCAACTTTTCCAGACTTTGGTAGACCAACCACCGCTTCAAGTTTTGAAACATTCGCCACTTGCTTATAGTTTGCATGACCAAAACGTTGATGCCATAGTTCCAATAAGTTGACACGAGCACTTCAACATGACACATTTGGCTTGGGAACCACACCATAACAATTGTCGGTAGTTCTAAGTCATTTCAATACTTGAACACCATCTTCATTTAGGATCACACATCCTTTCTTTGAGAATTGAACCAGAAATTTTTCATCACAAATCTGAATAATGCTCAACAAGTTTGCCTTTAGACCTTTGATATATAGCACATCAGTCAACAATAGTAGTCCCAAAATTTCAATCGTTCCCTTTCTGAGAACTTTGTCAGGACATATGTGATTCACTTGTTAGGAACATATGTCACTATTTTATGTAATTGGATAATCCTTTGACAAAATGCACTTTACTTGTAATTGGGTAGATCTAAGTGTTTTTAATACTTCAAGAAAATGTGTTTCAAGATCAAGTGTTGAAGTCATCAAGTCTGTCCAAGAAACAAGTTAAGAAGTGCAAGTTCATTAAAGCTCGACAGCTAGCATGTATTGAGATTTAAGAAGCTGTTCAGCCTGTGTGCTCGACACCTGCTTGACACCTACTCAACATCTTCTATCTATTAAGGTTTAAGAAAGAATTAGAAATTCTGATCTGTTTTCTTGGAATCTGTGAATGTGTCTTTGAGACTTTTTTCTCCTAACCCTAGACATATAAAAAGATTATTTTAAGGGCTGTCAAAGAGTTCACAAGTTGCACAAGTTGCACAAGTTTTGAGAAAAGTCTTATTCAAGCAAATTGTGACCAGAGACACAATTTTGCCTTAGTTCGTCATTCTTGTAAAGAAGTTGTTGTGTATGTGCACCATAGGGTTTTATGACCAAGCATCTTCTTGATCTTCATTATGTAGATGAACTGAAGAACTTTGCAGCCAACAACCTTCTCTAGTTGGTGATTGAAGTCGCGTATTGGGATCCGCGCAATTGGTTTTTCACGTACTTGAGAGCCGTGCATCAAAAGGAGAAATTGTCACTTCAGAACAAGTCCAATTGGGTATTGGGGAAAGGGTTCAACTGTAGGTTGGTATAAGGTACTGGAATTCCTTTACTTGTAATCGCTTGTTGTGATAATAGTGGAATTTTGGGAGTGGTGACCTGAAAATCACCCGGTGCGGTTTTTGCTGTGTAGGTTTTCTCTATTTGTAAACAAATCACTGTGTCAATTTATTTTCTACTGCATACTTAGTTTAATTGGTGATTTGTTTGTGCTACCACACACTTTGCATGTTAATTTGATTAATTAATAAACTTGGCTAATTAATCAATTAATTTAATCACAAGGGATCAATACATTTTTGGCCTATCAAACTTGAGAATGATTACCATTTCCAAATGTGACATATCTGTTTTCCATTTCTTTAAGACTCTTGAAGAGAGATTTATCACCTGTCATATGCCTTGAACATCCACTATCAAGATACCACAAACAAGAATTAAATACTTTCAATGCAGTATGAACAAAAAGGCAAGCATGTGATAAACATTCTTGATTCTTAAAACAAGTTTCACTCAAAATTTTACTCTCATCTGATGAGTAATGTTTTCTTTCAAGTCTATCAAGCTTATTGCATAAATGTCTATTCCTTTTCTTATATTTCTCAATCAAGGAATTAGACTCATACAAGCTATTATGTAACATGTGATTCCTAAGCTCTAAACATTTTAGCATGTGTAAGAAGATTCTAGCATGTTTCTTTGATTTTAGCAATTCTACGAGCTCATTACTATGACATTCTCTAAAAATGCTCATAGAGTCATTATCACAAACACATGCACCGCAATTCATGTTAGACTTTTCCATAGCTAGGCAAGGGTCAAAGATCACACAAAGATACTCAAATCAAATATTTGTACCTGCTCTGATATTAATTGAAAGCTCAATAGTGCAAAACACTAAAACTTGTTTAGACCCCCAATTTTATATTAATGGCTAAATTGCTTTTAACCTACTCAACTAAGTGCAGAGTAAGAGTAATTAATGCGTAATTAATCGGAACTACTACCTAGTGCATATGCATATATAAACAAGTAAATATAAAGCACAACTAGTAAAGGAAGAGAGATGCAAACACAAGATAACACCAAGACGTGTTATCAAAGAGGAAACCAAAGTACTCAATGAAAAACCTCTCTGCGGCTCTCCAAGCTGAAATGATCCACTAGTAAATAAAGTTGAAGTACAAGGATATCAAGAAGACCCTCCAAGCCTAATCTACCCAAGGTACTTGAACCCTCTGAATTCCAGCTCCCAACGAACTTCACTGAGTCATGTTTTCACTAGTTATTCGAATCCCACAATCTGCTCCAAATTGCATCCGCCTATTGATAGCTTCTCCCAATACTTCCCACATGCACCAAAACAACTCTCAACACTCAAATTGGGTGAGGTATGTATTTTCTCTCACACTCAACCCTTACATTAAATCCCACAAACATACAGGGAAATGATTGAATAAATACAATCAAATTTGACACGGAATTAAAACCAACAAAACATAATTGAAAATTACAACTTTACACATAATATTTTGTCATAAGCATTTGAGACCTTATAATTTTTACATGTCATTATTCCAATTGAATTTTTTATTAATTTTAAATTCTATTCTATAAAATAAACCATGTGATATATAACATTATTATCATGCATTATAACCACAAATTACGTAACATAGAGTACAACCACAAAGTAGAAGAGCCACAAAATTGGGAGAAACGGCTGCCAACAATTAAAGCAAACAACGACACTTTAATAGTACCCTGCCGACACTTTAATAGTTTAACTCCCTATTCTCCATTGCTTTTCAAGCAAAAAAAGTAGTTGTCTCACTGTTAACTCAATCAAACTCATGAATTCATTTCTACAATTATTATTATATAAAACAAAAATAGTAAAAGATAAACATAAAAGCAGAAACAATGTATGGAGCTGGCAAAACGAGATATTGGTTAAGATTAAGATGAATATGACAAAAACGTCCTACAATACCGGATAACATTCACACTTTTTGAGTATAGTAGTAAGGGTTGCTGCAACCTTAAAAGAAAAAATTTTAGATAGATTTTTTTTTTAAGTAATATCAAATTATGTATTTAAATTTAGAATAGTTATCTAATATATGACTCTCTATTTATTTATTTATTTAGTATTATAAATTTTTAGAACCTATTTACTAAAAATAGTATTTACTCACAAAAAAATTATACTAAGAATAATAACAAATGTCATCATCTCCTAACAATAAATAACTAAGTTTTAATAAAATATTGTTACAATATTTATATTTTCATAATAAATGATGACATATGCTACAATTGAAACTCTTCATCAAATTAAATACTTACAACCATTTGCAATGAATATTTTGTTATACATACTTCCTTCTTTATCATTTTATTTTATGAGCCTAACTACGATACTTAGCTTACTTAATTTTTAATGAACATCTTTTAAGAAATAAAAGAAAAAAAAATAACAAAATAACAAAAGACATATGTCATTAAAGTTTCTATTAGAAAAAATTATAAATCTATAAGATTTAAACTTCTAATAAATTAGTGTTCTCTAGGTAACAAATAGAATACCATAGATCACCATTTTTACTTTTTAAGTATGACTAACACATAAATCTCAAAATACACAGAAAAGTTTTGGGACATTAAAATTTAGTGAGGCATTTTAGATATTGCACAATGAAATATTCTAAGAATCATAAGATTTTGTTAGGATTTAACTAAGAGAGTAACAATAGGGACTATATGCTTGTGTACAAAATATAAATAGGGCAAGAATGTATTGACCCCTTGTGATGAATTAACAAATTAATTAATTAATTCATTTAGCATGCAATACGCGTGGTAGCACAAAAAAATCACCAATTAACTAAATACAGTGGAAATTAAATTAACACGATGATTTTTTTTACGAATGAAGAAAACCTACACTGCAAAAACCCCACTGAGTGATTTTAAAGTCACCACTCCCGAGAATTCAATATTATTACAACAAGCGGTTACAAGTAAAGGAATCCCAGTACCTTATACCAACCTACAGTTGAACCCTTACCCCAATACCCAATTGGACTTGTTCTATAGTGACAATCTCTCCTTTTAATGCACGACTTTCAATACGTGATTAACTAATTCGATGCACGAATCCCAATACATGGCTTACTCACCAACTTGAGAAAGATGTTGGGTGCAAAGTTCTTCAGTTCATCAACACGATGAAGATCATGAAGCTCCTTAGTTATAAAACCCTACGGTATACAAACACTGCAGCTTCTTCAAGAGAAAGATGAACTAGGGTAAATTCTGTTTCTGGTCACAATTTGCATGAACACAACTTTGCTTCACACTCGTGCAACCTTTTACGGCCCTGAAAACAATTCTTATATATGTTTAGGGTTGTGAGAAAAGAAAGCCCAAACATATACCCACGAATTGGATGAAAATCAGAGCAAAAATTTTGTTTTTCATAAACCTCGATGGATAGCTTATCTGTTGAGATAGCTGTTGAGCATCAGGTTTCAGCAACTTCTTAAACCTCGATAGATACTAGCTATCGAGATAGCTATCAAGCTTTAAAATCCAGCACTTCTTCACTTGTTTTTTGGACAGACTTGCATGACTTTAACACTTGATCTTAAAACATTGTACCTTGAAGCATTAAACACATCCTAGATCTACCCAATTACAAGTAAAGTAATTTTTGTCAAAGGATTAGCCAATACTATATTGACATATGTTCCTAACATTGAATCACATATGTCCTAACAATCTCCCCTTTTGGCAATCCGTGACAAAGCCACAATGAACAAATGAACATATGAGAGAAGTCATAAATCACTCAACTCATACTCACTTGTTGAATACAATAAAATCTATCTTAACACAAACTCTTGAAAAACTTTACAACAAGAGAGTTCATGGCAAGAAGACTTTGACAAACTGTATTTTTGAAACACTTTAAACAAAACTCATCACAGTACCTTAATGTGAAACAGAAATAATAGATTGCATACAATATATAAGAATCACGTGCATAAAGAGAGAAAAGAAACAACACATGTAAAGATAGGTGAACAAAAACATACATCATCATATATATGAAAAGAGAAGTACAATGTATGTCAATAAATAGTCACAAGACCAGTATACAAGAGGCTAATGTAAAAGTGAGAAAAGAAAATACATAAAAAAAACCTCACTACATCCCTTATAGACACTCCCCCTATCACAAAAAAAAACTCCTATGCTAACTCTCCCCTATGTATATGACTACTTTCATATCAAAACTACTTCCTCTTTTTGTCACAAGTGACAAAGGGTAAGTACATCAAGTAGATATCTCATCATCATAGGGGGAGCTAGCATCCTCGTCCTCATCAGCATCATCACTGTTGGAGCCATCATCACTCTCATCCTTTGAAGCCGGTGGAGATGGAGAGGAAGCAACAGTGAAACCACCCATGACAGCCTGTCGTCATGCGATACGACCAACACAGGTGTTCACCTAACACAACTCATCACTGAGTGTGTCAAGGCGAGCATCCATGCGTACAAGCTGTGCCATGATGGCCTTGAAAGTCACTCCACCCGTAGAAGATTGAGGAGCAGAGGTGGATGGAGCAGTAGAAGTTGGAGGAGTCGCCGTCTCTATCCAGGGCCGCCTCGGTCTAAGCTATGCCTTACTCCGTCGAACGGTAGTAGCGTCTATAGCACTCATAACTGTGAAATGAGGAGACTCGGGAAAAGAGATAGAAAAATGGCGAAAAAGCCTCGTGATAGCGGAAGGAAAAATGAGCTTATCACGGGTCACCGTATCCCTATAGACATCTATAAGGGATAGAATAAAATGAGAAGGGAAGTCAATAGAAATGTCCTTTAAGAGGGATAACAAAAATCGAGCACAAGGCTCTGTAATAGAGTTATTGTTAGGTTCTAAGAAATTAGGAACTAATGTATTAGAACTTCAATGTGTAATGTTGGTAAACCATGATCAAAACATTTAGTCTAGATTTAGACTGCTGAAAGTGTGTTTATGCGTAAGGGATTTCACAATTTGCTCCAATACCAATGGGCTTGGTCTGCTATCGGATGCTACAAAAGATTTGTGCCCCATCATCCTTCACCAATTGATCATTGGATGGATTGGTAAGGTACATGGTTCGACAAGTGGTATCAGAGCGTGTTATCTCTAGCATTTAAATCCTTTGATCTAAAAGTTAATCCTTGACCTCTGTTGTCATGGAACACGATCACTCTCTTGTGATCCCACCTCATTTTGATGGGAACAACTATGCCTACTGGAAAGTAAGGATAAAAGCATTCCTGAAATCTATTGATGAGAGAGTTTGGAATTTCGTTGAATACGAATGGGAGAAGCCAACTACTCCTGTAAGCGAGTGGCAAACTTCTTAGAAAGAAGCAGCCGCTTTTAATAACAAAGTCATGAATGCTGTTTTTATGAAGGAATTCAAGAGGATCTCAAATGTTGAGGTTGCTCATATTGCTTGGAATATTCTCCAAACTATGCATGAAGGCATAAAGGCAGTTAAAATCAACAAATTGCAGCAATTAACAACTAGATTTGAAAGTATTAGAATGTGTAATGATGAAAGTTTTGATGAATTCTATGCTAAGCTTAATGATATTGTTAATTCTGCTTATAATTTGGGTGAAATCTATGATCAACCTAAGATTGTTAGGAAGATACTTAAATCTTTGACTGAGGACTTTAGACCCAAAGTGACTATCATTACTGTAAGCAAGGATGTGGACTCTATCCTATTGATGAACTTGTAGGATCTCTCCAATCCTATGAGTTAGACCTACCCAAGACAATCAAATTCAAATCAATGGCTCTTAAGTCAGTTGATGATGTTGAAGGGAATGGATTTGATGATGAACTCTCTGCTACAAAGATTGCTTATCTTGCCAAAAACTTTAGAAATTTTCTTAGGAACAATAATAGAAGGGCAAGAAGTAAAAACAATTTTGAACCTAGAAATTTTAGGAGGAATGATCCCACTAAAGTAAAGCAATACTGAAAAACCTAAAGTGAAAGTAGGTCAAACCTCTAATAATTCTATGAGTCAACAATGTTTTGGATGTCAAGGGTATGGTTATGTGAAATCAGAATGTTCAAAGGGTAAAGATATGGCTGTAACCCTTAGTGATGATGAAGTTTCTGATCATGAGTCTGGTAGTGATGAGGATGGAAATTTCATTGCTTTCACAGCTACTACTATAGTTGATGAAAGTGTTATAGTTGATGAGAACCCTTCTGATGGGGAACTCTCTGAGAATGCTGATTTACAATAAGACTATAATAAGTTTTGCAAGGTTGTTGTAAAGGATGTTATGAATGTTGATTTAGGTTTACAGAAAATTACTTCTCTTAAACTTGATAAAAAAAATTTGCTCTTGAAATTGTTTGATGCTAATGAATTGCTTGATAAGGTGAAGATCGAGAACATGTTGTTGCTAGATAAAGTTAAGAATTTGGAACTTGAATTATCTGTTGCTAGAGAACAAACAAATAGGTCTTCTAGTTCTAAACTTGAACACATGTTGAGTATTCAAAAGTCTCCCTTAGATAAAACCGGTCTAGGTTTTGAAGAAAGCATCTCTGTGCCTAAGAATCATTTCACAAACTTTGTTTCTTCTTTTGAGCCTTTCGTGAGTGAGATTTTCAAACCAGCAGAAGTCACACCTTCTAGGAAGATTAGGGTCAATCTCAAAGAGTCTAAACCTAAGACTCCTAACCCTCCTAAGGACAGGTTGCATGATAGACCTATGTGGGTTTGTCATTTTTGTGGAAAGTCTGGGCACATTCGTCCAAACTGTTTTAAGTTGCAAGCTGCTAAGCGAGCAAATAAGCCAAAAGTACCTGTGCCTCAAGCACAAGATCCCATGGTACTTATTGTGGATTAGTAAAAGCTTTAAACCTTTATTCCTAATCCTGGAGTTGCTCAGCATTCTAATATGAATAATAATTCCAATGCAAGAGTTGCATCTAAAAATTTTTGAATGTAAAAGGCTCAATCTAATTGAGTCTTTCTAACATGGTCCTTATACTTCATCTCTCTATTCTTTGTGACCATTCTTCTTGGTGTTTTTTTTTTTTTCTCTCTCTCTCTCGGATTTGCATTGCATAAAATTCATGCATTTCATTCTAGGATGTTTTTGTTATTATTTTCAAAAAAAGAAAAAAGAAAAAAAAAAGAAAAGAAAAGAAAGGAAAGACAAATGTGTTTTGCATTATTTTTCTTGGACTTGAAATTAAGGTTAACCATATTATCTTTACATAACATCTTTATGTACCTTGTTTAGCTTGGATGAGCTTATTTTATTGCACTTTACTAGTTTGAGCTTTGTAGTGCATGTTGTGTGGGAATTGTTTATAGTTTTTGATCACATGATCTTGATATTGAAGTCACATACTTTCGATTGTAAGGACTAAAAAATCCTAAGAGAAAAGCATAAATAGCCATCTCATAACTGTTTACTAGCCAATCATGAACATCTTAGTGCATATCATATGATTATGTGCTCGAGAAAGTGTAGCACATGCACAAAAAGAACATAAGGTGTAGCCTCAACTTATAATAAAATTTAAATTGAAATAAAATTGGTGTGTACATTATCTTGACTATATTAATAAGTTTCAAATCAAATAAAATTGGTGTGTAAATTATGAGGCAAATCAAGAAACTTACATGAATGCAAGCTTGTTTTCTAGGAGATGTGGGAGTTATATGATGTAACTCTTTAGGTGATAGTCACCTTCAAACTTATGTAATGAATTTTGTAGAAATTGTGATTAATCTCTATCTATTTATCACCTCACATGTATCTCAAGTTATTTTTTTCTAAACTTGGTACATTATATTGTGTGTGAACTTGTTGTGGCCATCCAAGATTAAAATTTCCTTGATTTTGATGCAAAATATGTTTAAATGTTTAAGCTTTGATGAAAATTTGATTGAAAAACTTGATTTTGGAAGATTTGGGTTCTTGAAAAACTTCTCATCTCATACTCATGCATTTCATCCATAAAACAATGTGCTTTGAGGAGTTTCTGCATTAAAATGCTTTTTTTTTTCAAAAAACTATTTTTTCTAGATTTTCAATCGATCGAACTTGTTGCTCAACCGATCGAAAATGCGATAAAAATTTAGGTTACAATTTGCCTGGCTCGATCGGTGCTTGATTGGTGCTGGATTGATCGAAATTGATTTTCGATTGATTGAACCTAATTTTTGATTGATCGAAATTTGGTCGAAAGGTTTTTTAAAAAGCTTTTTCTCTCACGCGTACTTCACTTTATTCAACTTTTCAAAAATCGTTTTGCTCTCTCTCTTCGATCGATCCACCTCAAACCTTTTTTCTGGTCATTTTCTTCCTAATTTTTCTCGAAGGATTTTGTCTTCAAGTGCTGGTATGTCCTTTTTACCCTTTCTTTTTCTTTTTATTCACATATTTCATGCATTTTAGGTGTAATTTTTGGACCTATTGGATTTTGGGGTTTTTTTTTTTTTTTTTTTTGGAGTTGTTTTCTTTCAAATTAAATCACTAGTTTTTTGTTCTTAGATGATATAAACATGAATCCCATGCTTTAATTTGATTGAATTTGTGTTTTAGGAAAATTTCAAAATTCTAGGGCTTGAAACTACATCAAATTGGGGATTTTGGTCAATTGGGATTAATTTGGTAAAATTGACTTGTGTAATTGGTTAATTATGTCATTATATACTGTTATCTAACTAGTATAATGATTAATTGGTTAATTTAGTTGGATTTTTGAAATTGGGTACTTTCAAATTTGGGTTTTTTTTACTAAAACTCTATGTCCAAGTCAATTGTTGGTTTCTAAAGTGTCATTGAACTCTTCTCAATGCATTAGAGCTTGCATCATGTGTTTGTACTATTCATGCATCATTTAGATTGTTCTTTTTTGTTTTTTTGCTCCAACCTTGTCTAATGCAATCTACCCTTGGGTTTTCTTTGTTTTCTTTCTTTGATTTTTTTTTTCTATCCTTTCCAAATCCTTAGCATCATGGTTAGGAAGATTAAATCCCATAGGACAACCACCTCCACCTCTACTCCAACTTTTGATAGTGAGAGGTTTCACAGTGAGAAACACCAAGAGAATTTTGAGAAACTCTATATCTTTAGATCGGTGTGGGCTGAGCGTAAGGTGATCCTTGATGAGTTAGATCTTGAGATACGTAGGAACTTTGAGAGTCGGGGTTGGTTACCTCTTTTGGACATTTCTCATCCCCCTCTGGCTATTTTGATTAGAGAGTTTTACTCGAACCTCTCTGTCCATTCCACTTCATCCAACATTCAGTTTATGAAGAGTTGGATAAAGGGAGAAGAGTATGTCATTACTCCTTAGGTATTGGCATCTGCTCTTGGTGTACCTTTGGTACAATAGCCTGTCTATCCTTATGATGAGGACCTTCCACTTGATGAGATCATGTCTCACATTACTGGTACTTCCATTTGATGGGGTCCCGATCCTCGTATCACTACTCATGAGCTTACAGAGCTCAACTATTTGTTTTTCCAGATTGCTTGTCATTCCTTTTGGCCCATCTTTCATTTGTACACTATTCCTATTGAGAGATGTACATTTTTGTATGCCCTTGTGATTGATGCTCCTATGAGTTTTCCTACCCTCTTCATTCGTTCTTTGGTTGAGGTTCATAGGAGTAGTTCTAAATCACATGGTCTTTTCTTTCCTGTTTTTATTTATAGGATTTTGTTACATCTAGGTTTAGAGGATTTTCCTGCATCTGAGCCTATCGTTATTATTGCTCCCATAGGTGCCACCTTCCTTAGGCAGAGAGCTGCTCAGATGAGAGTTAGCTCTAAACGCCCTCGAGTCGAGTCTTCTACAGGTGCTGCATCTCAGCCTCCTACTTCTGGTGACCCTACAGCTGAGGAGTATGTTGATCCCATAGCCGCTGTTGATCCTCCACTGACTTCTTCCTTGAGTGGTGCTTCTTTGCGAAGTATGCTGGAGACTGTTATGATCGTTCAGGCGGCTCATAGATAGGTTTTGGTGGATGTGCTCACGGAGTTTCAGGCTTTGCGTGCTGATTTGGTGAGTTCTAGATGTTCTCCGCTGCCTCCTTTTGATGATAAGTCTTGATTGCCCTTTGGCAATTCGTCACAAAAAGGGGGAGTACATTTTGACAGATAGGGGGAGCTTTGAAGTTTTTGGAGCTTTAGATTGTATCTAGGAGCTTTTTGTGTATGTTTTTGGCTTGTGATGTATTTATTTTCTCTTATGATGTATTTATTTTCTTATGAGTTGTATATGTCATAGGGAGACATTATGTTTTTATTTTTGTTTCTTATTTCACATGTGCTGCATTGATTATTGATTTATATTATGAGGTTATTCATGATATATGTCTTTTATTTTTTGCTTTGTGAAATCAAGAATTTATTTTGTTTTTACTTGTATTTTTCACACATGCGTTTATGTGTTTGTTAAGTGTTATAGGAATATACAGGTTGATTCAGTCATGCTGCTGTCTACACTTGCAACTAATAGATAGTAGTTAGGTTGAATTGTTTTGGGCATTTTATTGTAATGGGCTATTTTGTAACTTTGAGCATTTTGTTTTGGTATGTGTTTTGTCACAGATTGCCAAATGAGGAGTTCGTTAAATTCTAAGGAATTAGGAACTAATGTATTAGAACTTCAATGTGTAATGTTGGCAAACCATGATCAAAACATTTAGTCTAGATTTAGACTGCTCAAAGTGTGTTTATGTGTAACGTTGGAATCAAGTATACAGTAGGATTTATTGTGTAAATTTGCAAAGCTCGATTGATCGAAAATTAGACTCAATCGATCGAAACTTATGCAGATTATTTTTCTGTAAAATTTTCCAACTCAACCCAAACCCATATGATGTGTAGGGTTTTATGTTTTGCTTCTAGTATAAAAAGAAAAACCCTAGTCACGTTTTAAAGGTTGTTGATATGCTGTGTGTATGAATTTCTTGTGAGATCTAGAGGTGTTTGCCTTCATATATACTTAGGGTTATCAAGATCAAGATTGATGTCAAGAGCTTGGCGATTGCTTCAGTTGTTGCATAAAGAGCTTAAAAAGAACACAAGTGGGAGTACTTGTGGTTGCTGTGAATCCAAGAAAGAAGTAGTCCGTGGACTCGGAGCTATCACGTGGTCATGGTAGTAAGTTTTCTACTCAAGGTAGTAATAGGATGTTAGTGGTCTAAGTCGCTATTTTAAAACTTCAATTCTTTCATAGTGGATTTGTTTTACCTTGAGGATAGTTAGGTTAAATCCTCCCCAGGTTTTTTACCGATTTGGTTTTTCTAGGTTATCATATTGTTGTGTTCTTTATTTTCCGCACTGTTTCAATGATATGATTTACTTGTGTTAACCTAGATTTGAATAATTTACCTAAGTTAATTACTTGGCTAAAATACTAGGTTAATCTGTTTGTATTTAAGGGGTCTAAAAATGTACATTTATAGTAAGATAAAGGATGAAGAATGAATGTTATCACCATGTTAAGAAATCTCGGACCTTTTGCAAAGCCCGAGCAAGGGGTGTTTTGACGGTCACCCCAAGATGAAGGTGTCTCACAAAAGAGATACGAGAGTTCGTCTTTGGATACAGTCCTCAGACGATTGCAGCTAGGGTAGTCAGGATGCGCTACCCTAGGAACGTGTAGTACCTTAGATATCAGATCCAGAGTAACTACCATGTGCGTACCTCGAACGCGAGTGACAAACTGAGGTACTGAAGTATCAACTCCATGCATGTTGGAGTAAAACTCTTGTATGATCACGTACGGGCATGTGACCGGGATGCCATATAGTGACTCCCCACCCCGACTGTAGATGATAGTGGGAAGGTCAGTATCGGAAAAATCCGATAGGATGATTTGGCGTTTAGAATGAATGCCTCGTCCAGAAAAGTTATCCGAAAAGTCCTTTCGGGCTTTATCATCACGGAACCAAACAGAAGAAAGAGTGGGGTTAGAAGAAGAAGTAGATGCCCTAGAACGAAGAGGGTTCTAGGATGGAGTGGATTTGCGTTTGGGTGCCATAGAGCAGGCTAACACAAGAAAGAAAGAGAGAGACAAGCAGTAAAGCACCAACAACATCAATATACAAGAATATAAAGAATTGAAGGTATGTATGCATGAAAATGCATGAACATGTTACATGCAAACTTAAAAAGCATCATGGGCTCAGCCCAATCCAAACCTAACAGCACACAGCAATTCAACATATATATCACACATCTATAATGCATGAAAATATAGTTATAATGCAAATGTGATGCAATGCATGATGATTTGAAATCGTTTTCTCAAAAAACAACCCAAAAATTTTGTGAAAAACCCAACAATTTTGAAAAAACCCTAAATTTTCAACAAAAACCCAAGAGTTAGGTCAAAAATGTGAAATGCATGAAGAATGAATGAAAAAGAGACATACCAGAAGCAGAAAATGCTCTTTAAGACTGAAGAACACTTGGGTTTGAGGTTTGGAGTTTAAGAGAGAGGTTTGGGAAGTTAAGAAGACGAAAACTATCGAGAGAGATCGAGGAGAAATGAAGAAAATTCGCGCGGACCCTATATATAGAAAAGTCATAAATCTCGATGGATCGAGAAGTGTTGAAAGGTGTCAAGATTTAAAACGAGTGAATTATCTGTCGAACAGCTGTCCAGGATCTATCGAGAGGTGTCCACAGCAAAAGGATTTTGATGGACCGAGAAGCTATCGAGAATCTATCGAGCATTCAGAAAGTTTCTTGGTGGGTCAAGCAGTTATCGAGAATGCAATAAAAAGAAGCTCAAAGGGCTTGATAGATAGCCTAGCTGTCGAGAGGTGTCCAGTAGTTGTCGAGATTGCTTAAAAACAGTTTTTCAAGAAGAGAAAAACACAAATATGAATGCAATCAAGCATGCTATACAACAAAAGATCCAAACAACATTTTAAGCTCTCAAAATCATCTATGAACAAGAATAATGTCAAGCTAATAGATCCAAAACACACACACACACACACATACTAAACAAGTCTAACCAATTTTATATTTCAAAAACAAGTTAAGACAGTTTAGTGAGCATACATTAACACATGTATTCCTTGTGATGATCAAATCACATTGTACTTGCACATGTATCAAAAGTAGCAAAGAATATTGCGTGTTGTGTGTGAAAAACATTGCAAGATTGCATAAGTGTCAAATAACTCCCACATATATAAAGCATTTTGATTTTTTTTGCTTTTTTATTTTTCTTTGCACATTTTTCTTTTAAGCAAACCATGCATGAGCATATAAGAGATAGAAAAGAAATACCCAATGATGTTAAGCATTTGACATTACACTTTTGCTATACCGAAGCATACAAATGTCATTTCATGATTGGCGGGTGATAGGCCAAAAACGTATTGACCCCTTATGATGAATTAATTGATTAATTAGCCAAGTTTATTAATTAATCAAATTAACATGCGATGTACGTGGTAGCATAAACAAATCACCAATTAAACAAAGTATACAACAAAAACTAAATTGACACGGTGATTTGTTTACGAATGGGGAAAACCTACATGGCAAAAAACCCTACTGGGTGATTTTAAGGTCACCACTTCCAAGAATCCAATATTATCAAAACAAACAATTACAAGTAAAGGAATCCCAATACCTTATACTAAACTACCGTTAAACCCTATTGAGGTCTAAAAAGGGTCATAGTGAAATAAGCCCAAAAAAGAATAAGTCAAGTCCAAAAGGCAAATTCAAGCTTAGCCCAAAGTAGTAGATACAGAGGGAATAAAAGAAAGGCCCAGAGGATCCTGAAGCCCAGAAAAAGAAGCATCCAAATGAAAAAGAGGACCACGGCAAAGTATAAGAAGCAAGGATCCTCAGGAACCATCAATAGGCGCGGATCCCTTCAGGCACAAAGAAAAAGGAAGATTGAGACAGCTCGATAGAAAGAAGACAGAAGAAGAAAACAAGAAATAAAAGACAAAAAAAGAACGCGAGCGACCTTTCATGGCACAGACAGAAAAGGCCTCGGGGAACCAGGACAGGGAAGAAGAATAATAACAAACAACTTTCAAAATGACAGAATAGGATTCCGCCCAAATAGGAAAAAAAGGGAAAAGTGGAAGACGCCAGAAATGGGGATGCCGAGAAAGGCATACCTCAGCACGTCCCAAAGAAGATGGCCAACCAGGAACTTTCAAAAGAATCAGAGCTGAAAGAAGGAAAGAATGAGAAAAAAACGGAAAAGGGACTTACCGAGACGATGGGAACATGACATGCTCTGTTTGCAAAAGAGCAAAACAGGGGAACCAACGGTTCCTCGGGAAGACCAAAAAACTCCATTATAAAAGGAGGGGATGGGTTGTGAAGAAGGGGCAGCGAAAAAAAGAAAGAAACAAAAGAAAGAAGAAATTCTCCAGAAAAAACTATCAGAGAATCTGTGCAGAAAGGAAAATACTAAGGGAAAAACAAGTATTGCTTCCCGGTATCCTATAAAAGCCACTATTGCACATACTCGGATTCAACGAGAATCAAACTTTGCAAGTTTTGAAGGCTGAAATAGCCATTCAAGACTGCAATTTTTGAGCTTGACTGAACCTTGTATCACGTCCTAGTGAGCTTTCTGTAATCAAACAGATAATGTATTAATGAAACATTGCTTCATATTTCCCAGGATCCCCACAACACTAATTTTTTATCGCTTTGCTAATCCTGTTTCTTTCCTTCTGAATTTACCTTGTTAATTTTTTGGCACTCTTCGATATCCTTGTTTATCATTTTCTTTATATTGTCAGGAGTATTCTCTGCATCCCACTTGATTCTTAAACAGCTCGTTAGCTGCGATGAGTTAAGGCCCGGTCCACCAAATCCTCCTTTTCATTTAGGCCCGGGATCCTTGGGCCTAAGTGTCACGAAAAGGGCACTCTCACATTTTGGCGACTCCGTTGGGGACTAGGCAAAGAAGAAGGAAGAAGCAACCCCTTCATAGAGAATGCCTCCAAGACAAAGAAACAGCAAAGGAACTAATGTGCCACCTACGGCCTCTGAGCCCGTAGGAGAAAACGAGGTAGCTTCCAGGCAAGGAGGTGGGATACCCTTGGTAGAACAGGAGATTGTGTCAGAACAAAGACACGCAAGGCAGGAACCAGACCTCATGGCCAGGATGACAGCAATGTTAAAGGATCTGGAACAAGAAGTTCGTCTTCTCAAAGAGGGCAGGACACAGGAAATCAGAGACAATGTTCCCCCTACTGGCCACCAAGATGGGACGCAGCCAGAAGGAGGGTCAGCAGTGGGAGGAAGAGCCAACCCTTAGTACTTGACACTGGCAGATGTCAATGCCCTCCTGGAGCAAGAAAGGGAAAAACTCTCAGGGATCCCCAAGCAATTCTCTCGAGATCCCCCGTTCCCTCCAGAACTTCTTGGCAAACCATACCCTAAGGGGTACAAACCCCCCCAAAGTTCTATCCTTTCGATGGGAGGAACAGAAGTGCCGTGGAACATGTGAGTAGGTTTGTCCACACTATGGGCCCCTATGCAGGAGACAGAGAATTATGTCTGAGGGAATTCGCCAAATCCTTAGTGGATAGGGCATACACTTGGTACACCACGCTGAGACCCAGGTCCATCAAAACCTGGGATGAGATGATGGAAAAATTCTGCGCCAAATATTACCCTGGTGAAGACAAAATCACTTTCCAGAATCTGCAAATGGTGAGGCAGAGACCTGGAGAAGATCCTGTTCAATTCATTAAAAGATTTGAAGATGTGTCCCTAGACTGATATGGGGACCATGAAGAAAAGGAGCTCGTGGAAACCTGTATAGCCAACATGCTTTTTGATTATAGGCTCAACCTTGAAAATCTATGTATCACGCAGTTTGTTGATCTGTTACAGAGAACCAGAAGGATGGCACAAACCATGAGGACAAAAAGGCTGCCCGCATCCCAAGCTATGATAGCATCAGTAGGAGAGAAAAGGAAGAGACCAGATGGGAAGGTGTTCGAGGAACCACCAGTGATCCCATGTACAGCTGAGGAGTTAAGCCATGTCCTAGACAAATGGATTGGAGATGGGGTTGTTAGGCCATTCACTGTGTCCAGGCCACCAACTGAAGAAGAAAGGAAGAACCCTTTATTTTGCAAAATCCATAATTATGTCAAGCACTCCATCAAGGATTGCTGGACCCTTCACAGACTCTTCCACAAAAAGTTGAGAGAAGGAACCCTGGAGCTCACTCAGAAGGAGCCGGAAGTGCAAAGGAACCCCTTACCTAACCACAAAGGAAAAGGGGTGGTAGCAGTAGTAATACATGGGAACCCGGCAGAAGTAGGAGAATCCTTCCACCCGAGCACAGTCAGGACCCTCCAGAAGAATCCTAAGTTCAGGTCACTATTCAATCAATTAGGATTCAGACCAGAAGCAAGAAGGGTGGCCACAGAGTCTTTCATGAGCATAACAGCAGATTCAGGGATGGAATGCTTTACAGCTGAGTCACATGCTAGTCGAGCTTTCCTAGAGACAACCAATGCAATAACCTTCACTGATGAAGACATGGAGATTGAGCACCCAGACCACCGTAGACCCCTTTATCTAATGGCCACCATAAACGGCGTCAAGTCAGAAAAGCACTGGTGGATACGGGGGCATCACTCAATCTTATAGCCTTAAGTACCCTAGAAGCTGTTGGCTTAGTTAACAAAAGGATCCTGGGGGCTCCCATGGAAATAACAGGATTTGGAGGATCGGTGGAATCAATAGAAGGATACGTGCAGCTAGCCTTAAGGGTGGAGCCAATAGTAGCTCTGACAAGGTTTCATGTGATTAATGCAGAAGTTTCTTATCACGTGTTGCTGGGACGCCCGTGGCTTCATAAATATCACCTTATTTCATCCACGTTCCATCAATGCATTAAAGGGAGACTGAATGGGAGGCCCATAAGGATCCCTGCCAACCATAATCCTTTCAGCCAGGGAGAAGTGAACTTTGCAGAAACGATATTTTATGATGAGTTGGAGCCAGATGATGAGAACCCCGCCCCGAGGACCCTAGGGGCACCTATCCTAGAAGAAGACGAAGGAGGGAGAGGCACCCGTGACCTGAGGAACCTTCTAGAATGAAAAAGACAAAAGAGGGAGCCCAGCTCTTCAAGATCCCGAGAATGTGTGGTGGTGCGGGAACCTGGGGGAAGGCTAATTTATCGTTTGTGAAGGTGTGCGGGACCCGAATGCATTGTGCAGGAAGGTCTCGGACCACCAAGCTGCATGATGGCCCAAGAAGAAATCCCAGAAGAACCAGTTAAGGAGGCCCAGGTTCAGCCTGAGGAAGAATTAAAGGAAATAGATTTTGGGACAGAACCAGGATCCCGAAAACCTGTCTTCATTAGCAGTCAATTGGTGGCTCAATAAAGAGAACAACTGGTAACCTTGCTTCAAAAATACAAAGATGTGTTTGCATGGACCTATGATGAGATGTCTGGTCTAGACCCAGGGTTGGTAGTCCATTCTCTTAATGTGGACCCAGGGATGAGGCCAGTAGTCCAACCAGCTAGGGTCTTCCACACTGAGGTAGAAACTCAAATAGTTCAAGAGGTCAAGAAATTGCTAACAGCTGGTTTTATCAAACCCATCCAACACCCAAAATGGCTTTCCAACATTGTACCTGTGAAGAAGAAAAATGGTCAGATCCGTTGCTGTGTAGACTTTCGCAATTTGAACAAGGCATGCCCTAAAGATGAATTCCCCTTGCCCAATATCGACCTCCTTGTAGATTCAGCTGCAGGAAACTCAATGTTCTCATTTATGGATGGGTACAGTGGATACAACCAAATCCGCATGGCAGCCAAAGATGCAGAGAAGACGACATTCAGAACTCCGATTGGGAACTTTTACTACACTGTAATGCCCTTTGGCCTAAAAAATGCGGGGGCTACGTATTAGCGGACCATGACAGCCATTTTCCATGACATGATGCATGAGGAGATGGAAGATTATGTAGATGATATTGTGGTCAAGTCAAAAACCAGAACAGGACATTTCCAAGTACTTGAGCAAGTCTTTGAAAGATGTAGGAAGTACAAGTTACGTATGAACCCCATGAAGTGCGCCTTTGGAGTGTCTGCTGGAAAGTTCCTTGGGTTCCTGGTACATCACAAAGGCATAAGCGTGGATCCAGCCAAGGCCACAACTATCGCCACGATGAGAAGACCAACTACTGTTAGGGAACTCAAAAGCTTCCTGGGAAGGGTCTCCTATATTAGGAGATTTGTGCCTGATTTAGCCTCAGCTACAGCAGGCCTATCCAAACTATTGAAAAAGGGGAATGAATTTACCTGGGGGACAAAGCAGCAGGAAGCTTTTCAAAGAATTCAGGGCATCATGAATCATCTGCCCACCCTCTAGGCACCAGTACGTGGGCGACCTCTGTTGCTATACTTAGCATCGAACTCTCAGGCAATAGGAGCTTTGCTGGCACAAGAAGATGACCAAGGAAATGAGCAACCCGTATATTATGTAAGCAGAACACTCAAGGATACCGAGACCAGGTACCCCAGAATAGAGAAAGCCTGCCTAGTGATCATTTATGCATCCCAAAGGTTGAAGAGGTACTTCTCAGCTCACCAAATCCTCTTGGTAACCAAGTCCCACCCCATAAAAGCACTCCTACACCAGCCCCTTCTCACAGGAAGGATAGCACAATGGCTAGTGTTGCTCTTATAATATGATATAGGTATAAGAACTCCCAAGGTTGTCAAGAGCCAGGCCATGGTAGATTTGCTAGCTCAATTCCCAAGAAAGGAGGAAGGCCCGCTGAGCGAAGAAATCCCTAGTGAGGTAGCAGTGATGGAGATCCTAGGGAAGAAATGGACCATGAGGTTTGACGGGTCGGTTACAGCAACTTCAAATGAGATAGGAATTGTACTAAGCTGTGAAAATGGGGATATCATGCCCCTGTCTTTCAAGCTTGGTTTCTCATGCTCTAATAATAAAGCTGAATATGAGGCATACTTAACTGGGTTGACTATAGCACTCAGCATAGGAGTGAAACATATGAGAGTGTTGGGAGATTCCAATCTTGTAGTCTCCCAAGTGAAAGGTGACTTTGCATTACGGGAACAAAGCTTAGCAGCCTACAGGACTTGGGCACAAAGGCTGGAGATGGAATTTTAAACCTTCAGCATAGAGTACACTCAAAGAAGTGAAAACAGGTTTGCTGATGCGCTCGCCACCCTGGGATCCTAAATACCATTTAATGGGAGGGATACGCTGATAAAAATAGGAAGGCAGGAACATTCTATTGTAAGGATCCTCCAAGGGATGTACCCCGGAGAGTCCAAACAGTGGGACTGGAGGGATGAAGTCAAAGAAAAGATGAAAGAAGTAGGCCCTAGAGGGAACATCAAAGAACTAATGGATTACACTCAGATAGAAGGAGAATTGTATAGAAGGCTACCAGGAGGAATATTGTCCAGATGTATCGCCAAGAAGGAAGGAAAGTCGAAACTAGAAGAATTACACGCCCAAGCATGTGGAGTTGCAGAAAAGGTCAGCCTATACAGAAGGATGCAACGCATAGGGTATTACTGGCCAGATATGGACAAGGAAGCAGCGATCATACAGGGGAAATACCAGGAATGTCATTTGGCAATTGATAAAGAAGAAAGCTACGCGGTGTTTATTGCAGAAGATTGGCAGGTTCCTTTCATAGGATACCTAGCTCAGGGGATCCTGCCAATCGACAGGAAGCTGGCCCACAAGCTCAAAAAGCTAGCGTGTCGGTATTTCCTGCAGAACGACATTTTATTCAAAAAGGGATACCATGGGGATCCCCTCAGGTGCTTGGGACCAAAGGAAGCTAGAGTAGTAGTCAGAGAGGTACACTCTAGAGATTGTGGAAGTCACCCAGGGAAGAGAAGGCTGTACAAGCAGTTACTATTGTTGGGATATTACTGGCCAACGATGAAAAGAGACTCTGAGGAGCTGGTCAAAACATGTCATGCTTGCCAAGTCCTGGGAGATGCAATTCACACTCACCCAAATGTCCTACAGGATATGACGACGCCATGGCCTTTTCATACTTGGGGGCTTGATCTCATAGGGCCTATAAACCCTCCATCCAACGGTTATATATGGATCATGGCAGCCACAGAGTACTTTACAAAATGGGTAGAGGCCATCCCTTTGAAAAAAGCTACTAGAGCAGCTATAGCAAATTTCATTCGAGACCACATTATTATAAGGTTCGGGATCCCCAGAAGATTGATCAGTGACAATGGAACTCCATTCATAAACAAAGATATGAAGGGATTAACTGAAGCATACCACATCAAGCATGGAAGATCTACCCCATACTACCCACAGGGAAACGGCCAAACTGAAGCTACTAATAGGGTAATGTTGAAAATCCTTAAGAAAATGAAGCATGAGTATGGAGGGAAATGGAGTGACCATTTGGCAGATGTGCTTTGGGCATGTAGAAGCTTTGTAAAGACAGCCATAGGATTCTCCCCATTCTCCCTGGTCTATGGAACAGAAGCCATCAGCCCTGTGGAGTTAGTCATTCCTACACCAAGGGTAGTTCTGGAGGAAAATCAAGGAGAAAGTGAGGACGCAAGTAATGAAAAGAGGCTAGCAGATCTGGAAGGAGTAGAAGAAGAAAGAGAGCTGGCCAAGAAAAGGAGCCAGAGATACCAGCAAAGAATGACCAGAGCATATGCACAAGCAGTACGCTCAAGAGTGTTCCCTAAAGGGCAATTAGTACTAAGGATGGCGGAGCACGTGAGGAGAAACCTGCCAGGGCCTTCCAAGTTCACCCCAAAATGGGAAGGACCCTACATCATCAATGCAGCTCATGAGAGTGGGTATTATTTCCTTGCCAAAGAAGATGGGACAGTCCTGACAGAACCCATAAACGGGAAATGGCTGAAGCAATACTATACATAAGGACAAGGGGATCCCGGTACCTCAGGATCCTTTTACCAGCTTCACTATCTGCTAAGTTCTTTTTATTTTTATCTTTTTATTTTTCAGCCTTTATCATGAATTCTGGTCTAAGATGATTTTGTTCAGGAACACATGATAGATTGACACTTTGTGGTCAATACTGCACTAAATGATTTTTTTTTTCTTTGTTCCTTAAAAATGACCATGTTTTAATGAAGTTCCTGTTTCTTCAACATTTAAGTCTTTCTTTAAATACTGCAAAGACCAAGTTTGGATAGATTTAAGGAAGGATACCTGAGTCAAATAAAAAAAAAAAGTATGTAATACCCTTTTACATATGGCCCAGGATCCACCTCACAAATAACTTCAGATATCCCACAGACAGTTCCAAGTGCATAGGTCTAGGATCACAGATAAAAGTAAAGTATCCAGGATACCTAGCCTAGCACTTGGCAAAAGGGGAACTTGTCAAAGTTCATGAACTGGGACCGTATCTCAAAAATATGTATAGGAAAAGATACCAGTTCAGTACTTGTATAATAGATTACTAGGTACCTGGACCAGAACTTACAATGAAGCCTGTGGAAATCATGGTCCAGGACTCAGGAAAGAAAAAAAAAAAAGTCATAGGAAAGAAAAGACAATATATCAAAGAAAAAGGCAGATTCACATGCTAAGAAATGAGAAGCAGTTTTGAAACAAAAAAAAAAAAGGAAACAAAGAGGAAAGCAATGTTCAAAAAAAAAAACTTATACAACCCCAAATTGTTTATGTAAATCTAAAATAAGCTAAGGAATGAGGCCGGCCAACAAGGAGGCATCCGAAGAAATAACAGGCACGGTCAAAGTAGAAAGGATCCTCTGCCGCTTGACCTTCAAGTCTTGTAAAACCTTGTGAGCATGAGCCAAAACTTCCTCAGCAGCAGCTATCTCAATGTCTATACTCTTGAATGATTGCCTCTGAAACAGCATATGAGCCAGCAGATGCAAGTGATCTAGCAGAAAAGACAAATTGAACTTGGCCTCCAGAAAGTCTTGCACCACCCCTCTCCACTCCAGAAGCTTTTCTTCAAACAAAGAATCTACAGAGGAATTCCTCAGGGAAACCAGCACAGCACACAGCAACTCCATCAAAATATTGCCTAGAAAAACGCCTCCCCTAAAGCCATTGGTGAAATCCCCGTGACTCTTGAACAGACTCTCTAGCAGCGGCAGGCCTTCCACAGGAACAGAGAAGCGCAGGAAGCTGCCATAAGAAGACCCAACAACATGGAAGTGGCTGGCAGGAAGACTGTTAAATTCCAAGAGATCAAAGCGAGCCAGGAAGAAGGAAAGCCTTGAATCAAGATCTGAGGCAGCCACTTTCGAGGCATCCCCCATCACTGTGTCACCACTTGTAGAGACAGGAGGACTTGCAGCCTTTCGCTCTGGATGAAGGTCAGCAACTTAAACAGGTCTCACAATTCCTTCAGGGATAACAGGCTCAGAACCTGCAAAGCCTGTATCTATATTCAAAAAGAAAAGAAAAGGAAGAACAGATTTATTCTTAAAAAAAAAAAAAAAAAAAAAAAAAAAAAAAGGGGAAAAAGAAGGACAAACCAATTCCGGCTTCTTGGGGTAGAGCCTCTTATTCCTGATCCTCTGACTTCCCTGAGGATTCTGGGAAAAAACATAAGGCAAGTTGAAGAAAAGGTGAAGGACCAACGGCAAAATGGCTAAAGGAAGGAATAGATGCAGGGGGCTTCGCCATAAAAGAAAAGGAAAGAGAAGGGCGAAGGGAAGGAAAGAAAAGAAAAGGAAACACAATGGGAGCAGCTCGCACTCACCTTCTGAGCTTTCTGATTCTAAAGAAGAGGCAACACTGGGAACGGATTTCTCACTGGTTTGACCAAAAGGGAGAAAGAAAAGGAGGAACTCAAAAAAAAAAAAAAAAACTGGAAAAGAAAATAAAGATATAATGCTATTTCAAGGAAACAAGGCTCACCTGTCTGTTTGGATAAAGGGGTGTCTCCCAAAGCGCCTTTATCTGACAAGGTTTGAGGAAACACAGTCCTGATGGGATTAGGAGTGCGCTCAAGATGGGGACTTTAAGATGAAGGAATCCTAGAGGCTTTGGGATCCTGAGAATCCTGGGAACCCTGCATCGATTGCCCGGTTTCCTCAGTTGGGCCACCAGTAGGGGGCTCCTCCCCCACAGCAGGAAAAGCAACAGAAAAAGCTGTGACAGTTTCCTCTCCCAGAGCCTTGCCAGTCATAGGAGGGGATACCTCCACCTAAAGGAAGAAGAAGAGGAAAAGGCAGCGCCAAGTAAAAAAAAACAACAACGGAAAATGCTAACAACACAATGTCAGAACAAAAGGGAGAGAACAAAAAAAGGGGGGGGGGGGAACACACATACCACGTCGTCACCAGAAGATTGGCTTTTACCTTTCTTGTGATCAGACTTGCGCTTGGACTGCAAAGGAAATCACCACTCGTCAGCAAAATAGAAATAAGTGCAACAAGGTGAACAGGTAAAAAAAAGAGAGAAGAAGGAAAGAAGTCTTGCCCTTCTCTCTCTCTCTACAGATTCTCTGGAAGTCTTTTGCTTACTACGAGTACGCCCAGAGGGTCCTAAAGGAGGCTGGGATACCAAACCAGAGGATCCTAAAGAACCATGGACTGAAGCAGTCACAGGAACCTGGGAAAAAGAAGACTCTACCTTGGTCTTCTTCCGGGTCCTTGAAACCAAAGGTTCCCTGACATCCTTGCCTTCCTGAGATGCCAAGTGTGCTTGAGATTTCCCAGTTTTTCTTCTTTTCGTCTCAGAACCTATCTCCACACCCCCTGTACTTTCACCAACATCAACAGCTTTCATCTTCTTCGGCCTGACATCCTTACCTTTACTCGGAGCAGTGGCAGCACTTATCGTCTCCACTGCACCTTTCTTGATGGACACTCCAGAGGAAGCGCCAATGATGAGACTATCACCCAGCCAAGTCTCAGGAAAATCATGTCCATAAGTCACCCAACCTCCCCTGGAGGCATGCCACTCTGCGAACCCAGTCTTGCTGCTTGCAGCAGCAGAAACAATCCCAGCAGTAGGAAGGGATAAATGCCTATTGGATGTTAGAGCAGAAACAATGTTAAGATTCGGGGCTTCCCAAACTGTACCAGAGCCAACATAGTTAACAAAAGACTTTTGTACTCTTCTCCAATAACTGGTATAGCCACTAGAAGTAAAGACTCCTCTCTGGGAGTTAGGCACTGCAAATTGGGGGCTCCTCCGTGACCAATAAGAAAAGGCCTGCAGCCTCAGGAAAGGATCCAAGGAAGGAAGGGATGGCACCACGTCCTTAAAGATTGGAGGAATGTCCTGGTCAAAACCAAATTGTCGGAGCACCCGGTGTGCTGAATAATGAGTATATTTTGGGCCATTTGAAGAAGGCATAGGAAGCCAGGAGGGGCTAATGCAGGCAAGATAAGCCAGACTGCCCTCATCACCACGACGCAAGTCAAAGGTATTACCTGTAGAAGATAAAAAAGAAGACAACACAGAATCACACGCAAAGCCAGGGCCAAACTCACGAGGGGATCTCCAATATAAGCTCCCTGCTTGGTCAAATAACTCCACAAGATTGAGGCCGCCACCTTTCAAGCTAATCCAACGAAAGATGATGGGAAAGGCATCGGTAGAATTGCCACAAAGACCCTTCACTATGTCGGGGGATCCTTGGAACTTGTCCTTCACGAATTTCAAATTCCTGCACTTGGCCAAAGTAGCTGCAGAACGGTCCCACATGAAAATCTGAAGAATAGCACAGTGAAGAGATGAAGTGATCACATAACAAGAATCACCCTCAGTCTCATCTCCATGAAGCTGGTCCAATTGAGAGTAAACATGACCCAAAAACAGAGGGGCCAAAGGATACTGGGTACCTCGAGCCAACTTGATTGCCAACGGAAAAAATGAAGACTTAACTCCGTACCCAGGGAACTCACTAAACAAAAACTTACTAAGCCAAAAAGCCAGAAAACCGGCCCACCTCACTTCTTTATCCTTCTCATGAGAAAGGGTCATCACCCATCTCCCTATCCTAGCCGGCTTACCACCAGAAGAGGCAGCGCGACCACCAAAATGACCAAACAATTTATCTTCTACCACGAGATCCTCACCAGAAAGGTTAATATCAAAGGGGCTCTCTTTACCAAACACCGGGAGGAGGAAGTTATTAACCACATCTTCCAAGGTGATCGTCAATTCACCAGCAGAAAAGAAAAAAGTATGAAGGGAAGGGCACCAACGACGTACCAGATGCCTGAGCCCTTTAGTGTCTCTGAAGCCCTCAAGGTTTCTGGAAATAGCCACTGCCTTTAGGATACCGGCGCGCTCCAAGCGACCCACAAACTCAGCATCAGACAGTTCCTTGTCTACCCATATAGGCCAGCCCTGAATCTTTCCCGGAACAAAATCAAAGAAAATAGGAACTACCTCTCGGATTCCTTGTCTAACCTGGAGATCGAAAATCTCTCTAGGGTCAGGAACTTGGGCGGAACCTGCGAAACCTGCTTGGCCAGAAAACATCCAAACATGAGGGGATGGAGGAGCCTCACCATGAGATACATGAGGGAAAAATAAACTGGGAGAATACCAAGGATCCCGTAAAGGGAAGGCCGGACGTTCGGTAACCTCATGAGAATCACTCGAAGCAGAACCAGAAGAACCTTCACCCTCAGAAGGACTGGGAGTACGCTCTCTCCTCTTTCGGGAAGAAGAAGAAGCCATCGGAAAAAACACGTACTATGAGAAGAAAGGAGATTGAAAGTGCGAAAAAGGGGAAGACCGGAGTAACAGAGAAGAAGAGAAAAAGAAAGAGAAACTCAAAGAGTGAAAGACTCAGAGAAGCAAAGTGATAAGATGAAACGGCTACAATAAAGGCGCAAATAGCAGTTGGGGAAAACAGTTTATGGAAAGACGCGCCAATTGCCAAAAAATTTAATTTGAAGAAGGGATTAATCAGCGGTTATTAATGAGAAGTAACGAGAAACGAGAAAAGTGGGTAGAGGAGTTTTACCTCAAATACTTAACTGCCACGTCTCGTGTAAAGAGGAAACTGCAAAAAGTAATAATTATAAAGAAACGCGACACGCAAAAAGGAGGTGACCAAAAGCAGCAGAAAAGGGCCAGGATCCCAAGTAAAAAGGAAGGGAACCTAGTAGAAGTTGAGAAAAAAGGGATCCCACGAAAATCCTAGGAAACCTAAATCACTCACGCATGGGCTTCAGGCAACCCACGAGCTCGGGGGGCTAAATGTTGAGGTCTAAAAAGGGTTATAGTGAAATAAGCCCAAAAAAGAATAAGTCAAGCCCAAAAGGGAAATTCAAGCTTAGCCCAAAGTAGTAGATACAGAGGGAATAAAAGAAAGGCCCAGAGGATCCTGAAGCCTAGAAAAAGAAGCATCCAAAAGAAAAAGAGGACCACGGCAAAGTATAAGAAGCAAGGATCCTCAGGAACCATCAATAGGTGCGGATCCCTTCAGGCACAAAGAAAAAGGAAGACTGAGACAGCTCGATAGAAAGAAGACAGAAGAAGAAAACAAGAAATAAAAAGCAAAAAAAGAACGCGAGCGACCTCTCATAGCACAGATAGAAAAGGCCTTGGGGAACCAAGACAGGGAAGAAGAATGATAACAAACAACTTTCAAAATGACAGAACAGGATTCCGCCCAAATAGGAAAAAAAGGGAAAAGAGGAAGACGCCAGAAATGGGGATGCCGAGAAGGGCATACCTCAGCACGTCCTAAAGAAGATGGCCAACCAGGAACTTTCAAAAGAATCAGAGCTGAAAGAAGGAAAGAATGAGAAAAAAACGGAAAAGGGACTTATCGAGACGATGAGAACAGGACATGCTCTGTTTGCAAAAGAGCAAAACAGGGGAACCAACGATTCCCCAGGAAGACCAAAAAACTCCATTATAAAAGGAGGGGATGGGTTGTGAAGAAGGGGCAGCGAAAAAAAGAAAAAAACAGAAGAAAGAAGAAATTCTCCAGAAAAAACTATCAGAGAATCTGTGCAGAAAGGAAAATACTAAGGGAAAAACAAGTATTGCTTCCCGGTATCCTGTAAAAGCCACTATTGCACATACTCGGATTCAACGAGAATCAAACTTTGCAAGTTTTGAAGGCTGAAATAGCCATTCAAGACTACAATTTTTGAGCTTGACTGAACCTTGTATCACGTCCTAGTGAGCTTTCTGTAATCAAACAGATAATGTATTAATGAAACATTGCTTCATATTTCCCAGGATCCCCACAGCACTAATTTTTTATCGCTTTGCTAATCCTGTTTCTTTCCTTCTGAATTTACCTTGTTAATTTTTTAGCACTCTTCGATATCCTTGTTTGTCATTTTCTTTATATTGTCAGGAGTATTCTCTGCATCCCACTTGATTCTTAAACAGCTCGTTAGCTGCGGTGAGTCAAGGCCCGGTCCACCAAATCCTCCTTTTCATTTAGGCCCGGGATCCTTGGGCCTGAGTGTCACGAAAAGGGCACTCTCACAAACCCTTACCCTAATACCCAATTGGATTTGTTTAGTAGTGACAATCTCTTCTTTCAATGCATGGCTCCCAATATGTGACTAACCAATTGCACGGATTCCAGTACGCGACTTGATCACCAACTAGAGAAGGATGTTGGTTGCAAAGTTCTTCTGTTTATCACATGATGAAGATAATGATGTTGCTTGGTCACAAAACCCTATGGTTCACAAACACAACAGTTTCTTCAAGAATTAGGGCAAACTAGGTTTCCGGTCACACCTTTCTTCACACTTGTGGAATTTGCACTAGTGGAATTTGCTCTTGTGCAACTTGTGTAACCTTTTACAGCCTTCAAAATATTCCTTATATATGTTTAGGGTTTTGAGAGAAGAAAGCCCAAATATATATTCACGGATTGGATGAAAATCAACTTGAAAAATTGAACTTTATAAATCTCGATAGATAGCCATCTATCGAGCTAGCTGTTGAGCCACAGGATTTAGCAGCTTTTAAATCTCGATAGATGCTAGCTTTTGAGTTTTAAAATCCGGCACTTTCTCACTTGATTCTTGGACAGACTTGCATGACTTTAACACTTAAACTGGAAATCTTGTTTCTAGAAGCATTAAACACATCCTAGATCAACCCAATTACAAGTAAAGTGCGTTTTTTCAAAGGATTAGCCAAGTAAAGTGCATTTTTTCAAATTTTTGCTATCAAGAGATTTGGTAAACAAATCATTCTTCTAATCATCGGTGTGAATGAACTTAAGAGTAAGAGTACCATCTTCGACAAGCCCCCGAATGAAGTGATGTCGAATCTCTATGTGTTTAGTTCGAGAATGTTGAACTGGATTCTTAGAGATGTTGATGGCACTAGTATTGTCACGGTAGATGGTAAGATATTTTTGACAAATACCGTAATCATGGAGGAGTTTTTGCATCCATAGAAGTTGGGTGCAACAGCTGCCTGTAGCGATGTACTCAGCTTTTGTAGTAGATAATGAGATGAAATTCTGCTTTTTGCTCATCTAGGAGACAAGATTATTACCCACATAGAAACAACCCCCCTGATGTACTCTTTCTATCATCAGCATTCCCAGCCCAGCCTGCATCTAAATACCTCTAAGACATCATTTATGTCCTTGCTATACCATACACCAAATTCGGTAGTGGTTTTGACATACTTGATGATCCTTTTCAAAGCAATCATATGAGATTCTTTGGGATTTGCCTAATATCTAGCACACACTCCCACACTGTAACTAGTGTCAGGTCTACTAGTAGTAAGGTAAAGAAGACTACTTATCATACTTCTATAAAGAGATGAATCTACACTTTTACCTAACAAGTCAATAGTGAGTTTAACCTTTGGGCTCATAGGGGTTCTAACAGAACTAGCAGATTCCAAACCAAACTTTTTCACAAGATTTCTTGCATATTTAGATTGAGATAGGAATATACCTGAATCTTGTTGACGAATCTGCAAGCCAAGGAAGTGAGTCAACTCTCTAATCATGCTTATCTCGAACTTGGCCTGCATGAGTTTTGAGAAACTATGAGCAAGTTCATCCTTAGTCGACCCAAAGATGATATCATCAACATAGACTTGAGCAACTATCAACTCACCGTCTTCTCTTTTGATGAAGAGAGTTTGATCTACTTTTTCTCTTATGAACCCATGTGACACCAAATATTGTGCGAGCTGATCATACCAAGCTCTAGGGGCTTACTTTAAACCATAAAGTGCCTTCTTAAGGTACAACACATGATCCAGAAAGTGTGGATCAATGAATCTTTTTGGTTGAGCCACATAGACATCTTCTTTAAGGAACCCATTCAAGAAGCAGTCTTTACGTCCATTTGGAAAAGCTTGAACTTCAAGTGACATTTTAGGGCTAGGAGAATTCTGATGAACTTCATACGGGCTATTGGAGCAAATGTCTCATCATAGTCTACTCATTTCATTTGAGAGTATCCTTGAGCTACAAGATGAGCCTTATTGTGGATCACATTACCCTCCTCATTAGTCTTATTGCGGAATATCTACTTTGTGCTGATGATGTGCTCACCCTCCGGTCTAGGTACTAGAGTCCAGAAATTATTCCTCTGAAATTGAAGCAGTTCATCATGCACAACCCAGCTTTCATCCTAAAGAGCTTCCTCAACTTTAGTGGGTTTAACCTGTGACAAGTAACAAAAATAAAACACAAAGTTAGGAACACATTTATCAAATGTACGCTTCCTTAGTGTAAGTTCATTCATGTTTCTCACAATAACTTCAGGAGGATGATTCAATTTGATCCTGAAGGAAGGTCCTTTCTCTTCATGGGATTCAGAATCAGGTGAAGTAGATATATCTGCTGAATCTTCTACAACACTTGGAGTACTGGGAGTACTTGGAGATGCGGGCTCTTATTCAACAATTTCTTGAACTTCCTTGGGCTTGGGAGGAAGAATCTCTTTGGGGATTTCCTTACTAAATTTCTCAGAACCAGACTCTAAAGATTCATCAATAACAACATTCACCATTTCCATTACCTTCATGGTTCTTTTGTTGTATACCCGATAAACCTTGCTTATAGAGGAGTATCACAGAAATATCCTTCATCACTTCAGGAGTCAAATTTTCCCACATTCTCTCTATACTTGAGAATGAAACATGTATTTCCAAAAATTCTGAAATACTTTACATTTGGCTTCTTTCTCTTCCATAACTCATATGGAGTCTTCTTGGTACCGGGTCTAAAATACACCCTATTAATTGTATGACATGCAATGTTAACGACTTCTCCCCACAAGTTTCTAGCCACATCCTTGTTGTGCAACATGGCTCTAGCCATCTCTTAAATAATCCTGTTTTTTCTTTCTACTACATTCTACTAAGGAGTAATAGGAGCAAAGAATTCTTAAGATATACCTGATCTCGTGCAAAAGGATTCCATATATGAGTTCTTGAATTCTTTACCATGATCACTTCGAATTTGATCAATCGTCAGGCTCTTCTCATTCTGCAATCTTGTGCACAAGGCTTCAATGTGCTTAAGAGCATCAGACTTGGATTGTAGGAGTATGACCCAAGTGTAACTAGTGAAGTTGTCTACCACAACCATGATGTATCTCTTTCCACCAAGAGACTAGATTTTGGTTGGACCCATGAGATCCAGATGTAGTAGCTCTAATGGTCTGGATGTAGTGAATGTCTGAGTGCCCGGATGTTTAGCTTTCGTCTATTTTCCAAGCTGACATGGTCCACACACCATATTACTCACTCTACTGAGCTTTGGTATCCCTAAAACTGACTCATGCTTAAATAAAATTGAAAGATGTTTGTAACTAGCATGTCCCATCCTTGGGTGCCATAGATCTTCATTAGGTAAACGAATGCTATTACACATAATATCAGCATTGGGAACCAAGCCATAACAATTGTCTAGAGTGCGAAAACCACTTATATGTTTCTTCCCAGACTCATGCATGACAAGGCATTTCCCTTCTGAGAATAATACCATGAAGTCTTGATCACATATCTGACTTATGCTCAATAGGTTCACTTTCAGACCTTCTACATATAGAACATTTGTAATGTTTGGCAGTCTAAGTAGAGAGATGATTCCCTTTCCTTTAATCTGTGTTTTGCTCCCATCACCAAAAGTGACATTATCACCTTTTTTAAACTCGAAAACCTTGAAGAGAGATCGGTCTCTAGTCATGGTCTTGAGCAGCCGCTGTTAAGGTACCACAAACATGTGTCCATAACCTTAAATGCGGACTTCATCACGAAACATACTTCATGCTTAGATGACAAATTAGTGAGAATGGTGTTTTCTCTCATCTGCCTTTTATGAACAAAGTCTTTGACTTTCACTCTTCTCAAACAAACTCTTTTGCACATTTTCATTCTGCGACAGCCTAATTTCTTCTTTGTCACACTGAGATCTTTTTCAATAGTCATCATAATAGAATTCAAATAACTTTTAGACTTGCATTTTCTGATACACTCAAACAAGTAGAAATTAGAAAAACAAAATGTATTTGAAAACAAAGATCTCTTCAAGCCAGTTGCAGCCATGACAACAGGGGTTAATGGATCACACAGCAAAGATTAACCCTAATCAAATTGTGCCTGCTCTGATACCACTTGATAGGCCAAGAATGTATTGACCCATTGTGATGAATTAACAAATTAATTAGCCAAGTTAATTAATTAATTCATTTAGCATGCAATACGCATGGTAGCACAAACAAATCACCAATTAACTAAATGCAGTGGAAATTAAATTGACACAGTGATTTGTTTACGATTGGGGAAAACCTACATGGCAAAAATCCTACCAGGTGATTTTAAAATCACCACAACATATAGTTGAACCCTTACCCCAATACCCAATTGGACTTATTCTGTAGTGACAATCTCTCCTTTTGATGCACGAATCCCAGTACATGACTAACCAATTTGATGCGCGAATCCCAGTACGCGACTTACTCACCAACTTGAGAAAGATATTGGCTGCAAAGTTCTTCAATTCATCAACACGATAAAGATCATGAAACTCCTTGGTTACAAAACCTTGTGGTGTACAAACGCAGCAGCTTCTTCAAGAGAAAGATGAATTAGGCCAAATTCGGTCTCCGACCACAATTTGTGTGAACACAACTTTGCTTCACACTCGCGCAACCTTTTACGGCCCTTAAAATAATCCTTATATATGTTTAGAATTGTGAGAAAAGAAAGCTCAAATATATACCCCCAGATTGGATGAAAATCAGAGATGAAAATATGTTTTTCATAAACCTTGATAGATAGCTTATCTATCAAGATAGCTGTCGAGCATCGGGTTTCAGCAACTTTTCAAACCTCAATAGATACTAGTTGTCGAGTTTTAAAATCCAGCACTTCTTCACTAGTTTCTTGGACAGACTTACATGGTTTTAACACTTGATCTTGAAACCTTGTTCCTTGAAACATTAAACACATTCTAGATCTACCCAATTACAAGTAAAGTGCGTTTTGTTAAAGGATTAGCCAATACTATATTAACATATGTTCCTAACATTGAATCACATATGTCATGATAGAGGAAATTATTCAACTTTAAAGTTGAGGGGATGAAACTACTCCAAACATAAAGGGGGAAAGTATTTTTTTCTATAATTGTTTTTTTGGGTAAAACAATGTGTTTTTTACTTTAAACAATGTGTTAAAAAAAAAAAAAAAAAAAAAAAAAAAAAAAAAAAAAAAAAAAAAACCAAGAAAACTATTTGTAAAACTATGAATTTTGGCTCAACAAATTGGCTAAAAAAAAAAAAAAATGTCAGGAACACAATAAATGTCACGATATTTTCTCAATACCTTTATTTTAGCTATGGTGGGCTCTTGTATGATCTTTTAAAATTTTATTTTAGAGTAATGTTACATCCAAAATATTTTCACAACAAATCCTAGATAGTAAATTATTATTGATTTTTAATTGGGACAGCCACTTTAAAATATGCATGAAAAAAAAAAAAAAAAAAAAAAACCAACAAAAGAAAATTGTGCGAGAAACAATGAGTTTTTGCTCACCAAATTTGACTAAACGAAAAAAGAAGTCTAGGAACATAATAAAATGTCACAATATTTTCACAATACTTTTATTTTCAACCATTGTAAATTTCGGTTTGATATATTATTTTTTTTTTATTGAAATGCTATCTCCATAATATTTACATAACAAATTCTAAATGCCAAGTTGTTACTAATTTTAAAATGGACCCACAACTGATATCATTTTTTTTATCCATCAATAGTTGCTTATCACTTATAATTTGTTGTGAAATTAATGTGAAAATGTTGTGGACTTAGCAATTTTTTATTTGATCTAGAAGAAATTGAGTTCTCAATGTGAAAATATCTTGATAATAACAAGTGTTACAACATTTTCACAAAATATTTATTTTCAGTTGTGGTTGATCATAGTCTCATATTTTATTATTTTATTTCAACTTATAAAAAATTGACACCTTAATAATTGTGTATTATGAAATTTGTTGTGTTAGTATAAAAATATATATACTAGCTCATATAAATATTTAAAAAAAGAGCACAAACCGATGACCAGAAAAAAGAAAAGAAAGAAAAAAAGAAAGGGCTAATGAAGTGATGAATAGTACATATTGGATAAATCAAAAAGTAATGTAGCTACTACAGTGGCTTTTATACATTCACTGATCCACACAACAAGTGTTACAACATTTTTACAAAATATTTATTTTCAGTTGTAGTTGGTCACAGTCTTATATTTTATTATTTTATTTCGACTTATAAGAAATTGACACCTCAATAATTGTGAAAATATTATAAAATTTGTTATGTTAGTATAACAATACCTTTATTTTTAGTTGTGGTTAGTTCTAGTATGATATTTTACTTTGACTTATAAGGAATTAACATTTTAACAATTATGAAAATATTGTGACAATTTGTTGTGTTAACTAACAGCTATATATATATATATATATATATATATAAAGAGTTGATTGGTCAATATTACCAAAAATAAAAAGAAGGCTAGTGCACAGTGCAACTTGAACCAAAACAAAAATGTAGCTAATACTATAGTTTTACACATTCACACTTTTGTTATGAAAGTGTTGTGAAAAATATTGTGGATGTACTACTTCTTTTTTCACAATACCTTTATTTTTAGTTGTGGCTGGTTCTTATATGATATTTTATTTTGACCTATAAGAAATTAACACCTTTATAATTGTGAAAATATTGTGACAATTTATTGTGTTAACTAATAGCTCTATATAAAAATTAAAAAAGGATTGCTAGACAATATTACCTAAAAAAAAAAAAAAAAAAAAAAAAAAAAAAAAAAAAAAAAAGAAAAAAGAGTAAAAGGCAGCAAAACAGTGCAACGGATTGAATAAACCAAGTTAGAATAAACCAAGTTATTATAGTTAGCGCTTTTTATATATAGATAATAAGTTGATATTTATTTATAGGTCTTCTTAACTGGTGCTCTTAACACATTTATTAAAGAATAATTTTAGAATTTTTTTTTTTGATAAAAAAAAGAATTAGTTATTTTTTTCATATAAAAAATTTTTAAAATATTTTCTTAATGAATAATTTTAGGGCATCCTTTAACAAAATATTTTATATATATAGGTAAGTGTTATTATTGTGGTCCTCACCTTTGGCATTAAAATTTGAAAAATTAAACTTGAAATCTAATTTGGATTCAGTTGGATTATTTTTCTTTATGCTTCAGCTTTAATATATATATATATATATATATGATGAGGCTGTGCTTTTGTCCAAAAACCAAAACCACTCTAAAGGCTCTTGCTAGAATTAAGAATGTGGCTAGCAATCCTTTGAACTCCAGGGTATCTAATGAAGATCGGCTAGATAGCCCAAGTGAGTCTTCCCTTTCCTTAAATATCCAAATGGCCGAGGAGGCGGGCCTTATCAAGCCCCACCCCTTGCCATGAGGACCCTTGATTGGAACTATCGGAGTGTTGGTAAAACCCCGACAATTAGAGCCCTCAGGGTTCTTATTAGGGAAGAAAGTCCTGATGTGATTTTTATAGCTGAATCTAAATCCAAGTCATGAAAGATCGAAAGAATTCACTCAAGTACTGGTTTTGTAGAGAGTTTTGTGTGGAGCTTGTTGGTAAATTTGGAGGACTAGCCCTCCTTTGGAAAGTTGGTGTGGATTTAGAGATTATTTACTCTGACAAAAATGTTATTGCATCTGGTCTACTCTGATCCACTATCATCACCTTGGCTCCTTCTTTTGATTTATGGCCCTCCCCATGCAAATGGCAGGGCAAGGTTTTGGAAATGCTTGGAGAACTTGGTTAATGCGTTTTCAAGCCCTTGGTTAGTAATATGGGATTTTAACTGTTTATACAGTAATTTGGATAAAAAAGGTGGCAGATATCTCAATGAAGGTTCGACTAAAAGCTTTAGCAATTTTGTTCATGGCACTGGGCCAATTGATCTTGGTTTTATCGGTTCTCGATTCACTTGGTCCAACAAACGTGAAGGCCTTGCTAACATTAAAGAGCTGCTAGACAAAGCTGTGTGCAACCAAGAGTGGCAATGTCTCTTTCCAAAAGCTAGAGTTAAACATTTAATTGCCTCTACTTCAAATCATGCTCCAATTATATTGGACACTCATTTGGATTGGTTTGTGAGGGCAAAGCCCTTTAGATTTGAAGCAATGTGGGCTAGAGATGAATCAAGCTTTGGGATTGTAGAAAAAGCTTGGCAAGGTAATGTAGAAGGTTCTCAATGTTTCAAGTTGGCTAGGGAAATTCAGCAAACCAGTGAAGACTTAATGGTTTGGAATAGGAATCAGTTTGGCTATGCTAAGACCAAAATTAAAGAAACAGAAGCAAGAATAAAAGAAGTACAAGAGAGAGCTCCTACTAAAGAGAATCTGGAGTTGGAAGCAACTTTATATTTAGAGCTGGATGAATGGCTGGAAAGAGTGGATCTTAAATGGAGACAAAAATCTAGAGAGTTATGGATCAAAGAAGGAGATCAAAATACAAGATTTTTTTATCTGTCTACTCTGGTGAGAAGAAGAAGAATTCTTATTAAATAGATAAGAGAAGAAAATGGGCTTTGACTGATGGACAGGAAAGATATTGGGGAGTATTTTTCAACCAAATTCTCCTAAGTTTTCCAATCCTCCTCTCCCAATGTTCCTCCAAATTTAGATGGCCTAATCGAACCTTGTCACGCCTCGAACCCAAGTAAGAGCTAGGCACGTGACAACAGCCACACACTTATAAAGTTTACACCCTACAAGTGTGAAAGGCCTTCTTAAGAACTAAAAAATTATCTTCAAAGAAAATTTCATCAATAAATCCAAAAATATCTTCAATAGTTCAATTCTCAAAGAATCTCCAAAATAATAATCTTCCAACATCATAAAAAAAATAAACTAAATCTTTGAGACTAAAGTCTTAAAAAAAGACAATATTAAACCTAAAGTCCAAATCTTATTCCAATGATTCCTAAACTTCACTCATATGCGCATCCCAGCGGAAGCTCAAAAATATGTTACTTTTCTTGATTAGAATTTGAAAGGAGAAGGGGGGGGGGGGGGGAGTTAACAACTTAATAAGTAACCAAAGTCCTAATAAGTTCTATCAAGAAAATAGATCTGTAAAATAATAAATTGTATGGAGATCAAATATTTTAAATCTTACAAATATATCATAGATGGATTAGAAAATAATCAGTTTGCCATATATCAAAGCTATAATTTACAGTAGGTTCCAAAAACACATAAGTAGTTTCAATGACTTAAAACAGTTCAAATATTCAAATATAATTCACATTCTTAACAACCTTTATGACTATGGTCACGCTATATCCCCGTGACTAGGCATCAGATTTAGATGAAACTAGTTCTGTGCTAATGTATATCCCCCATTAACTGGGTCCAAAAATACGATAGACTTGTGATGCCCTAGATAGAATTAGTTTCAATACCAATGAATAACCCCCATTGACTGTGTGTCAGAGAACCAATGAATAACCTCCATTGGTTGGGTATCGGAGTCTAAACCTAGTTAGATTGTCTAAAATCATATATATCAAATTATAGTTTAAACAAAAAATATATTTCACTCAAATACATATAAAATCATATGTTCAATTATCAAATATATTTGTGATAATTCTTTATTCTTTACTTTAAATCAATATAGCTAAGCAATTAAAATAAAATTGTAACAATTGTAAACAATTTTCAGTAGTTAAAATACAGTAGTATAAGCAAAATAAGCCCAATTAGGATAAGGTTACTTATCTCAGCTAGCTCACCACAAAAGAACTTCTCCCTAATACTTTCTCTAAAATCCTTAAATATCACTTATACAATTTTTAAGCACCGTTTACTCAATAATCAAATAATTCAAAAAAACTTATAACAGTATTTAGCCAGAAGAGAAACTACTAAAAATATCCGATAATATTCCACTAATATTTCATATCCAAAAAATCCTCAAATTCTTCGGGCCTGTTTGGTGAGTTAGTTTGAGTAATGTTGTTTAAGTGTTTTTAATATACGTGTGAGTGAAAAAGTATGTAAAAATATGTGTTATATTATTTAAAATGTGTAGTTTTATGTTTGAGTAGGCTGCCAAACAAGCCTTTAATAATCTTCTTTATTTTCTGCCACCATTAATGCTCTAGAAATAAGGCTAAGACACGTACTGTATCATACCAGAAGAAAAACAAAGACTCTTGGACATTATTACGCTAATACCTTTCCTTCCATCTTCTTTTTTTTTTTTTTTTTTTTTTTTCTACCACGTGCCACCATTATCATATCAAAATCTCATGCCACCTGCCACCACAAAAGAACTTCTCTCTAATACTTTCTCTAAAATCCTTAAATATCACTTAGACAATTTTTAAGCACAGTTTACTCAATAATCAAATAATTCAAAAAAACTTATAATGGTATTCGGTCAGAAGAAAAACTATTAAAAATATCCGATAATATTCCACTAATATTTCATATCCAAAAAATCCTCAAATTCTTCGAGCCTATTTGGTGAGTTAGTTTGAGTAATGTTGTTTAAGCATTTTTAATATACGTGTTGATAAAAAAGTGTGTAAAAATATATGTTCTGTTATTTAAAATATGTAATTTTATGTTTGAGTAGGCTGCCAAATAGGCCTTTAATATATCTTCTTTATTTTCTGCCACCATTAATGCTCTAGAAATAAGGCTAAAACACGTGCTGTATAATACCAGAAGAAAAACAAAGACTCATGGACATTATTACGCTAATACCTTTCCTACCTTCTTTTTTTTTGTTTTTTTCTGCCACCGGCCACCATTAACATCTCAAAATCTCATGCCACCTGCCACCGTCATCTTTTGAGGTGATAAGTACAAGTTCAAGTTCTCATTAAAAAAAAAAAAAAATACAAGTGAGGCACATGGCCTTAGAGCATCACAGTAGTGAAGCTAAAAATTTAGCTTTTTAGCTCCACTAAAAGTTACTTTATCTATTTTACCTATATATATACTGCAGCAATGGATCTATTTTAGCTTTTAACACAATAAAATAATATAAACATCACAATAAAATAATATATCCATTACAATAAAATAATATATTCAATATAATAAAATAATATATCCTATACAATAAATAACAATTACAACCACCTTCAACCGCCACCGTTACCACCGCCGTTGCCGCCGCCATAGGAAAAAAACAACAAAAATGATAACACAAACCCAGAAAAATTAAGACAAAACAATGAACACCCAAATGAAAAAAAAAAAATCACTAACCTGACAACACACCATTTTTCACCACAAAATAACACCATAAATGATGACACAAACCCAGAAAAATTAAGCCAAAACAACGATCACTCAAATGAAACAATTCACTAATTCATCAAAAAAGATGAAAAAAATCACTGACCCAACAACACACCATTTTTCACCACAAAATAACTCCATAAATGATGACACAAACCTAGAAAAATTAAGCCAAAAAAAGAACACCCAAATGAAAAAATTCACGAATTCATATAAAAAAAAAAAAAAAAGAGATGAAAAAATTCACTGACCTGACGTGGATCAGCTGGGACGGCGAGGTCTGAGGCGGTCTGAGAGAGATGGGTGGCTGGGACGGCTCGGTCTGAGATCGGCGGGTGGGACGACGGTGGGTCGAGCTTCGGCTGGGATGGCGGTGGGTCGAGCTTTGGCTGGGACGGCGTCAGTTAGCTTGAGAGTGATGAGATGGTGAGATGGTGAGAGTGAACCGGATGGTTTCAGAGAGGTGAGATGGAGAGATGGGAGCTTGAGAGTGATGAGAGAGAGGACGGTAAGATGAAGAATAAAAAGAATGAAAAAAAATAAACAGCCAAGCATTATTTTAATCGGGAGGGCTTAATAAAATTTTTTTTTTTTTTAGATGACTGCTACAGTGCACATCTATCTATAGATGTGCACTGTAGTAGTTCAGCTAAAAATTATTGCTTTGGCTCCTTTGCTGCGTGACCCTATTTGGTATTTTGGTGGAGCTAAAATAGCATTATAGCTATTTAGCTCCACTGCTACAAATGCTCTTACGAAGAAAAACAACCATTGTTTCTTTTCCTCTTGCTTTTTCCTTCTTGATGGCATGTCAAAACTCAAAGCCTAGGCGCATTAAGCTTTTTGCAAAACACCTGTGTCGGCACTACTACTGAAAGAAAATCTGTGCAAAACAAGAAGGGCCTTTGATATCCGTGTACACGTATTTTCATTTTTAAACGACGTTACATATATTTTCACTTACATATATTTAAAAAAAATAAATAATATTACTAGAACAACACTATTAAATAGGCCCAAAAATTTTGTACCTTCTATCTACGCTTAATGTATAAAGGTATAGAAAAAGATTAAGGATGTGTTTGGATATTGTTTATTTTATTGAAATTGAAAAATTATTACTAAAAACACTATAGATAAAAGTAAAAGTTAGTTGAAATAGTACAATGGGGCTCATAAATAGTGTCAAAAAGTGCAATAGGCTCATGAATAATAGCAAAAATAAGCTAAATAGTGAAATAATTTTAATTTTTCATTTCAATCCAAATGCACACTAAGTTACTAAACATAGAAAAATCTACAGGTACAATGTCCAGTTTATCGAAAATAAATCCAAACTTTTTTTCGCTTGCATCATTAAAACTCTTGAATAATTAAATAGTTTTACTACTAGTCAAAATACTCACATAAAAAATATTCTAATTCCAAATAAAATTTAGATTTGACAAGAAAGAGATTCTTAGACTCTTATCTCAATTACACCGTCAAATCTTCTCTACTTGAATATTTTAAATAATCTCTCCTCTCAAAATATCTGTCATTATACGCTAACTTAAAATTGGTCCCTTAACCCTCTTTGTTTGGTTGTTTTGATCTGGGATTTGGCCCACCAAGTTTTGTTAATGTTTTCTTTGTTGAGGCATCCCAGGCTATTGTTTCTAATGTGGTTCAATAAGTCTTTGATTCAGCCAAAAAAAAAATGATGAGGCCGTGCTTTTGATCAATAAATTATCCGTACTCTTCAATATTTACTTTGAATTAGACATGTTTTTTGAATTATTCACGTGGGCTGATGGCGACATGTTTTAAAATTTGAATTTGAATTAGTCACATGGGATGCTGTCAACTTGTTAAGCCATTAACAATTGTTTAATAAGATATTTCTCTCCCTCAAGTTTTTTTCACCCATCATCCTCCTATATATATAATTAAGCTTCAAACTCAATCCAACCTAAATCCTTTTTTTCTTTGATTTCGAAAATCACCAACCATTTCTATCTCAACTTGTTCAAGAAACAACACCTTCCTGATGGAACTAAGAAGAATCTCTTCCTCTCCTTCATATCTCACTACATTAAATTACAAAAGAAGTGCTGCACTAACAAGGAAGCATACAACAATTATTAAATGCCGCAAGCAAGGGCTATCAGTATCACCCATGTTCATCATCGTCTCAAAGTTCAATGACACACAAGTGAATCCAAGGCGATCAGCTAATTATCACCCAAGCATTTGGGACCAGAAACTCATTGAGTCCTTTACCACTCCGTACTCAGTAAGTCCACTTATTGTATTACACTTCTTTTCCCCATTTATTAAGACATATATGCACTAATTAGTTATCTTTACTATATGAATATTTTGGTTGTGTTGCAGTATGAGTTCCATGGCACTCGACTTAAGGGGTTGAAGCAAGACATTAAAACTTTGCTAACATCCACAAAAGACCAAAATTTCTTACTAAGGCTTATAGATTCAATGCAGCGGTTAGGAGTGTCTTACCACTTTGAGCAAGAGATAGAAGAGGTTTTGAAATTTCAACATCCAGACGTTACTAGCGATCTTTACAGAACCGCATTGCAATTTCGAATTCTAAGAGAACATGGTTTCTCGATTAGCTCAGGTGATAACATATATATTGTAACCATGTATGTGTATGTTAGGTCCAGCTTACACTACACATAGTTTTAACAGAAATTACCCTACACAATTACTTTACAAAAGATTTTGTAAATTAACCACACTGTTATAGAGCATTCGAATAAGTATGTCTAAAGTTTTCGTCTATTTTCGCATAATAACCTTTTTTATTTTTTATTTTTACCTAAATATTACAAAAACATCCGCTTTAGTTTATCTATTATACAAACTCTTTCATTTAAATAATATTTTTTCTCATGTTTTTTTATTATTTTCCACTTACTCCAACAAACACTTTTTCTTGAGGAGTCATGTAAAGTAGTGCTACGTAAAGTAACACAATTTGTGTCACAATTCACTTATGTGACGAGTTGTGAATGTGAATGGTAGAGGGGTGTCCTCACATGAACCCACTATCACCTCTCTATCATTCACAACTTATCACGTGAGCGAGCTGTAACACAAATTGTGGCACTTTATGTGGCACAAACATAACTCCTCTTTTTCCCTTTTTTTCACTTAACACAGGTTCCCTTTCTTCTTTTTCTGATCTCTATTTTTCCTGAATGTGCCTCTCTTTTTTCTTTCTTCTTTTGCAATTAGAGTTTTATTATCGATGATGATTTTGCAATTGGGCGGATTTGCAGTTGCTGCTTCTTCTTTCTTTCTTCTTCTTCTCCTTCTTCTTTTTTCAATTTGTTGTTGTTGGATTGAAGAGAAGGTAAAGGATGAAGAGGGTAAAGGAAGAGAGAGCATCGGACAAGAGAGAAAATAAAATAAAATAATCATTTAAAAAGCTAAAATAACCGTGCAGATTTATTAATATAGATGAACTGATGTGGTTAGATTTTGAGTAAAATTGTGTAAAATTATGCACTTTTTCTATTTTGGTGCAAGTTCTCTTAGAGGATAGGAACTCCCTATAGATATCCGTGCTATATTTCCTATCAATCAAATCACGTGTCTGTTTTATTTTTTATTTTTAAATTTTTGTTATTTCTTTTTTGACGAATAAACTTTTGTTAATTTATAAGAATAAAAAAAATAAAGGGTAAATTCCACAAACCTACCCTGAGGTTTGGACTAATACCAATGAAGTCCACAACATTTAAAAAGTGACCACTTTGGTCCTTATTGCCAAACGGTTTGTAACACCGTTACATACCCTCTGTCCTCTCTCTGACCCCTCTCCTGAGTCTTCTCTCTTCCCTTTCTCTAATTTAGAGAAGAAGAAAAAAATTGAAGAATAGAACCCATAAAGCCAACGACCCGACCCAACAAACCCACAAAAAGCCAATGACCACCAACCACCGACCACCAGCAAAACCCATAAAACCATCAACCAGCAGCAAAGCAACGGCATCAACAAAACCCACAAACCCAGAACCACCGACCACCAACAAAACCCATAAACCCTTAAGCAATACCGACCACCCCAAAACAAACCCAGAACCAAAAACATAAACCAAAACCCACAAAAATCCAACACACCCACAAAAAACCAAATTCTCTATCACCAATCCAAACCAAAACCGACCCACTACAAAACCCACCACCATAGCGCCACCGCAAAGAGGAAGAGAGAAGAGAAATTGCAAACCCACCACCATGGCGCCGAATTTGAGCAGAGAAGATTGAAACGTCGCCGGATCTGAGCAGAGGAGAGTGAAACATTACCGGTCTAAGCTTAAACATCGCCAGATCTAAGTGGGTTTTTGAAAATACTTCGGATTTGAGCCAAAATCATCGGATCTAAACAGATCTGAGAAAAATCGTCGCCGGCGCTGAGCGAAGGAGGGCTGATCATCGCCGGATTTGAGCGGAGGATGGTTAATTTGAAGTGGTGGTGGGTTGGGTCGGGTGGCTGGGTTGCTCAGTTTGGTCAGAGGTTATGGACTCAGATGAAGAGAGAGAGAGAGAGAGAGGTGATTCTGGAGAGAGGAAAGAACAAGAAGAATGAAGAAAAAAAAAAAATAACGGTGTTACAAACCGTTTGGCAAAAAGGACTAAAATGGTCACTTTTTAAATTTTGTGGACTTCGTTGGTATTAGTCCAAACCTCAGGGTAGGTTTGTGGAATTTACCCAAAAATAAAAAAAAGTGTGATAGATAGCAACTACAGCGCAGTATAAAGTTGAAAGGGAGACAGAAGATTTTAATTCATCTATTTAGCACTCCTATTCAATGTATAAATTCATACATTTAAGACGTATTATTACAAAAATAAAATTTTTAAAAATTTGTATATAAGATAATTATTTAACTAGTACGTTGTATAAGAGAGAGAAAAAAATGTTGTCCAATGATAAGATTGAAAAAAGAAAAAAGGTACTATAATATTAAACAAAATTTACACTTGATATGAATCCAATTGTGTATATATATATATATATATTGTCTCGAGGAACTGTAAATAACTCACTCCTAGGAGGTTCATAAAAAAAAACTCACTCCTAGGTGATTATGGTAAACAGATGTGTTTGACAAATTTCGAAGTAGAGATGGGGAATTCATGGACAGCTTAAGCTTGAACATAGAGGGACTTGAGAGTTTGTATGAAGCCTCACACCTTGGAATGGATGGAGAAAGTATTGCAGAAGAAGCCAAGAATTTTAGTATGAAAAACCTGAAATCATTAATGGAAAAATTGGACAGTAATTCAGCAAAGCAAGTGAAACAGTCACTTGAAGTCCCCTTATATTGGAGGGTGCCAAGAGTTGAAGTTCGGAAATTCATTGGTATCTATGAAAAGGATAGTACAAAGAACTTGACTTTGCTTGAGCTGGCTAAGTTGGATTATAATTTAGTACAATCTGTACATCAGCGAGAACTTAAGGAGTTACAAAGGTACCAATAACTTCCATCCATAAGTTTCAAAGGAAAAATTGCAATTTTAAATTAATATATTTGAAATTGGATGCATTAGGTGGTGGAAAGACTTGGGTTTGGCAGAAAAGCTTACTTTCTCAAGGGACCGGTTGATGGAGAATTATTTGTGGGCTATGGGGATCGTTTCTGAGCCCCAATTCTCCAAGTGCAGGATAGGCCTCACCAAATTTGTATGCATATTAACAGTAATTGATGATATGTATGATGTGTATGGATCACTAGATGAGCTTGAGCGCTTCACTGATGCTGTGGATCGGTATAATAAAAACATGATTATTGAGTTTACTAGTTTGTTTTTATCTTGTTCTAACCATAGCTAGCATGATAAACATTGTACCATTTTTAATTTCTTTCCTGCCTAATTTTTTGAACAGATGGGAAATGAAGGCCATGGAGGACCTTCCTGAGTACATGAAGGTTTGCTATGTCGCCTTGCTTAACTTCGCTAATGAAATGGTCTGTGGTGTCATCAAAGATCATGGCCTTAATACTTTGCCCTACATTAAGGCAGAGGTAAGCTGATTCTTTAATTCTGTGAAAATTTCTTCAAATTTAAAAAGAAGACACATTTTTCATAATTATTGACTGATTGGCATGCATTATTTTTTCAATGTAGTGGGCAAATCTTTGTAGAGCATATTTAGTAGAAGCACGGTGGTTTTACAGTGGATACATTCCTACTGTGGATGAGTACCTAGAAAATGCATGTATTTCTGTGGGTGGTCATGCAGCCATGGTCCATGCTTATATTTTGCAAGGTTGCACCTTAACAAATGATTCGCTTGATTGCATCAAGAGAAGCTCAGATCTAATATATTGGTCATCCCTTATAACTCGACTTAGTGATGATTTGGGAACTGAGGAGGTATGCTTAATACAAAATATTTGCATTTCAAGCCGTCCAAGTATTAGTTAGTTTTGCCTATATTGATCCTATTCAGTTCTGAAAAAGTAAACCATATTAACCAAAATGAAATCAATTCGTAATGTTAATTCTCTGTTTCTCTATTCAAAGGCTGAGAGCGAGAGAGGTGATGTGGCAAAATCCATCCAGTGCTACATGGTACATGAAGGTGAACCTGAAGTAGAAGCAAAACATCGCATAAAGGAAAAAATCAGCTATTCATGGAAAAAACTGAACAAAGAGATCGCCAAAAACTCCCTGCCAAAGTCCATGGTAAAAATGTCACTAAACATGGCAAGGACTGCTCAGTGCATCTTCCAACATGGAGATGGTATTGGAACATCAACTGGAGTGATGAAAGATCGTTTAAGCTCATTAATTGTCAAACCAATCCCAATTGAATAAGCTTAGTGTAGTGAAATGTAATATGACGTGGAAGATTATATTTAGTTCATAAATGAATTAATGTAGTATTCATTAATTGTCAAACCAATCCCTGTGCGCAATATTATTGAAAATTATATTTAGTTCATAAATAAATTATTCTGGTACTCTGGTTAATTTATTTGCTGATATGAGAGAGAGAGAGGGAGAGAGAGAGAGAGAGAGCTTTGCTTTGAATTGTTGAGGAACATTTTGTTTGCTTCATGGTCATAATCATTTACTTCATTTTATTGGTAAGAGGATAGTGTTGAGAAACTGATTTAAACGAAAAGCAAGAAGAAATTGACTGTATTGAAGCTAGAATTGTATGAAGCAAAGTAATTTGTATTAAATAGTAAGTTGCCCGTAGATGCGCGGATAGTTTTATGATGTTTTATGTAAGACGATTTTGGAAAATGTTATAAATATACTATAAAGAAAAAGTAAACTAAATTAAAGTAAAGATCATGGTTTTAAAAACTGGACTGGACAGGTTGATTCAACCGGTTCAATTGGGAATCGAACCTTAATTTGGTCTGATTATTAGTTAAAACTGGAAATGAAAGAAAACTGGACAAACAGTACAAACCGCCAGTTCAAATGGCATAACCGAAAACCGGTGTGGTTAAACCGAATAAACAGTACACAAATTTCTTCGTAATTTTTCACTCACCTATGATAATTTCTCAACACATCTCTCTTGTATCTCGGTCTCTTTTTTGCTTAACTTTTCATTTTTCTTCATGGTCTCTACAATGTCTATATTCCTCTAATCTTCTTCTTCTTCACTTTTTTTATGTCTTTACTCTTTTTCAAAGAGTTTTGCTTTGGGTGCTAACATGATGACTGACCAAAGGTAAGGAGATAAGACTAGCTTTTTGAAATTTGAAATGAGATAAGACTTAGTGGAGGTAAACATGTGGAGGAGATAAAATCAAGATAAAAATAAAGAAAGATAAATGGTAAAAGTAAAAGAGAATGAGTAGAGGAGAAAAAAATGTGAGTTATTAAAAACAATTTGTTCGCAGATGGTGGTTGAAAATTGAGATACGTGTACCCAAAAAAAAAAAATCTTCACAATATTTTTATAATACTTTCACAACAAGTTTTAAGTTTTAGGTTGTTATGAGTTTTTATGTGGGGGCAAAAAAGTTATTTTAGTAGTAGGTTCAAATTAGAACCAATAAGAAATAACCACATATGATTTGTTGTAAAAGTGTTGAGAAAATATTGTGGATATAGCACATATATATATTAAATATATAAAAATAGCGGTAAACCCAAAATGGTACACTAGTATTGACCAGTACCGAAATATATCGTTCCGCTAGTCAAATCGAAATATATTGTTGAACCAATTGTGTGGATGTATGGATTTCAAAATGTGTAATAGTTGGGATATTAATGTGTAGAATGTGAGGAGGGAAAAAATATCAAGTAGGCAATGATATTATTACCCATTAGTGCACTTAGTAGAATGTTTAGAGGGAAAAAAAGACTAAGTGGGCCATGATATTGCTACCCATTGGTGCACTTACTTTTTGTTATTAGAAAGGTTAAAAAATAATTAAAATATTTTATAGTGGGCTTGTGGGTTATTATTTAAATTTTTTTAGTTAAAATGACTAGTTATAAAATTATTATTTTTATTTATTTCTATAATTATTAATTAAATTATTTATGACGTCACCGGTTTGACCATCGATCAGACCCCGATCCAACCAGAAAACCGATAATCAGTCCAATTTTCAGTTCTTTCACCATACCGGTTTTTAAAACTATGGTAAAGATACATATACATTTTGAGATATTAAAAATTAGTTTAGTAACAACGTATCACGAAGATCAACCCACTAAAACTAAATAATGAGTCAATGATAAAGTATTCTTTATCACAATAACTAGTCACTAACTCATGCTATACACCGGAACCTATCTATTTGTGAGGTAGACTAAAATAATTTTATAAAAAAATCAAAAAACTATACCATTGCATAATTTGCTCTTGTATGACTTCAATTTGTGTTATAATTTGATAAAGAAGTCATTACTTGAACGTGCAATGACTTACAAAAAATTTGTCAGACTGTTTCAGATACTATAAAACAATAACTCAAAAATTCAGATATTAAAACTTCTAAAAGACCAAAAAAAAAAAAAAAATCAAAGAATCAAATGATTCACTGCTTAGAAATTATTAAAACAAAACAATATATATATATATATATATATATATGAATAAATAATAGAGAAATATAAGAGAAAGATGGGTTATATTTAAAAGAATAATTTCAATTATTGCAAGTTTTTTTATCATGTAAAAAAGGGCTAAGTAGAGTTTGGTGGTTTATATACAAAAATTACTTTTAAAAAAATACATGAAAAGCCATAAAATAATTTTTTTTTTTTTTTTTTTTTTTTTAACAAAGTAGAGGAGAATAATTTTTTTTTTTTTTTTTTTTTAACAAAGTAGAGGAGAAGAAAATAACATAAGAAGAATTCATACCTCTACTCAGTTTTAAAAAAATAATATTGGGGTTTTCTTAACTTTTATAGTGTTCATGATTAACCTTGCAAATTTGGAGATAAATTATTAATATTTGAGTTTGAGTTTAAGTTGAACTTGTTAAAGAGATAGAGTTTCACTCCTTGTTAAGTTTGGATTAAAAAAATAATAATTTAAAAAAAAAAATGATAATGATGAGTTTGAATTTAAGTTGGATTTATTAAGGAGATAGAGTTTCACTCCTTGTTAAGTTTGGACTAAACAAAAATAATTTTATTTAAATACTATAGAGTTTCACTCTTTGTTAAGTTTGGACTAAACAAAAATAATTTTATTTAAATACTATGTTGACGTGGAAAATTGTGAGAGTTTCAGAGGTTTCAGTTTTAAGACTTCTGAAAGACCAGAAAATATATATATATCAAAGAATTAGATGATTCACTACTTAGAAATTATTAAAACAAAACAATATATATATATATATATATATGACTAAAGAATAGAGAAATATAAGAGAAAGATGAGATACATTCAAAAAAACTAATTTCAACTATTGTAAGCTTTTTTATCTTATAAAAAACGGCTAAAGAGAGTTTGGTGGTTTATGTACGAAAATTACTTTTTAAAAAAGACATGAAAAACCATAATATATATATATATATATATATATTAACAAAGTAGAGGAGAAGAAAGTAATATAAGAATAGCTCATACCTCTACTCAACTTTAAAAAATAATTATTGGGGTTTTCTTTGCTTTTATAGTGTTCAAGATTAATCTCGCAAATTTAGAGATAAATTATCAATGTTTGAGTTTGAGTTTAAGTTGAACTTATTAGAGAGATAGAGTTTCACTCATTGTTAAGTTTAGACTAAACAAAAATAATTTTATTTAAATATTGAAAAATTATGAGAGTTTCAGAGGTTTCAGTTATATATATGGATGAGTTAAAGATTAAAAATGGAAAGACAAACCACATAGGAAAGAAAAGACAACAGTGTATCAAAAAATATTAATATTTTCTCCAATATTAAATCCTAGATATGAGAATGCAAAAGATCTTTCATTTATATCAAAGCAAAGCAAAGCAAAGCTATCATATTAAATTTTTTACCCATATAACAGAAAGAAATGTTTGGTTACCACACAGTGAAAAATTCTCACTTTAAAGTTTATAGTGAACATTGAAACTTAGCAAATCTTAAAAAGTATTAAAATTACCACCGTATACTTTTGATATGATGGTCACTCCACAAGTATAAGTGCTTATAGAGTGTGGGGGGCAAAGAAAAGACAACAGTGTATCAAAAAATATTAATATTTTCTCCAATATTAAATCCTAGATATGAGAATGCAAAAGATCTTTCATTTATATCAAAGCAAAGCAAAGCAAAGCTATCATATTAAATTTTTTACCCATATAACAAAAAGAAATGTTTGGTTACCACACAGTGAAAAATACTCACTTTAAATTTTATAGTGAACACTGAAACTTAGCAAATCTTAAAAAGTATTAAAATTACCACCGTATAATTTTGGTATGATGGTCACTCCACAAGTATAAGTGCTTATAGAGTGTGGGGGGCAAAGGTCGGGTTCAAGTCTCCAAGAGGGAGTTTCACATATATATACACTTAGATTAGGCTAGAGTAGAATTCTATCTTGTATAATATATATATATATATATATATTAAAATTAATATTACATTTTTCAAATACTCTTTAATAGAAATCTAATCTAATTTAATACTGTTGAGGTCTAAAAAAGATCACAGTGCCTAAGCCCAAAGACGTGAGCCAAGCCCAAGGAAGCAGGTGCAAGGGGACCACGAAAGAGAAGAAGTGACAAGCCCAAGAGGCTTGAAGCCTAAAAGAAGCATTAAGAAGGAAGAGAAGCCCACGTCAAGAGATTGAAGAAGAAATAGCTAGGATCCTCAGCGACCGCCAAGAGGCGCGAATCCTCCTAGGCGCATAAGCAAAGTCAAAGAAAGATTAAGACAGTTCAAAAGAAAAGGATAAAAAGAAAAATAAGAAACAGAGTAGAAGCCACAAGCGCCAAAATGACCCAGCAAGAAAAGAAGAAAGAATCAGTGACCTCTCATGGCGCAAGTGGGAAGCGCCTCGGGGAACCAGAATGGAGAAGTACAAAAAAGGGAATGGCAACGGACGACTTTCAAATCGGCAGAATGAGATTTCGCCCGGCTGGGAAAAAATGCAAAAAGGAAGAACTGCCAAACGGTGGGATCGAGAAAGGCGTGACCTCAGCATATCCCGAAATAGGTAACCAGCCATGGACTTTCAAAGAAATCGAAGCTGAAAAGAAGGGAAGGATGAAAAAACAGGGAATAAAACCTGCTGAGTGATGGGCACAGTACATGCCCTGTTAACTAGAGGACAAAATAGGGGAACCAATGGTTCCCCTGGGACTCTAAAATATCACTATAAAAGGAAGGGAAAGGTTGCGAAGAAGGTAGAAATTGGAGGAGTGAAAAACTATTGATGAAATTCTGTAAAGAAGAGAAAACTCAGGGAAAGTTAGTAACATTACTTCCCGGTATCCTATAAAAGCCACTATTGCAAATACTCGGATTCAAAAAAAATCAAACTTTGCAAGTCTTGAAGGTTGGAATAGCCATTCAAGACTGTAATTTTTGAGCTTGTCTGAACCTTGTATCACGTCTTAGTGAGCATACTGTAACCATAACAAAGAAAATTTCAATGAAATATTTCTCACTGATTTAAGGATCCTTATAACGTTGTTTTGTGCTTTTGTTATTTTGATTTATGCATTTACCTTGCTGTTTTGATTTGTCTTTCAATACAAATATCCTTACTTGTCAGTTTACATGTATTGTAGGAAGCATGCCCTGTGCATTACTTGATTCTTAAATAGCCTGTTAGCTGCAGTGAATCAAATCCTGGTCTATCAAACCACAAACTATTCAGCCCGGGATCCTTGGGCCTGAGTGTCACAAAAAGGCACTCTCACATTTTGGCAACTCCGCTGGGGATTGGGCAAAGAAGAGGGAAGAAGCAATCCCTTCACAGAGTATGCCTCCAAGACAAAGAATCAGCAAAGGAACTAATGTACCACCTACGGCCTCCGAGCCTGTGGGAGAAAACTAGGTAGCTTCCAGACAAAGAGGCGAGGTACCCCTGGTAGAACAGGAGGTTGTGTCGGGACAAAGACACACAAGGCAAGAACCAGACCTCATGGCTATGATGATAGCAATGTTGAAGGATTTGGAGCAAGGAATTCGCCTTCTCAAATAAGGCAAGACACAGGAAATCAGGGACAATGTTCCCCCTGTTGGTAACCAAGATGGAATGCAGCCAGAAGGAGGGTCAGCAGTGGGAGGGAGAGCCAACCCCCAATACTTAATACTGGCAAATGTCAGTGCCCTCCTGGAGCAAGAAAGGAAAAAACTCTCGGGGATCCCTAAGCAATTCTCTCGGGATCCCCCATTCCCTTTACACTATGGGCCCCTATGCAGGAGATAGAGAACTTTGTCTAAGGGAATTTGCTAAATCCTTAGTGGATAGAGCATACACTTGGTACACCATGCTGAGACCCAGGTCCATCAAAACCTAGGATGAAATGATGGAAAGATTCTGTGCCAAATATTACCCCGGTAAGGACAAGATCACTTTCTAGAACCTTCAGATGGTAAGGCAGAGACCTGGAGAGGATCCTGTCCAGTTCATTAAAAGATTTGAAGATATGTCCCTAGATTGCTATGGGGACCACGAAGAGAAGGAGCTCGTGGAAACCTGTATAGCCAACATGCTTTTTGATTACAAGCTCAACCTTAAAAATCTGTGTATCACGCAATTTGCTGACCTGTTACAGAGAACCAGAAGGACAGCACAAACTATGAGGACAAAAAGGATGTCAGTATCCCAAGCTATGATGGCATCAGTAGGAGAGAAAAGGAAAAGGCCAGACGGGAAGGTGTTCGAGGAACCACCAGTGATCCCATGTAAAGCTGAGGAGTTAAACCATGTCTTAGACGAATGGATCGAAGATGGAGTTGTTAGGCCATTTACAATGTCCAGGCCGCCAACTGAAGAAGAAAGGAAGAACCTTTTGTTTTGCAGGATCCATAATTATGTCAAGTATTTCACTAAGGATTGTTGGACCCTTCGCAGACTCTTCCACCAAAAAGTAAGGGAAGGAACCCTGGAACTCACTCAGAAGGAGTCAGAAGTACAGAGGAACCTCTTACCTAACCACAAAGGGAAAGGGATGGTAGCAGTAGTAATCGATGGGAACCCGGCAGAAGCAAGAGAATCCGAAGGATCCTTCCACCCAAGCACAGTCAAGACCCTCCAGAAGAATCCCAAGTTCAGGTCACTATTCAACCAACTGGGGTTTGGACTAGAAGTAAGAAGGGTGGCCACAAAGTCTCTCATGAGTATAGCAGCAGATTCAGGAATGGAATGCTTCACAACAGAGTCACATGCTAGTAGAGCTTTCCTGGAGACAATTAATGCAATAACCTTCACCGACGAAGACATGGAGATTGAACACCCGGACCACCGTAGGCCCCTTTATCTAATGGCCTCCATAAATGGTGTCCAAATCAGAAGAGCACTAGTGGACACAGGGGCATCGCTCAATCTTATAGCCTTGAGTACCCTGGAAGTTATGGGCCTAGTTGATAGAAGGATCCTAGGGGCTCCCATGGAGATAACAAGATTTGGGGGGTCGGTGGAATCAACAGAAGGATACGTACAGCTAGCCTTAAGGATAGGGCCGATAGTAGCCCTGACAAGGTTTCATGTGATTAATGCAGAAGTATCTTACCATGTGTTGTTGGGACGCCCATGGCTCCATAAACACCGCCTTATTCCATCTACGTTCCGTCAATGCATTAAAGGGAGACTGAATGGGAGGCCCGTGAAAATCCCTACCAACCGTAACCCTTTTAGCCAGGGAGAAGTAAACTTTGCAGAAACGATGTTTTATGATGAGTTAAAGCCAGATGATGAGAGCCCAGCCCCAGGTACTCCAGGGGCACCTATCTTAGAAGAAGAAGAAGGAGGAAGGGGCACCCATGACCTGAGAAACCTTCTAGAAAGAAAAAGGCAAAAAAAGGAGCTCAGCTCTTCAGGATCCCGAGAATGTGTGGTGATGCGAGAGCTTGGAAGGAGGTTAATCTATCGCTCGTGAAGGTGCGCGGGACCTGAATACATCATGCAGAAAGGTCTCGGACCACTAAGTTGCATGATGGCCCAAGAAGAAATCCCAGAAGAACCAGTCAAGTAAGCCCAAATTCAGCCTGAGGAAGAATTAAGGGAAATAAATTTGGGAACCGAGCCGGGATCCCGGAAGCCTGTCTTTATTAGCAGTCAGCTGATGACACAAGAAAGGGAACAATTGGTAGCTTTACTTCAAAAATACAGAGATATGTTCGCATGGACCTATGATGAAATGCCCGGTTTAGACCTAGGATTGGTAGTTCATTCTCTTAATGTGGACCCAAGAATGAGGCCAGTAGTTCAGCCGGCTAGGGTTTTTCACACCGAGGTGGAAGCTCAGATAGTTCAAGAAGTCAAAAAGCTGCTAACAGCTAGTTTTATCAAACCTATCCAACACCCAAAATGGCTTTCCAACATTGTACCTGTGAAGAAGAAAAATGGTCAGATCCGTTGCTGTGTAGACTTCCGCAACCTGAACAAGGTGTGCCTAAAAGATGAGTTCCCCCTACCCAATATTGACCTTCTTGTAGATTCAGTTGCACGAAGCTTAATGTTCTCATTTATAGATGGGTACAGTGGGTACAACCAAATCTGCATGGTTGCCAAAGATGCGGAGAAAATGGCATTTAGAACTCTAATCGGGAACTTTTACTAAACTGTAATGCCCTTTGGCCTGAAAAATGCGAGGGCTACGTACCAGCAAACCATGACAGCCATTTTCCATGACATGACACATGAGGAGATGGAAGATTATGTAGATGACATTGTGGTCAAATCAAAGACTAAAACAGGACACTTCCAAGTACTTGACCAAGTTTTTGAAAGATGTAGGAAGTACAAACTATGCATGAACCCCATGAAATGTGCCTTTGGGGTGTCTGCTAGAAAGTTCCTCGGGTTTCTGGTACATAGCAAAGGCATAAGTGTAGATCCAGCCAAGGCCACAGCCATCGCCACGATGAGAAGACCAACTACTGTGAGGGAGCTCAAAAGCTTCCTGGGAAGGGTCTCCTATATTAGGAGATTTGTGCCTGGATTGGCCTTAGTTACGACAGGTTTATCCAAACTGTTGAAAAAGGGAACTGAGTTTACCTGGGGAATGGAACAACATGAGGCTTTCCAAAGAATTCAGTACATCATGAATCATTTACCCACCTTCTAGGCACCAGTACGTGGGCGACCTCTATTGTTATACTTGGCATCAAATTCTCAGGCAATAGGAGCTTTGCTGGCACAGGAAGACGGCCAGGGGAATGAGCAGCCTGTTTACTACGTAAGCAGGACACTCAAGGACATCGAGACTAGATACCCCAGAATAGAGAAAGCCTGCCTAGTAATCATCTACGCGTCCCAAAGGCTTAAAAAGGTACTTCTCAGCTCACCAAATCCTTTTGGTGACCAAGTCCCACCCCATGAAGGCACTTCTACACCAGCCCCTTCTTACGGGAAGAATAGCACAATGGCTAGTCTTGCTCTCTCATTATGACATAGGCATCAGAACTCCCAAAGCTGTTAAAAGCCAAGCCATAGCAGATCTGCTGGCTCAATTCCCGGGAAAGGAGGAAGGTCCGCTGAGTGAAGAAATCCCTGGTGAGGTGGCAATAACAGAGATCCCAGAAAGAAATGGACCACGAGGTTCGACGGGTCAGCTACGACAACTTCAAATGGGGTAGGAATCGTACTAAGCTGTGAGAATGGGGACACCATACCCTTGTCTTTCAAGTTGGTTTCTCGTACTCTAATAACGCAGCTAAATATGAGGCGTACTTAACCGGGTTGATTATAGCATTCAGTATAGAAGTAAAGCATATGAGAGTGTTGGGAGACTCTAATCTTGTAGTTTCCCAAGTGAAAGGTGATTTTGCGTTACGGGAACAAAGTTTAGCAACCTACAAAACTTGGGCACAAAGACTGGAGTTGGAATTCTAGACCTTTAGCATAGAGTACACTCAAAGAAGTGAAAATAGGTTTGCTGATGCGCTCGCCACTCTGGGGTCCCAAATACCATTCAAAGGAAGGGACACGCTGATAAAAATAGGAAGGCATGAACATTCTATTGTAAGGATCCTCCAAGGGATGTACCCCGGAGAGTCCAAACAGTGGGATCGGAGGAGCGAAGTCAAAGAAAAGATGAAAAAGGTAGGACCTGGAGGGAACATCAAAGAACTAAAGGATTACACTCAGATAGAAGGGGAATTGTATAGAAGGTTGCCAGGTGGAATTTTGTCCAGGTGTATCAACGAGAAGGAAGGAAAGCTGAAGCTAGAAGAATTACATACCCAAGCTTGTGGAATTGCAGAAAAGATCGGCCTATATAGAAAGATGCAACGCATGGGGTATTACTGGCCAAATATGAACAAGGAGGCAGCAATTATACAAGAAAAATGTCAGAAGTGTCGGCTGGCGATAAATAAGGAAGAAAGCTATGCTGTGTTTGTTGCAGAAGACTGGCAAGTTCCATTCATAGAATACCTGGCTCAAGGGATCCTGCCAATTGACAGGACACTAGCCTACTAGCTCAAGAAACTTGTAGACAGGTATTTCTTGTAGAACGGTATCTTATTTAAAAAGGGATACAGTGGGGATCCCCTAAGGTGCCTAGGGCCAAAAGAAACTAGAAAAGTAGTTAGGAAAGTTTATTCCGGTGATTGTGGGAGTCACCCGGGAAAAAGAAGGCTCTACAAGAAATTATTATTGTTGGGATACTACTGGCCAACAATGAAAAAGGACTCTAAGGAGCTAGTCAAAACATGCCACGCCTGCCAAGTCTTGGGAGATGCAATTCACACTCACCCAAATGTTTTACAGGATATGACGACACCATGGCCTTTTCACACTTAGGGGCTCGATCTCATAGGGCCTATAAACCCTCCATCCAACGGTTACATATGGATCTTGACAGCCACCAAGTACTTTACAAAATGGGTAGAGGTCATCCTTTTGAAAAAAGCCACTGGACCAGCCGTAGCAAACTTCATTCGAGACCACATCGTTACAAGGTTCGGGATCCCCAGAAGATTGATCAGTGGCAACGGGACCCCATTCATAAACAAAGACATGAAAGGGTTAACCGAGACATATCACATCAAACATAGGAGGTCTACCCCATACTACCCACAAGGAAACGGCTAAGCTGAGGCCACCAATAAGGTGATGTTGAAAATCCTTAAGAAGATAAAGCATGAATATGGGGGGAAATGGAGTGATCAGTTAGCAAATGTACTCCGGGTATGTAGGAGCTCTGTAAAGATAGCTACAGGATTCTCCCCATTTTCCCTAGTCTATGGAACATAAGTTATCAGCCCTGTGGAACTAGTTATTCCTACTCCAAGGGTAGTCCTTGAAGAAAGCTAAGAAGAAAATGAGGACGCAAACAATGAAAGAAGACTGGCAGATCTGGAAGGGATAGAAGAAGAAAGAAAACTAGCCAAGAAAAGAAGCCAGAGGTACCAACAAAGAATGACTAGAGAATATGCACAAGCAGTACGCCCAAGGACTTTCACTGAAGGGTAATTGGTACTAAGAATGGTGGAGCACGAAAGGAGGAACCTATCGAGACCCTCCAAATTCACCCCAAAATGGGAAGGACCCTACATCATCAGGGCAACCCATGAAAGTGGGTATTACTACCTTACAAAAGAAGATGGGACAATCCTGACAGAACCCATAAACTGGGAATGGCTAAAACAATACTATGCATAAGGAAGAAGGGATCTCAGTAAGTTAGGATCCTTTTGCCAGCTTCACAACCCGCTAAGTGTTTTTGTTTTTCTCTTATCGTTTTCTTAACTTTTGTCATGAATTCTTGTCTAAATGATTTTGTTCAAGAACCTATGGTGGATTGACACTTTGTGGTCAGCACTATATTAATGATTTATCTATGTTCCTTAAATGATGACCATATTTTAATGAAGTTCCTTTTTTCTTCAATATTTGAGTTTTAAATACTGCAAAGTCCAAGTTTGGACAGAATTAAGAGAGGATATCTAAGTAAAAAAAAAAAAGGTATATAATACCCTTTTACACATGGCCCAAGATCCACCTCACAGATGATTTCAAATACCCCACAGACAGTTTTAAGTGCATAGGTCTAAGATCACAGGCAAAAGTAAAATGCCCAAGATACCTAGCCTAGCACTTGGCAAAAAGGGAAACCTTTCAAGTTCATGAACTGGGACCATATCTAAAAAATATATTTACAAAAAAAAAAAAAAAAAAGATACCCAATGTACCCAATTCAGTACCTGCACAGCAAAGTAACCACCGGGTACTTGGTCCAGGACCTACTACGTGCTTGTAGGAACCATGGTCCAGGACTCAGGAAAGAAAAGAGAAAAACCATGTATAAAAAAAAAAAGGGCAATGTATCATAGAGAAAAGCAAAAGAAAAGAGAAAGGGAGAACAGATTTAGTCTTAAAAAAAAAAAAAAAAAAAAAAAAAGGAGGAGTGAAAAAAAAAAAAAAAAAAAGAAGAGCAAACCAATACCAGCTTCTTGAGGCAGAACCTCTTCCTCCTGCTCCTCTGATTTCTTCGAAGATTTTGGGAAAGGACATAAAGCAAGTTGAAGAAAGGGTGAAGAACCTATGGCAAAACGACTAAAAGAAGGAAGAGATGCAGGGGGCTTCGCCATGGAAGAAGAAAAAGAAAAGGGTGTAGGGAAAGAAAGAAAGAAAAAGGAAACACAGTGGGATTAATCTACATTCACCTTTCGAGTTTTCTGATTCCAAGGAGGAGGCAACACTGGGAGTAGACCTCACACTGACTTGACCTAAAAGGAGAAAGGAAAGAAGAAACTAAAAAAAAAAGGGGAACAAAGAGAAATAGAGATGACACATTATTTTAAAGGGAAATACGGCTCACCTGTTTGTTTGGATAAAGGTGTGCCTCCCAAAGTCTCTTTACCTGACAATGTTTGAGGAAACACGGTTCTGATGGGACTGGGAGTGCGCTCAAGTTGAGGACTGTGAGATGCAGGGATCTTGGAAGTTTCGGGATCCTAAGAAGTTTGGGCACCCTACATCGGTTGCCCGGTCTCCTCAGCCAAACCACCACTAGGGGGCTCCTCCTCCATAACGAGAAATGAAATAGAAAGGGCTGTAACAATTTCTTCTTCCAGAACTTTGCTAGTCATAGGAGGGGACACCTCCACCTAAAGAGAAAAGAAAGGAAAAAGCAAACAGTAATAAGTGAAGACAATGGGGTGATATAGACAACACAGTACCAGAGCAAACGGAGAAGCATGAACAAGGGAAATCCATACTGCATCATCACCAGACGATTAACTTTTGCCCTTTATGAAGTCCGACTTGCATTTGGACTATAAAGGAAACAATCACTCGTTAGCTAAAAAAGAGGAAGTAACTGCAACAATATGAACAAATGAAAAAGAGAGAAGAAGGAAAGAGGTCTTGCCCTTTTCTCTCTTTCTACAGATTCTTTGGAAGTCTTTTGCTTACTACGAGTACGCCCAGAGGGTCCTAAGGGGGGCTGGGATACAAAATCAGAGGATCCTAAAGGACCATGGACTGAAGAAGTCATAGGAACCTAGGAAAAAGAAGACTCTACCTTGGTCTTCTTCCGGGTCCTTGAAGCCAAAGGTTGCCCGACTTCCTTGTCTTCTTGGGATACCAAATGTGTCTGGGATTTCCCAGTTATTCTCCTTTTCACCTCAGGACTAGTCTTCACACCTTCTGTACTTTCCTCAACATCAACTGTTTTTGTCTTTTTCGGCCTAACATCCTTGCCTTTACCTGAAGCGGTAGCAGCACCTATTGTCTCCACTGCACCTTTCTTAATAGGTACTCCGGGGGAAGTACCAATAATAAGATTGCAACCCAACCAAGTTTCGGGAAAATCTTGTGCATATGTCACCCAACCTCCCCTGGAGGCATGCCATTCTGCAAACCCAGTCTTGCTACTTACGGCAGCAGAAACAATCCCAGCAGTAGGCAGGGATAAACATCTATTGGATGTCGGAGCAGAGGCAATACTAAGACTAGGGGTTTCTCGAACTGAACCAGAGCTAACATAATCAACAAAAGACTTCTGTATTCTTCTCCAGTAACCAGCATAACCGTTAGAAGCAAAAACTCCTCTTTGAGAGTTAGGCACTGTAAACTGGGGGCTCCTCCATGACCAATAAGAGAAGGCCTACAGCCTCAAGAAAGGATCCAAAGAAGGAAGGGACGGCACTATATCCTTAAAAATTGGTGGAATGTCCTGGTCAAAACCAAACTGTCAGAGCACCCATTGTGCTGAATAATGGGTATATCTTGGACCACTCAAAGAAGGCACGGGAAGCCAAAAGGGGCTAATGCAAGCAAGATAAGCCAGACTGCCCTCGTCACCACGATGCAGATCAAAAGTATTACCTGTAGAAGATAAAAAGGAAGACAACACAGAGTTGCACACAAAGCCAGGACCAAACTCACGAGGAGATCTCCAACATAAATTGCCTGCTTGATCAAATAATTCAACAAGGTTTAGGCCACCACCTTTCAAACTGATCCAACGAAAGATAATAGGGAAAGCATCAGTCAAATTACCACAAAGACCCTTCACTATATCAGGGGATCCTTGGAATTTATCATTACAAACTTCAAATTCCTACACTTAGCCAAAGTGGCTGAAGAACGGTCCCACATGAAAATCTGAAGAATAGCACAATGAAGAGACGAAGTAATCACATAACAAGAATTATCCTCGGCCTTATCTCCATGAAGCTGATCCAATTGAGAATAAACATGGCCCAACAACAGAGGGGCTAAAGGGTATTGAGTACCTCGAGCCAACTTAATCGCTAACGGAAAGAAGGAAGATTTAACCCCGTACTCAAGGAACTCACTGAACAAAATTTCCTAAGCCAGAATGCTAAGAAATCAGCCCACCTAACTTCTTTATTTTTCTCACTGGAAAGAGTCATCACCCATCTCCCCATTCTGGCCGGCTTACCAACGGGAGAGGTAGTGCGACCACCAAAATGGCTAAACAGCTTATCTTCGACCACAAGATTCTCTTAAGAAAGGTTGATATCAAAAGGACTCTCAACACCAAATACTAGGAGAAGGAAGTTATTAACCACATCCTCCAAGGTAATCGTCAACTCATCAACAAAAAAGAAAAAAGTATGAAGAGAAGGGCACCAACGGCGTACCAGATGCTTGAGCCCCTTGGCATCTCTGAAACCCTCAAGATTTCTAGAAATTGCCACTGCTTTTAGGATACTAGCACGCTCCAGGCGACCCACAAACTCCACATCAGATAGTTCCTTATCTACCCAGATGGGCCAACCTTGGATTTTCCTAGGAACAAAATCGAAAAAGATAGGTACTGCCTCTCGAATTCCTTGTCTAATCTGAAGGTCAAAATCTCTCTAGAGTTTGGAACCTAGGCGGAACCAGCAAAACCCGCCTGGCTAGAAAACATCCAAGTGTAAGGAGACGGAGGAGCCTCGCCATGAGATACCTGAGGAAAAAATAGACTAGAAGAGTACCAGGGGTCCCGTAAAGGAAAGGCCGGACACTCAGTGACTTCGTAAGATTCACTCGGAGCAGAACCAGAAGAACCTTCGCCCTCAGAAGGGCTTGGGGTGCACTCTCTTCTTTTTCGAGAAGAAGAAGAAGACATTGGAACAATGAGAATAATGAGAAGAAAAGGGGATTGAAAGAACGAAAAAGGGAAGACGGGAATAACAGACTATCTGATAAGAGAGAAAAGAGACCCAAGAATGAAAGACTCAGAGAAGCAAAGTGATAATGTGAAGCAACCGCAATAAAAGCACAAAAAGCTGTTGGAGAAGACAGTGTATGGAAAGACGTGCCAGTTGCCAAAAAAATTTAATTTTGAAGAAGAGATTAATTAGCAGTTATTAATGGAAGTTACGGCAAACGAGAAAGATGGGTAAAGGAAATTTTACTCCAAATACTTAACTGCCACATCCCGTACAAAGAGGAAATTGTAAAATGAGGGAACACGACACACAGCAAAAGACTAAGATGACCAAAAAAAGCAGCAAGAAAGGTCGGGATCCTGAGTAAGAAATAAGGGAACCCAAGGGTAATTAAAAGAAGATCCTACAAAATCTAAGAAACCCTGAATTACTCACGCGTGGGCTTCAGGCCACCCACGAGCTGTGGGGGCTAAATGTTAAGGTCTAAAAAAGATCACAGTGCCCAAGCCAAAAGAAGTGAGCCAAGCCTAAAAGAAAATAAGCCAAGCCCAAGGAAGCAAGTGCAAGGGGACCACGAAAGAGAAGAAGTGGCAGGCCAAAGAGGCTTGAAGCCTAAAAGAAGCATCAAGGAGGAAGAGAAGCCCACGTCAAGAGATTGAAGAAGAAATAGCCAGGATCCTCAGTGACCACCAAGAGGCGCGGATCCTCCTAGGCACATAAGCAAAGCCAAAGAAAGATTATGACAGTTCGAAAGAAAAGGACAAAAAGAAAAATAAGAAACAGAGTAGAAGCCACAAGCGCCAAAACGACCCAGCAAGAAAAGAAGAAAGAATCAACGACCTCTCATGGCGCAAGTGGGAAGCGCCTCGGGGAACCAGAATGGAGAAGTACAAAATAGGGAATGGCAACGGACAACTTTCAAACCAGCAGAATGGGATTCCGCTCAGCTGGGAAAAAAGGCAAAAAGGAAGAACTGCCAAACGGTGGGATCGAGAAAGGCGTGACCTCAACATGTCTCGAAATAGGTAACTAGCCATGGACTTTCAAAGAAATCGAAGCTGAAAAGAAGGGAAGGACAAAAAAACAGGGAATAGAACCTGCTGAGTGATGGGCACGGTACATGCCCTGTTAACTAGAGGACAAAACAGGGGAACCAGTGGTTCCCTTGGGACTCCAAAATATCACTATAAAAGGAAGGGAAAGTTTACGAAGAAGGTAGAGATTAGAGGAGTGAAAAACTATTGATGAAATTCTGTAAAGAAGAGAAAACTCAGGGAAAGTTAGTAACATTACTTCCCGGTATCCTATAAAAGCCACTATTGCACATACTCAGATTCAAAAAGAATCAAACTTTGCAAGTCTTGAAGGTTGGAATAGCCATTCAAGACTGTAATTTTTTAGCTTGCTTGAACCTTGTATCACGTCTTAGTGAGCGTACTGTAACCATAACAAAGAAAATTTCAATGAAATATTTCTCATTGATTTAAGATCCTTATAATGTTGTTTTGTGCTTTTGTTATTTTGATCTCTACATTTACCTTGCTATTTTGATTTGTCTTTCAATACAAATATCCTTGCTTGTAAGTTTACATGTATTGTAGGAAGCATGCCCTATGCACTACTTGATTCTTAAATAGCCTGTTACCTGCGGTGAATCAAAGCCCGGTCCATCAAACCACAAACTATTCGGCCCGGGATCCTTGGGCCTGAGTGTCACAAAAAAGGCATTCTCACAAATACTAATACTGATACTAATTTATAAATACTATATGACAGAAGTTTCTGATTTTTTGTTGACCTCGATAGACTTAAGCATGTCACATCAACTTTATAGCTCCTACAATTTTTCACATCACTTAATTAGAAAAAAAAAATTAATGCTTTTATTTCGGTAGTTGTTTCCCCACTTGCTCGGTATTTTTTTCTAGGGGTGTGCAAAAAACCGAAGAACCGAAAAAACCGATTCAAACCGACCGAACTGATGTAGAAATTTCGGTTCTGTTTTGGTTTTATTAAATAAAAAACCGAACAGTTCGGTTCGGTTTTCGATTGCAAATTTTAATAAACCAAACCGAACCGAAATATATTATTCTATTATAATTTATATTAAATATATAATATTTTGTAAATATTTAATTTGACTCTAACTAACCCTTTGTGACTTTGTCCTCTAAGATACACTTAGGCTATTCTAAAAAAAAAAAAAAAGATATGCTTTTGCCTTTGGCAGCTTTGCATGGGGCAGTGGGCTTCCATCTTTTCATATTCAAACAATTAAGTCATTCAGCTTCAATCTTTTTCAATGTTTTCATATTAAACAATTCAGTCATTCAATGATTCACAATTCAATGATTCAAGATTTCAAAATTCAAACAAATGATCCGGCTTAACTTATCTTTTTTAAACGTAGCATTTTAAAACCCATTAGATTAATCACCTATAATTAAACTAAGTAAATATCTAATTAAATTAATTAAACTAAAACTAATTATAGTATAAAATCAAAAGATGAAAATCCTACCCTACATACCTGGCCCACACTTTTCAGTTTCACTCTCACACTTTCCACTCTCTCTCACGTTCATCAAACTTCAGCCTCCACTCCACAATCCTCTCACGCCGAATCACCCTCTACCGTCGCCTCCACACGCCACCCTCCCCACGCCGACTTAATCATCGGCTTCTCATCTCAGTGATCTCACGGTGAGTCTCCGTTTTGATGCTCTTTTCTTCTTTTCTTTTGATGCATGATGATAAGTAAATAGGGGAATTCAAACACGTTGAAAACATGACAAAAAGCCACTTTTTTATTTATTCCATCCAGGGTGTATGCATGTGAATGATTTGAGGGTTTTTTTTTTCTTCTTTTGTTAAGCTAGTGAATGATTTGAGTTAGTGTAATTTAGTTTTATATAATGTTGATTTTGTACCCTCTCTTTGTTTTGTGTTTTAGGTTTTGAAAATAGTGAATCTCTATTTTATAGAAACAACATAAGATCAAGATGTTTATTTTTTCAAGTTTTAATGTTTTATATGCAAATAAAGTTAGGGTTTTGAAAAAATTGATAACCCATGTGCTTGGCTGCTTGTACTAGTTGGTTTATTTATTAAAGTTAGCTCAGCTAATTGCCTTTGTCTCATGTGGACATTGAAAATCTCGATAACTCTCTCTCTGTTTTGTATTTTGGGTTTTTTTTTAATACTGAATCAATAAAATTAGGGTTTTTAAAATACTGAATCTCTGTTTTGTAGTAAAGTTAGCTGATTGCCTTTGAATTCTGATATATAAAGTTAGCTGCTTTTTTATTTATTTATTGTTGATATATTTTTGTTTATTGTTGTTGACATGCTGTGAATCTGTGACTGTGATGTTAAGTTGTTATTTTCTTATTGATGTTACAGATTTGAAAATCAATAACCCCATGTGCTTAACTGTGATGTTGGTGTATTTGTTAATAGTTGACTGTGATGTTGGGGTATTTGTTTATTATTGCCTTGATGTTGATGTGTTTATTATTATCTTATTGACGTGTTTATTGTCGGCTTGTTGTTATATACTAAAGTTGACTGTGATGTTGGGGTTTTTTTTTTTTTTTTTTTTTTTTTTTCTTGTTGACTTATTGTGTTATTGTATACTAGAGTAGAGTAAAGAGTCCTTTTCATTCTTTTTATTTTTTACTTTTTATAGTTGCTGACTTATTGTGTTTTATTCTATATTGTAGATGAATGAGACAAGAGAAATCCCAAAGGGTCAACACAATGAAGCAGGTCAAGGGGCAACCAATGTGCATGAAGACAAAGGCAAACCCCCACTCCCACCAAGTGAAGGTAATACTAGTTAAAAAAGATCTATTGTTTGGAATCATTTCACTATTATTGAAGGGGGGGGGGGGGAACCTAGGGCAGCTTGTAACTACTGTGGTACAACCTATGCTTGTGGCACTAAGTGTAATGGCACTACAAACATGAGAAATCATATACAATCACAATGTTTGAAATATCCTTATAGGAAGACAAAAAAAAAAAAAAAAAAACCAATCAACCCTAGCATTCAAACCTAAAGAAGAAGGAGAAAGTAGTGGTAAACTTGTGCCTTGGGTGTTTAATTTTGAGGAATGTAAGAAAGCATTGGCAGAGATGATTATTCTAGATGAGCTGTCTTTTAGGTTTGTGGAGAGTTTTGGTTTTAGGAAGTTTATGACTGTTACCCAACCTAAGTTCAATCCAATCCCTTGCCGCACAATAATTGCCAAAACTTGCTTTAGGGTGTTTTTAGATGAGAAACAAAAGTTGAAAGAAGCCCTAAGAGAGCAGCGAGTCTGCCTTACCACAGATACATAGACATCCATTCAAAATTTGAACTACATGTGTCTCACTGCCCATTTTATAGATAGTGATTGGAAAATACACAAGAGGATTCTTAGTTTTTGTTTAGTGGAAAATCACAAGGGTTAAACACTTGGGAAGACGATTGAGATGTGTTTACTTGATTAGGGGATAGACAAGATTCTAACTATTACAGTTGATAATGCTATCTCTAATAGTGGGCTGATTTCTTTTATTCAGAAAAAGACTAAGCATAGGAAGGCAACAATTTTAGGGCATAAATACTTGCAGGGTTTTTTCAATCTTTCTAGAGCACAATTGGTAGTTCTGTCTTTGATGAAGTGAGGAAAGCCTTTAGGGACTCTACCATTCCCCCGCACCTTAATGAAACTTTAATCACCCTCATCTCGAAATGCCTGGGGCGGATTGCTTGAACTCTTTTAGGCCGATTAGTCTTTGCAATACGGTCTACAAAATAGTTACAAAGATTATAGTTGAAAGGCTAAGACCACTGCTGCCTAAGCTTATTTCTCCCCTCCAAACAGCCTTTGTTCCGGGAAGAATGGAATTGGATAACATGATCATAACCTAGGAGATTATTCACTCCATGAGTCTCAAGAAGGGGAGGGCAGGCTTTATGGCCATAAAAATTGATTTGGAAAAAGCTTACGACAGGCTGGAGTGGCACTTCTTAAGGGATGTTCTTAATCTTTACCGACTGCCTTTCTGCCTTATTGATCTCATTATGAATTGTGTCTCTAGCTCATCTATTTTTACCCTCTTCAATGGTGGTAAATTGGACCCCTTCTGGCCATCGAGGGGTGTTAGGCAAGGTGACCCTTTATCCCCATACTTATTCATTATATGTATAGAGGTTTTGGGGTTCCTTATAAATGGAAAATGTGAGGAAAAGTTGTGGGACCCTGTGAAAGCCTCAAGGAACAGACCAGCCTTCTCGCATCTATTCTTTGCTGATGATCTTGTGCTTTTTGCAAAGGATGATTTGAAAAATTCATGAATATTAGAGAAACCTTAGATTCCTTCTGTGATCTCTCACGCTTGAAGATCAACCTAAGAAAATCTAAGGTGTTTTTCTCCCCCAATGTTGATATAGATCAGCGAAGCGAGCTCAGTGAAGTGCTTGGATTCAGCTCCACCCCTAATCTAGGGAAATATTTGGGGTTTCCCTCAAACACTCGGGTGCAACCTCCCAAGATTTCAACTTTGTCATTGAACGGGTTCAAAACAAACTCCAAGGTTGGAAATCTAAGCTTCTGTCTATGGCTGGGCGGGTTGTTTTATCTCAAGCTGTCATTTCTGCCACCCCAGCCTATGTTATGCAAGGATGCATTCTTCCTCAAAGAGTTCTTAGTAGCATTGACAAGATTAATCGGAATTTTGTGTGGGGGTCTATTGTTGAGGTTAAGAAGATGCATATGGTGAGTTGGAAAAAAATCACAAAGCCAAAAGCAAGGGGTGGCCTTCGAGTCCATGATGCTAAAGGAAGAAATGTGTCCCTAGCTGCCAAGCTTTGCTGGAGGATGGATCAGTCCACCAATGCAAAGTGGGCAAAAGTTTTGCGAAAAAAAATACCAAGTCAGACCTGATCGGAAGAGCAAGGCACATTCTAGAGTGTGGATAGCCGTGTTAAAGTGAAAAGAAGTATGTAACAAAGGTTCTACGTGGACTATTGGCAGTAATAGCTCCTTAAGCTTCTAGTTTGACAAGTGGATGGGTTCTGGAACGATGAGAGAGCTCGTGGAAGGTCCTTTGAACCGAGAGGAGGAGTTTTTAACCATCAAGGATGTGACTGAGGATGGGAAATGGAATTTGGGCACCCTTTCTTTTTACTTCCCTTCCTCCTTACTAAGGAATATTTTATCTACTCCCTTACGCAAATTTGCAACGAGGGAGGATCAGAGAAGTTGGATTTCTAGCCCAAGTGGAGGATTTGATCCAAAAAATGCTTATTTGATTGCAGTTGGAGAAGATTTTTTGGAGCCTGATTTTAATGGAAAATGGCTTTGGAAGCTCAAAACCTTCCCAAAAATCCATATTTTCTTGTGGAAATGCCTTCACCATAGCCTGCCCGTGAAGAGTATCCTCACCCAGAAAGGTATCGAAGGTCTGGGTGGGTGTGCTTTCTACCCTGCTACTGAGGAGACCATAATTCATGTCCTAAGGGACTGTTCGATTGCTAAAAGGTTTTGGAGGATGTCCGGGTGCCCTCTCCCACTTGAGCCTTCGTTTAGTGAGGACTTGGATACCTGGCTACGTTTGAACGCCAAATCCAAGCTCATGACAGAAGGGAAAGATTACATTTGGAGCTCTTTCTTTCTTTTTGGAATTTGGCAACTGTGGCTACAACGAAATAACAAAGCTTTCAAACAGCAAGATGCAAATCCAAACCTCCTTAAATTTGTTGAGATGCAGGTCAAAGAATTAATCTATTGTGTAGTTGATCCAGGCAATGAGAGGGGTACAATTGAGAAGGAGGTTCATTGGAGTAAACCACCAATTGGATGGCACAAATTGAACATTGATGATTCATTGGTGGGAGCTAACGGTCTTGCTAGCTGTAGTGGAGTAATTAGAGATAGTAATGGGTGTTGGATTAAGGGCTTTGCAATGTCCATAAACACTACCTCAAGTATCGCGGCTGAACTTTGGGTTTTAAGAGAGGGCCTCCATCTTTGTGTTAATGCGCATATCCAAGCTGTAGAAATTGAGCTTGATGCATCTGCAGCAATTTCCTTACTTGCTAGCAATATCAATTCTAATGGGGACCTTTTTGGTCTTATTGATGATTGCAGGGAACTGTTACTGCAGCTGCCTCAAACGAAGCTGTCTCATGTGTTTAGAGAAGCTAATTTTTGCGTTGATGCTCTTACGCGTATAGGATCTGCAGTTCTAGATTTTAATTCCCATTTTGCTTCCCCCCTCAATGTGTTATCCGCCTTTTATTGGCTGATTCAATGGGAATGTATTGGCTTAGAATATGTAATGCTACTCCTGATGTATTTGGTTCTTAGTTTTTAATAAAATTCGTTGTTTACCAAAAAAAAATAAATAAATAAAAACAGAGATTAACGAAGTGAACCGACTTCGAATCAAACGCCAAAAGAGAATTACAAAACCAGAATTTAATAACCGTAAATCAAATACATGTTTCACACAAATACGGTTTACGAAACCAGAACACACAGCAGTGGCGTCAGAATTGAAACTGATACACGTGAAAGGCTAGAAACAAAGCAAACATCAATCATACAGTCTACACACGACTCTACTCCATGCCCATCCAATTAAAAATCCAAAGAGATAAATATCCTAATATTATATAATATAATTAAAGAAAATGGATAGCCTTGAAAAATCAATATCACCAGCGCAGTCAAACACGTAATCAACTTTTGAAGATCACAAATTAATAATATAAACAAGTAGATATTCATACTAAGCGGTAAACACAACCCCAGTTTTTCCAAGTTTTCTGCAGCGTATATACAACTGCGATTTAGTGTTTTTCAACGATCACATAAATCCTTTCACCGTCAATCACAAAAATAAATTAAAATATAGAAAATTTGCTTTAAGATTGTTGGATATATTTTAATAATTTATTTTTTGTGATAAAATAAAAAGAACAACATACAAATCTAAATACAAACAATAACACAAATAAATATAATAAACAAACACAATAAATAGATATTGTACATGTATAATAAGAAATTTGTAAATAATTAAAAACTCACATACCAAATGCGTGAAGGATGAATGATTCAGATCAAGTCTTGTGTTTGACATAATCTCTTTAAAGCAAATTTTGCCTCTCACACAATCATCGTGGTACTTTGAGGCTCACGGATATCTGTCTCCCAAGATAAAATGATCTACAGCACAAGAACAAAGCACACAAGGCCGTGCTTTGTGAACTACTCAATGTCTCTTTCTCTCTCTTTGACACAAAATGAAATGCACAAAATATTCTCACTTTTTTTTAGAGTGTTTTTTTTTTTTTTTTTTAAGTAGTTTTATGAATGATGACTATGAAAAATTATCCGTTACTGAATAGACACTCTGTTTCAGTAATAACTGCTGTGTACAGACTAATTGACTCAAAAATTAAAATAATAAAATATTATTATTTGGACAAGTGGGCCAGTCCACATATACCAAAAGCCTAACCCAATGTCCTACTCATGAGTATATAAACTCATATATTATCTCTTTCCTTTTCTATGTGAAACTCATAATTTTTATCACTTTTATTAACATCTTCAAGTGAACGTAGAAAATATCAATTTCTTATTTATTCCATGCTAATTAGTCCAACAGTGAGCTAGTCATGCGGGCTTTGTAAAATGGAAATTGGAAAGACAATTCTGAGACTTTGTTTCTTACAAAGCCTTGAGCCCCACATAATATGATGATACATCATATCATCCTCTTGTGTCCATTTGTGTCGGTACAAATTGATGCTTTTAATTTTCTTTTTATAAAAAAAAAATGGTTATTATTATTATTGGATAGATATTTCATATTTGGACTTAAGATGGATATATTAGATAATGGTTCACAGAAAATCAGTAGGCTAAATGCTCTAGGCTTCAATAGAATGATGATTGCTTGGAAGGTCTGAAAAGAAAAACACACGATTAAAAGGTAATCGGGGTAGACCGGCCAAGAATCCTCTAATGCTTAAGTTAGTTTCCCTCTTAAATTCTAGAGTTCCAACTTTTCAGGAGTTGTGAAAAACTTACCTTGATTTGATATGGGTGAGGCCTTATATAGAGAGCCTTGGAATAGTTACTTGTTTAGTAACTTCCACAATATTTGTGGAAATTGGTAAGTTCAAACATAACTTCCATAACGACTATAGAAGTTAGAACTTTCAATCTTATCTTCTACAATTACCACTAGAAGTTAAGCACTTGTGAGGAAGTTATGGCGATAAATAAGGAGTTTTTTCTCGTTTCAAAGTTCCACGTGGTCCGAACCTTTAACTCATGTGGGCAATTCCATTATTGGAAATTTCCCAAGTGTTGGATGATCATCCAGGCGCTTTCCCTATGGATGACCCCTACATGCATGGACGGCCTTCCGTTTACGGACGACCTCCTTAAATGGTTAGCCTTTGGCTATTGGACAACTCTTATGGACGAGTCAGAGATGGTACTATTTTTTGGTACCCCATCAATTGCCCCCTTGTCCAAGGGTCGTCCAGAATGTTGTTGAGTTTTGACGCGTGCCCTTATGATTTTGATCAAATTTAGATTGTTTCAAATTGTGCCATGTGTTGTGATCTTGTTGGTTGACTCACTGCGTCGATTCCATTTTTCAAAGAAACTGCTACGTGTCACTTCCTGGATAGCTCATGTCGCTTTGCTGACCTCACCTCTAGGCCCTATAAATAGGTACATTCTCTCTCTTACCCTTCACCTTTCTCATAATTTTTCTTCTGCCATATCGTCCAACAACCTCGTCTAGTCCTTATTCTTCTAGTCTCATTAGGTATTTCCTTTTCTCATCCTTAGGTTTTCGTCTTAATCTTTCTTCCAATTAGTTATGTCTTCGTCTAGTAGTAGCCTAGAGAGAGTTATAGACGAGTATCAGGATGTTTCTTCTAGGAGTGGAGGTAGTTATGAGAGTGATGAGGGTGGCACAAGTAGTAGTAGTACCTCCTTGGTTGAGCGTTATTTGTCTAGGGTTCCTAGTATTCCTTTAGAGGAGTTCCAGGAAATGCAACGTAGGATGGCTTTTAGAGCTAGGGCTAGCTTGTCCAGAAAGCCACTTCGTCCTCTTCAAGACGAGGAGGAGGAAGAGGAGGAAAATGTGATTTATAGCTGTGCCTCTAAGGTAGAGTCCACTTTAGACGCGCCTAAGTTAAAAAACCTTGTAGATAGGTACCAAATTCCTAGGGAGTTTAGGCCTCGTCTACCTAAGGAAGGAGAATGGTGTTGTTCTCCTTCTTCTGGTTTAGGAGTATACACCTCTTACCTTTTAGCAAGTCTTAGGTTTCCCTTAAATTCTTTTTGTAAAGGTCTTCTCCATAGGTTAAGTATTGGACCTAACTAGCTCAAACCCAATGGTTGGAGGACGATAGTTGCCATGCAAGTGTTATTGCGTAAGGCACTAGAAAGGAACTGTCCAATCACAGTGGATGAGTTCCTTTATTGTTATAAGTCATCAGAGATAATAAAAAAAAAAAAAAAAAAATCCACTGGTTTTTACCAGTTCTCATCTAGGGGCCCTCTTTTTAGTTAGATAAAGGATCGTAGTTCATCTGACAAGCTTTGGAAAACTGATTTTTTTATTATTTCTAGAAATTGGGCTGGGGACCTAGTTGATGTGAATAATGCCCCTTACCCTCCTTTTACCAACCCCTTAGGTTGCCTTCGTCCTGAGGGTATGTCTTCTTTCCATTTTTTTCTTTTTAATTTTCTTACTCTTTTCTTGTTATTGATGCAATTGTTGCTCATCCACATTTGGAAAAATTTTACTTGGATCATATTGACCAAGTCCACGCCTTCCCTTGGAGAACCTTCCACAGCCTAGTGACTTTTGGTTGTCTAGCTGCTTAGGGACTCGACCTAGTACCTTCTGCTGAAAATCTCGAACACAAAGAAACCACCCATCGAAGTAAGAATCGTCCATCCTTTTTTTTTTTTTCATCACAGGAATGGCTACCATGAAAGAAAATAGAGAAAAAGTTGCAACAAGTGGTGATGAGAACATCCAAGTCCAGGACGACACTACCACACCCTCGGTCGTCCAAAAAACTACCGTCCAAACAGGGAAGAGGAAGACTATATCTAGCTCAGTGGACCTCGGTGACCTTCCAAGTCGTCGAGGTCTGAAGAAGCAAAAGCATGGCAAGGCCCCTCTTCCTAAGGTCCCAAAATTTACTCCTTTGACAGTAGACTTGGACGACCCAGTGGTTAACGTGGTGCGCGTCCAAACCGTTCCACCTGTCCAGATTGATCCTCCTCCCCTTCTAGCCAAAATTTCTTGTAGGACTCATCCCTCAGAGCCGTCAAAACATCCTCCTAACCTGGTGTTGGACGAAAGTTATGCATGGAAGACGTTCAAAGGAATAATCATTGATAATGAAGTAAATTCATGTTATAATATGTCAGTAAGGAATTTTGAACGTTCTGCCATTCATGACCTTTTTAAGGTATATAAATTTCATTCATCTTTGTTTTGTTTTATTTAATATTAAATAAAGTTTCTAACTTTCCTCTGTCCATTCATAGGCCATGTCGAAGTTTTACACAGCATCTAAACAGGCGAAGGAGCTATGTGAGGAAGCTAAAACGGCCAAGGAGAAGAACAAAGAGCTAAATAATGAAGTCTTGTTGAAAAAGGGGGAGGTGATCAGAGTGACTGAGGATCTCAATCGTTTGCAAGGAATAGAGACGAAGCTAAAAGACAAGGTTAAGGAACTTAGAGCAGATTCTATTGAAAAGGAAACCCGCATTGCTCATTTGGAGGGAAAAGTCTCAAAGTTCAACTCATCCTTGGAGAAGGCTCGTGAGGAAGCCATTGCAGCTTTCAAGAGGTCTGACGAGTATAAAAATCATTTAGACAGTCATTATGCAGCTAGCTACGAGGACTTCTATGCTGATGCCAAGGAGGCTTTCCCTAACCTAGACTTTGATTCCTTCAAAATTCCTCTTGCTACAAAAAGTTCCTTGCTTCCAACGAGTTTCGAGGACATCAACATGGTGGACGATGCTACAAACAAAGTAACCCAAGGTGGCGGGGACGATCCAAAGTCTGGGGGCAATGCCCCCGATGGTTTATCTCAGTGAATTTACTTAGTTTTTATAAAAGTTTTATTATTTTAGTTTGTTGGAAATGCCCGTTGTTTGGGCTTTGCTCTTTTAGATTTCATTCAAGTACAACTCTCTCGCCCAAGTTTATGGGTGAGCTATATATGCAATTGCCTTTATTGGCTTTACATAACTCAAGGGTTTTTGGATGGTGGTCATCTACCCTTCTTTAATTTTTATGAATGAATGTCTATTTTCACTTTCATTCTTCACTTTGTGTTTGAACATGTTATAGGTTTTATGAACAAATTTTGTTTACATCGTCCATGTTATTTCTGTGGTTGTGTGGTCCGTCCACTTATGAGGACATTTTACCTCATCTTGAGTACATGAATGAATTTTTACTTACATCGTCCATGTTAAAGTAAACCCTTCATGTTCAGCATCTACCATTCATAAGTACAGCTCGTCTATGAATGGCATTTCTCTTTGCTAGCTTTATCCATCCATATGTTTGACTTGCTTGCATTATTCTTCGTCCAAGCATGGGACGATCATTTATTTGTCTAGTAAAAGATGTTTGCAGCACTTACTCGTTCGTGGATCGGATTGTTTGGCTAGTTAAATTCATCCATGGACTTAAGATATTTTTATGTGCACGTTCTTCCTCGTCCAATGGTTAGACGAATGTACCTTAGGTTTTACCTCGTCAAGTGCCTAGACGGATATACCTTAGGTTTATTTTTCCTTGCTTTATCCCTATTTTAAGGAAAGCTTATAGACGTCATATCCCTGCATCCAGAGATTTTATTCGTCTTTGGTTTTTTGCCTTTTGGTGGATTATTTTGAATGAAATCACAATAAATAAGAGATTCACACATCATCATATATATTGAAAATCCAAACTGTACGTACATAATGTAAGCATTGTCCACAAGCATGGCACATGCTTAAAAGCTAGTGCCTTAGGGAATTAAAAGTATTTATACAAATCAATAGGACAAACACAACTTCGTCCATCACAACTTCGTCTATGGATAGCACAAAGGTTAAGCACTAATGCACTTTTTCACTGATAGTAATAAATATAAGCAAACACGAGAAAAACAACACATTACTTCTACTGTCAATAATGCTTATTCATGGTGATGTTCATCCAAGCTGACCCTTTATTGATAGTATCTCCTTAGATGCTCAACATTCCAAGGGTGTTCTAGCCTCCGTCCATCTAGAGCTTCCAAGTAATAGGATCCTTGCCTTTTGCAGTTGATAACTCTATAAGGTCCCTCCCAATTTGGCCCTAGCTTCCCATGAGCCGGGTTTCTGGTTGCCAAAGAAACCCTTTTTAGGACGAAATCTCCAATGTTGAAGCGCCTGGGTTTCACCATGGCATCATATTGCTTGGCCGTAAGATTTTTGTATCTTGTTGTTCTCTAGTTTGCATCCATCCTTACCTCGTCAATAAGATCGAGGTTAAGATGAAGTTGTTTTTCGTTTGACTCGTCTTGATACTTCATCACCCTGTGGCTAGCCATGTGTACTTTTGCAGGCATGACTGCTTCACTCTCATAGGCTAGTTTAAAAGGAGTTTCCTTTATGGGAGTCCTTATTGTTGTCCTGAAAGCCCATAAGACACCTGGTAACTTGTCTGGCCATACTCCCTTTGCCCCTTCAAGCCAAGTCTTGATGATTTTCAACAATGATTGGTTTGCTACTTCTGCTTGTCCGTTGGCTTGTGGGTGGGAGGGTGAGGAATAATGATTCTTGATTCCAAGCTGCTCACAAAAACCCCTGAAAGGTGTGTTATCATATGGGGCACGCGTTCCATCATATGAATCCAGGAAAGACATTTTAAATTTAGGAGGCAAGGGGTGACTATTGATGGAAGTCGTGAAAGGGGAGTTTGTTCAATGAACTAAGTCATCTACAGGATTCGCCCTTCTTATGTTCTCCCTCATCTCGTCCATAGCCTTCATCTGATCCATCTCCTTCTTCAAATGCGGCACCCTCCGTGAAGCAATACCCCTTGACTAGTTCTCAGGCTTAGTATTTTCTCTATCTTCTTGACTTTGGGCTGACCCTTCCGCACATCTTTCATGGTGTTGCCTTCTAAGACCAATCTCCCTAGTCAATCCTTGGTTCTGGCAGGTTAACTCCATCGTGGTGGCTGCCATGGACTGTATGTGTTGGATGGAAGGCGGTTGCGTGACAGGTGTTGACTGACGATCACGGTTGGGATTACTAGAAGCATCCCTACTCTCCTGGTGGCCTGGGCTAGTGGCCCTTGATCTTGTCCGAACCATACAACCTTTTATCGAAGAAAGATGAATTACAAAACACAAAACCTCTTTCCCACAGACGGCGCCAACTGATGGTTCATAAAAAATCAGTAGGTTGAATGCTTCGGGCTTCAATAGAATGATGGTTGCTTAGAAGGCCTGAAAAGAAAAACACACGATCAAAAGGTGACCAGGGTGGTTTGACCAAGAACCCTTTGATGCTTAAGTTAGTTGCTCTCTCAAATTCTAGAGTTCCAACTTTTTAGGAGTTATGAAAAACTTACCTTGATTTGATGTGGGTGAGGCCTTATATAGAGAGCCTTGGAACAGTTACTTGTTTAGTAACTTCCCCAATATTTGTGGAAGTTGGTAAGTTCAGATATAACTTCCACAATGGCTATAGAAGTTAGAACTTTCAATCTTATCTTCTACAACTACTACTGGAAGTTAAGCGCTTGTGAGGAAGTTATGGCGATAAATAAGGAGTTTGTTCTCGTTTCAAAGTTCCACATGGTCTGAACCTTTAACTCGTATGGGTAAATCCATTATTGGAAATTTCCCAAGTGTCGGATGATTGTCCAAGCGCTTTCCCCATGGACGGCCCCTACGAGCATAGACGGCCATCCGTTTATGGATGACCTTCTTAAATGCTTGGCCTTTGGCTATTGGACGACTCCTATGGACGAGTCAGAGATGGTACTATTTTTTGGTACCCCATCATTAGACATAGTTAAAATATGGATTAATAGTTTTAATTGGACTATTTTAGTTAATTTTTTTACTTTTTACTAATTTAATATTTTTATATATATTTAAAATAATTATTAAATTAATTATGACATCATCACGGTTTGACCCCGGTTCAACTCCAATTCGACCTCAAAAATCTTGAATCTCTCTCTTTTACGATTCAATAAACAGTCTGGGTTTCAAGATCATGTTGTTATCTGTGCTCCAAATGATTCTACTAATAAAGCTTTACATTTTCGTGCATATGTTGTACGCCTTTAGTACTATAGGGTTCGTGTTGTCATGTTATTTGTGATCCAAATAATTCTACTAATAAAGCTTTACATCTTCACGCATTTGCTGTACCACCTTAGTACTATAGGGTCCGTGTTGTCATGTTATCTGTGCTCCAAATGATTCTACTACTAAAGCTTTACATCTTCATACATGTGTTGTAGCACCTTAGTACTAGGGTTCGTGTTGTCAACAATGTCACTACCATTTAAATTATTATCTACATCATTTTGCAATTGTTAGCAAATTTAGATCTCCAAGGATATTTAAATTCTTTAGCCTAATTTCCCCTTTGTTGCTTTTATTTTCAAATGAATCTCTTTTTCATTTGTTAATGCTTGATAAAAAAGAAACATAGAACAAAAGAAATGTAAGAAGATTTTCAAATACGTACCCCCAGTGTTAAAAAAGTCATTAAAATTACTTTTGATCCTTCACTATGTTATAATAGAAAATTAAAAAAAAAAAAAAAAAAAAAAAAAAGAATAATGCCAGAGTAGCACAACAAAGAAAGGGACGATAAAGCTTGAGAGGTCAACCAAAAGAAAATGGCATGGAAGACAAAATACTTTCCAAATTATGGGTGATAGAAATGGTCTAACCCACAAGTATAAATGCTTGTAGGGTGTGGGAGGTAAGAGTCTAAGTTCAAGTTTTCAGAAGGGAGTTCTATACACACATATACTTAGATTAGGCTAAAGTAGAAATTCTATCTTGTAAAAAAAAAAAAATGGTCCAACCCAAGCTAGAAATGGTCCTACCTGCCAATGTGTACTGGAATACAATCATCTTCCATTTTTCATGAACACTATCATGATCAACCGATGATAACTTATGAATACTCTTTGTTGCATTTACTTGATCTAACTATCTAAGTATAAATGTATTACAAAGTTCTTTATGATTTAATTTTTATGTTAAGTTGTTTTTTTTTTTTTTTTTTTGAGAAACTATGTTAAGGTGATTCAACACAGTTAAATTGTATTATCCTACTACTAGAATTTCATTCTAATTTATAGGCAGCATACCCACAAATACAACATGCTCCGGACGAATTTTACTGTATTTTATTGTATAGTTATTTATTTATTTATTTATTTTTGAGTGGGATATAGTTTTATTAAGTTAATTTTCTTCAAATGCATAAAAAGATCCCGTGCATTGTGCAGGTTAAAGTGTTAAACACTGGTGAATATAATTTGGAAGGATTTTAGTTTTTACACAGATTTGAACACCTTATTCGTTTGCCTTGTGACTGGTTAGCAAAGCCATTGTCTTCCATTCTGCATTTTTCTTTCTTTGGGTACTTAACTGTATGTCGCCCTTGGAGTGTTTTTTCCATTAGATTATTCTCCATTTTTTTTCCCACTTCGTGTTATCTATTGTTTCTCGTTTTACTTCGCAAATTTGAGACATGTTGTGGCTGTGATTAAATTGTTACAATTATGATGACTTAATCGGCATAATTGGTAGATAATTGATTAATCCGCTACTTCATCAATTTGGGGCCTAAAACAATACTCTTGATATCTCTAATCATTTTTCTCGGAAGGTAATTAATAGATTTTGGATGGTACAAAATAGAATCACGTAAGATCTTACCTGATTATTATTTGCAGCGTTTTCATGCGATGATGTCAAAGACATATTATACATTCATCACCGACTAATTTAGTAGAGGATTCTCTCCCCCCCCCCCCCCCCCCCCCCACAAAAAAAAAAAAAAAAATGTAGAGGACCTTTTTAATTAATCTGGATAAATCCTCTTCTTCGCATTTGTTATTGTCGAGTGTGAAAGAACGATTTTCGTTTGTCTTGAAAATCAGGAGACCCACTCTCAATAGATTAGATGCATTTGGATTTGGGCAAAATCCCGGGCATCTTTGATTTTTTGAGCTTCCTTTTTGTATTAGTGTAATGCAGTACTATGTACTGATAGTGGTCCATATTGCTCATTAAAAAAGAAACTCACATGGAATTGTACCACTTGTAAATGATTTTTCTTGAATCTACCTCCGTCCCTCGTGATTAAACTGAAGCTAAATGTACCTTTTTACAGGTTCTGCCGGGCACTGAATCTTTGTTTGCCACAGGAAGATCTACTTTTTCTTCAATAATTGTTCTCAACTATTTATTCACATGGAACTTAATAAATTTCCCATATTTCATAGCAATGCACCCAATTACAAAAGAACTGTAGTTTCACAACAGCAAGCAAGAAGAGGAGAAAGTAAGCGAGGGCTGATAATTCACAGCAAATATTTGCCAAAAAAATAAATAATAAAAAAATCATTACGTATTCTGTCTATTTCTATGTACCCTTCAATTGTTATGTTGTTGAATGAATTAAGGTGAATTAGAAAGATCTCTATCCGTACTTAAAAAATAAAATAAAATAAAATAAAAAGATATCTATTCTTTTTTGGGCATTAGAGAAATTATGATAGGGTCATGTTATCAAGGTTGGTGTTTTGAGTCTAATGTTATCAACGTTGGTGTCTTGACTAATGACAAAGAGCAATTCTTATGGAATTGACACAATAAGTTTAAAATTCTATCATATTTAAAAAAGAAAAAAAAATTATAGATTTTGTTTGAACAATTTAGATCTCTAAATAATAGGAATTATACTGGCTTCAATATATATATATATATATATATATATATTATATTATATTATATTATATTATATTATACTAAAAAAGGTGTGGTCAAATAAACTCTTGACGAGTAAATGAATCTTCTTAATCAATTATCACTCTAATTTTGAAGACAATAATTACATTTAATACATTTATTATTCAATTGGTCATTTAGAGTGAAATTTTGCAATGCATTAAGTCAAATAGTTTAAACCGTCGCATCAAAAAAAAAAAAAAAAAAAAAAAAAAAGTTTAAACCGCATCTAAGAGTAAGTGTACTACAACAACAATTTTAATAATTTTGGCCACAACTCATCATATAGACAAGTTGTAAGGGATGAAAAAAAGTAAGTCCATGTGGGTTCATAATTCCACCATTCACAAGTTGCCATATAGACAAATTGTGGGAAAGTTGTGGAAATAGTTGTGGTACTAGACTTACTCAACATCTAAAGTGATATTTTTATTTGTAGGCTACATAATTTTATAACATGTACATCCTGCATGATAATTATGACTAATACTAGGCACACGCCCTTTCCTACACCAAAATCCATACTCTAATTATGTGTCAACTCTTTATTTGATTTCAGTTTTCTTATGTGTCAACTCTTTATTAAATTTTAGTTTTTTCAAGTACATGTAATGGACTCATGTGAAAGCATTGAAATCTAATTAAAAGTTGACAGGCAAATAAGATGTGAATTTTGGTGTAAAAAGGGATTGTGGAGACTTCTTGCCTCAGCTCGGCCAATAGCTTGCTTGTAACCGATTTTGGCTTGAATCCCACATCGAAGGAAACCCCCCCCCCCCCACTTGCTGCCTTATAAGCTGTGAAGCTAAGGGAGTAATGTACCACCAAACCTCTGATTAGAGGCTTGATGGTACACTACTCCCTTAGCTTCACAGCTTATAAGGCAGCAAGTGAGGGGGGTTTTCCTTCGATGTGGGATTCAAGCCAAAATCGGTTACAAGCAAGCTATTGGCCGAGCTGAGGCAAAAAGTCTCCACAGGGATGTATCTCTAGTATTACTCCATAGTTATAGATCATTTTATTTAGTCAAGTCCCTTAAGTTATAATATGTTTACATTTTTAATATATCAATTAAATAATTATATTATACATAACAATCTATATTTCTTGATTTTTTTTTCTTTTTATTCTTAGGGTCTGTTTGGTTGAAGGAATGAAAAATTGGAAGGATAAAGAATGGGAAATGGATAGAAAAGTGGGAGGATAGAAACGATTTAGTTTTCTTTCTTGTGTGTTTGATTGGAAAGATAAAAAAGTGGAGAGATGAAAAACTTATTTGTACAAGTTTATACTCATACCCTTATTAGATAGATATAAAATAAAAGTAAAAAATTAGAGGGAAAAAAAAAAGGATGAACCAAAAAAAAGAAAACTAAAACTATTGAAAAAAAAAAAATACAAACAGCAAGAACAACAACGCCAATAATAATAATAATAATAACAGAAGTTTCCAAAAGAAATAAGCCAAGGAAGAAAAAAAAAAAAAAAAACCCAAGGACGAGGCAAATGTAACAGAAATGAGTAGTACTAAAGAGAAAAAAACCAAAAAAAAATCAAAAAAAAATCAAAAAAAAACAAAACAAACAAATAAAAAGGCAAGATGCAATGCATAGAGGCTCTCTCACCGTGTCATCACTCTCACGTTTGTACAATGAATGCTTTTTGGTTTATCCTCTGTGATGGTTGTCTTTTCAATTTTCTTGAGAAAACATTTTGGTAGACACCTGGGCTCTACTAGTTTTCTTTTCATCAATCATTTCAACCAAACATCTCATAATTTTATTTTCTTTCTCATTTTCTCTCAATTTTTTTCCATCCTCCTTAAAATCTACTCAACAAAACATAGTTTTAGTGTCATTAGTGACACCTAATAATAAAAGTAAAATTAAATCTCCAAATATTAATGATGTCATATACTAGAACAATTATTACATATGAATCTTCCAAAAAATTATTTCAAACTAGGGACTTAACCGTAGTTTTCATACCCTAGCCGTTCAATGAATCAAAAAAGGGAGAGGTTCAAGATTTTTAATGTTAGATCGAGGTTCAACCAAGTTGTAAACACCGCATTTTGTACCCCTTACGACTCGAGCCCCCATTCCCCTATGATGGTAAAATTTTAAATCCCAAGGTTGGTTTAAGGCCTGATCTGATTATAAATTGACTTGAGGAAGGTTTTGTGGAAAATATAACTCTTTTATGAATAAAAAATAAAGCTATTTTTGCAAAATGAAGACCATGGAAACCCTAGGGTTGTGTACGCATACACGCATATGCGTACGTAGGTTTGATGTATGCGTATACATACATGGGCCTGCGTACATAGCTAGGGTTCTAGAAACTATGAAAGGCAAGTTTCCTATATTAAAGACTGAGGTTTGGAATGAATCCCATATCCTCAGGCCCTTGTTCCCCAATGAGGTAAAATTTTAAAGCCCAAGTTTGGTTTAGGGCCTGATCAAATTATAAATTGACTTAAGGAAGGTTTTGTGTAAAATATAACTCTTCTATGAATAAAAAATAAAGCTATTTTTGAAAAATAAAGACCATGGAAAACCTAGGGTTGCGTACACATACACTCATATGCATACGTAGGTTTGATGTATACATACGCATACACAGGCCTGCGTACGCAACTAGGGTTCTAGAAACTATGAAAGGCAAGTTTCCTGCATTAAAAACTGAGGTTTGGAACGAATCCCATATCATCTGAGAGATGTTCCAAACCCCTATTTTCTTAATATAAAAATCCATACATGGTACATTTTCAAAATACATAAAAAATCTTAAGGGAAAACCTAAGATTTGCTAGAAATAATGAATCAAAGAGGGAGTTTTTCACAAAATATCCTTAAGTCAATTTTCATTTGATTAGGACCTTTTCTGGTCTTGATCTTTTGAGTTTAAGATTAATAATCACTTTTGTATTTGATTGTGAATAGATTGAATGAGGGGAACGATCAAAATCAAGCTTGAAAATCTTCTTGTTTGAGGTATTAAGTTCTAACCTTTTTCTTCTCATTTCTCTATTTTAATTATTATTATTATTATTTTTTATTTTTTTTTTTGGTTTTCTTACTTAGTTTGTACCCCTTACGACTTGGGTCACTATTCTCCAATGATGGTAAAATTCTAAAGTCTAAGGTTGGTTTAGGGCCTGATAAGATTATAAATGGACTTGAGGAAGGTTTTTGTGGAAAATATAACTCTTTTATGAGAAAATACAACTATGTTTGGAAAGTAAAGACCACAAAAACCCTAGGGTTGTGTAAGCATACACACGTATGTGTACGTAGGTTTGATGTATGCGTAGTCATACACAGGCATGCATATGCAGTTAAGGTTCTAGAAACTATGGAAGACAAGTTTTCTACATTAAAGATTGAAGTTTGGAACGAATCTCACATTGTCTAAGAGCTATTCCAAACCCCTATTTTATTAATATAAAAAGCCATACATAGTACATTTTCAAAACACATAGAGAATCCTAAGATTTGCTAGAAATAGTGAATCAAAGAGAGAGTTTTTCACTAAATATCCTCAAGTCAATTTTCATTTGATTGGGACAGTTCTGGTCTTGATCTTTTGAGTTTAAGATTACTAATCACTTTTATATTTGATTTTGAATAGATTGACTAAGGGGAAGGTCAAAATCAAGCTTAAAAAGCTTCTTGTTTTAGGTATTAAGTTCTAACCTTTTTCTTCTCATTTCTCTATTTTAATTATTATTATTATTATTATTATTTTTTTTTTTTTTTTTTGGTTTTCTTGCTTAGTTTGTACCCTTTACGACTCGGGTCACCATTCCCCAATGATGGTAAAATTCTAAAGCCTAAGGTTGGTTTAAGGCCTGATAAGATTATAAATTGACTTGAAGAAGGTTTTTGTGGAAAATATAACTCTTTTATGAAGAAAATACAGCTATGTTTGGAAAATAAAGACCACGGAAACCCTAGGGTTGTGTAAGCATACACACGTATGCGTATGTAGGTTTGATGTATGCGTACACATACATGGGCATGCGTACGCAACTAAGGTTCTAGAAACTATGAAAGACAAGTTTTCTGCATTAAAGATTGAAGTTTGGAATGAATCCCACATCGTCTAAGAGTTGTTCTAAACCCTTATTTTATTAATATAAAAAGCCATACATAGTACATTTTCAAAACACACTGAAAATCCTAAGAGAAAACCTAAGATTTGCTAGAAATAGTGAATCAAAAAGGGAGTTTTTTACTAAATATCCTCAAGTCAATTTTCATTTGATTGGCATAGTTTTGGTCTTGATCTTTTGAGTTTAAGATTACTAATCACTTTTGTATTTGATTTTGAATAGATTGACTAAGGGGAAGGTCAAAATCAAGCTTGAAGAGCTTCTTTTTTAAGGTATTAAGTTCTAACCTTTTTCTTCTCATTTCTCTATTTTAATTATTATTATTATTATTATTATTATTATTATTGGTTTTCTTGCTTAGTTTGTACCCTTTACGACTCGGGTCACCGTTCCCCAATGATGGTAAAATTCTAAAGCCCAAGGTTGGTTTAGGGCCTGATAAGATTATAAATTGACTTGAAGAAGGTTTTTGTGGAAAATATAACTCTTTTATGAAGAAAATACAACTATGTTTGGAAAAGAAAGACCACAGAAACCCTAGGGTTGTGTAAGCATACACACGTATGTGTACGTAGGTTTGATGTATGCCTACGCATACACGGGCATGCGTACGCGGCTAAGGTTCTGGAAACTATGAAAGACAAGTTTTCTGCATTAAAGATTGAAGTTTGGAATGAATCTCACATCGTTTAAGAGCTATTTCAAACCCCTATTTTATTAATATAAAAAGCCATACATAGTACATTTTCAAAACACATAGAGAATCCTAAGAGAAAACCTAAGATTTGCTAGACATAGTGAATCAAAGAGGGAGTTTTTCACTAAATATCCTCAAGTCAATTTTCATTTGATTGGGACAGTTTCTGGTCTTGATCTTTTAAGTTTAAAATTACTAATCACTTTTGTATTTGATTTTGAATAGATTGACTAAGGGGAAGGTCAAAATCAAGCTTGAAAAGCTTCTTGTTTAAGGTATTAAGTTCTAACCTTTTTCTTCTCATTTCTCTATTTTAATTCTGTTTTCTTTTGGTTTTCTTGCTTAGTTTATGTTTTAACTTATTTAGGAAGCCTAGGGTTTAGTAGCTTTTTGTTTTAAAGCATGCTAGGTTGTTAGATTTTTAGTTTTAAAATTCTGCTCTATTCTGTGTTCTTGTTTTTTGGGTCAGGGTTCTTCAAGGCTCGTCTACATGCGCATGCTTCCTGCATGCGTATGTAGGCTCAAAATATGTATACACATACAATTGGCCTACGTACGCAAGCCTATGTATGCTCAAGCATACTCATTCCCAGAAACTCTAATCTAAGTTTTCTGCTTCTTCTTCTTTGTTTCTTTCACATAACATGCGTTCGTTTTGACCTTTTTTTTTTTTTTTTTAATGTTTTTGAGTCCCTATTTCTCTGTTTCGTTGTTTGTTTGCCTTTAACATCTAGATTGGGGTTTCTCTTCAATTATTTCTTTGTTTTGTCATGAACATGCATTAATACGATCATGCATTGTTGCATAGGTGCTGAGATGCAGTAAGGTAAGGCATGCATTCACATGAGCATTCATTGTTGCTTTGGATGATGAGTATGAACATGCCTTGTTGGATGATGTGCTTTAGGTGTTGAAAGATGTCATATGCTTTGTTTAAATCCAATATGCCTATGTTTTTGTCATATACCTTGTTGCCATGCTTCTACCCTTGTGATTTCTTGTTTGCTTGCCACCTTAGATGAGATGAATGATATGCATGATAAATGTAAGGTAGGGTTTTATGATGATAGATTTATGTTATGGTTTGAGATGAAATGCCATGTTAACTGTTAGATGTATGTTAGTGAGTGTGTGTGTGAGTATAAAGTGCAATATTGAATGTGTCTTTAATAAGATTAAAATGTAAGATACAATAAGTGAAAGCTGACCCACGGGTTGGGTGGTTTTGGGTGCCTAACACCTTCTTAAAATCCTACATAAACTCCGAACTCATACTTTAGTAGTAAGATCAGTCCTTCCACATTAGGGCGCTATGTAAATGATTCCTAGACCTAATTTAGGTGGTGACTCCATCTTTTCCACGCCCCCGTCCACTCAGCTGAGGCATACCCCCCTTTCCTCCCAAGGAGGGAAATACAGCTGGCGCCCACACAAGGTCAAACCATGATGACTTTATAATTAATTTAATAGTAATAAAATACAAATAAAGGTATTAAAATGGTAAGCATTAACAAAATTTTACTAAAAATATGTCTTAAAAATTTTTAACAACTTTCAAATGAAATTTCACCATTTTTATAAGGTTAATAGAAAATAATAAAGTATAAACAAGTGTAAAAAAAAAAAAAATTGTGTTTAGTAACCTTTCAAATAAAAAAAATAGTCTAAAATAAAATCATTTTCAACATATACATATAAATTGTATATTCAAATTTAAAAAGCATAATTCTTGAACTAGTAATAAAATTATCAAATATTAATAGATTAAGATGAAGGTAATATGAAAAATTGAAAAATTATAATTTAAACTGATAATAAATATAATAAGAAATCCTAGATGGACACACCAAAGGGGCTCCTACATAGGCTGCTTGAAAGAAGGGGGATCCCATGTTCTATCCCTCGCCTCAACAAATTTGTAATTTTTTATATCTAAAGTGGCATGAGAGTATGAACCATAAATTAGAGTTAAAAATTCGAATTTTCACCCAGTTCAGGGTTTACCAGGTCGGACCAGTCGGTCTGGTCTAGGTCTAACAACTTTGGACTTAACAACTTACGCTGCCCCCGGACCCTACAATATTTTCAACTTATGTTTTGGAACAGTAATATGGATGGGCCCAACACCACACCTATGTTTTATAATTGAAAAATCTAGGACCGTATGTTCCTTCCACACAATTTTACTACTGTAAAATTGTGATTTACAACTATATTTTTTGTATGCTTTAATTTCGTGTCAAATTTAATTGTAATTTTGTTTAATCATTTCCCAATATTTATTGTGGGATTTAATGTAAGAGTCGTGTGTGAGAGGTTTGTGAAGACCCGTGAAGAATGAGATTTTACGACTAGCTCGTGAGTGACAACCCACGAAAGGCCACGTGAGAAATACATATTGGAATTTAAATAGTCTCATGCCAGGCTGGAATTCGCGAGTCACTTCGCAACTTAAACCAAGTTGCGAGTGACTCACAAAACTCACTGCCTAGAGCTTTTTAAAGTGTGTTTTTCTCATTCCTTTACCAACACTATATAAGCCCACATTACCCACAAAATCGTAAGCACTTTTTCTAAGGAACTTTTGAGAGAGAAAACCCTAGCTATGCACTTGAGAGTTAGAGATTGTAAACCCATAATCATCTACACCATTTCTCTAAAGTTTTCCTCTACTCTTACCTCTCCATTTACACATCCTCGAGAGGTTCTTAAACACTTATCTCACCCATTCTAAGTGTTGAGAGAAGTTTTGGTGCGTATAGGAAACTTTGGAAGAAGCCAGTGATTGGTGGATGCAATCTAGAACTAATTACGGGATCCAAATAACTAGTGAAGACATGGCTCTGTGAATCCCGTTGGTAGCTGAAACTTGGAGGGTTCAAGTACATTGGGTAGATTAGTCTTGGAGGGTCTTTTTGATATTTGTGTACTCCAACTTTATTCACTAGTGGATTGATTTCGTCTTGGAGGGCCGTGGAGAGGTTTTTCACTAAGTACTTCAATTTCCTCTTCGATAACACGTCACGGTGTTGTCTTGTGTTTGCATCTCTCTTCCCTTACTCTTTAAGCTTTATATTTATCATTGCTTACTTATGGCTATGGCTTAGAGGGTAGTTCAGGTTATTGTGTATCATTTACTCTTGTTCCACACTTAGATAAGTTAGAGTAAAAGTAATTAAGCCATGTTTTTAAAATTAAGGGTCTAAATAAGTTATAGTGTTTTATACTATTTGAGCTTTCAATTGGTACCAAAACGGGTACATTTTTTGGATTTTGTTATCCTTGTGTGATCCTAGACCCCGTTTGAGATGGTTAGATCTCAATCCCTCAACGCACCTCCTTTCTTTGATAAGAGTAACTATGCATTTTGGAAAGTATGTATGAGTGCTTTTCTATATGCCATTGATAAGACACTTTGGGATACCATTGAGAATGGCTGAGTGAGACCAACAACACCCAAGGCCGCTGCCCTTGCTTTGGAAAATGCTAATAGCAAAACTATTAATGCAATTTTCTGTGGTGTTTCAACTGATGAATTTCACAAGATCTCTCACATCTATGTTTTATAAAATAAAAATTTGGGACCGTATGTTCCTTCCACACAATTTTACTACAATTATGATACGACAATTATTGTTTCAGAACCAATAGACATCCGACTATAGTTTACTTCGTTAGAGTATTTGCATCAGTTCTTACAAAAATTTCTATTTATTATAGCATATGAACCAAAATTTTTTATTTTACATACTCACTTTTCAAAACACTCCATATGATATTATTTATTTTATACTACATTTCATTAAAATATCAAATTTTCATATTCTTTTAATTGTTTCTCTTTCTTCATACACAACAACCACCATCTACTCTCTTCCTTCATTAGACCTCCACCACTCACAACTCGCCACATGGTGAGTTGTGACACAAAATTATGCATTTTTATGTGTTCATAGCATTACTCCATGATTTGAGGGGTTTGATTTGAAGCAAGACCTTAAAAATTTGTTGACATCCCACAAAAGACCAAAGTGTACGTCTTACTGAGAAGCTTATAGATTCAGTGTAGCGGTTAAGAGTGGCTTACCACTTCGAGCAAGAGATAGAAAGGTTATGAAATGCCATTGATGAAAGTCCTTGTTTAACCACTTTGCTCGATAGTCCTTTGCTTATCTACTATGATCATTTCTTTGAATCCTCTTAATGATCCAACAACTCAACAACTAGCAACGTCTTGCGCTAATACTTAGGGATAGGCTATTACTAGTCCAATGCCGACTTAAGAGCACTCACAGCAGTGGTGCTAAATAGTTATATTGCTAAAAATATAGCTATTTAGCAACACTAATCACAAAAGTAGAGCTACAACAACGGAGGTAAAGTTAAAAAATTTAGCTTCTCAACTACAGTGCACATCTAAAGATAGATGTGCACTGTAGCTCAAAGGCAAAATATATATATATATATATATATATATATATTTAATTGGTTTCTCTCTTCTTTTATTAAATTAAGCTTTTCTCTCTTTCTTTCTTTTTTCTTTCTTCTTCACCAAACCAAACCCAGCACTTCTCCCTTTCAAATTTTTTTTTTGTTCCTTCCTCCAGCCATTTTTTCTCTATTTTTTCTTTCTACTTCACCTTTCTTCTTCACTAAACCCAGCCCTTCTCTTCTCTACCTTCATTTTTTTATTTCTTTCTTCCTCCAACTCCTCACCACTCCTTAGCCACTACCTGCCAATTCGCCGACGACCCAAGCCTGGTGGTTTTTTTTTTTTTTTTTTTTAAATCAGAGTTGTGGGTGGTGGTTGTTGAGGTGGGTTTGTGGTGGTGGTGGTGGGTTGTTGATTGGGTTGTGTTCGTGGGTTGTGTTTATGGTCTGTATTCGTGGTGGTGGTGGGTTGTCCCAAGCCATTACTGTGGGCGGTTGTTGTTGGCTGTGGCGGTGGTGTGGGTTTTTTTTGTTGGTTGTCCCTAGGTTTTTTTGTTGCTGGATTTGTGGGTTTGTTGAATTTTAGTTGTTTTTATGTGTGATTTTGGTTGGTTTTGAGATGATTTTGTTGTAAATTTGATGGATTTAGGTTGTGTTAATGGTGGCATATAGACAGTGGAGGTGGTTGTGGGTTGTGGGTGGCAGTGGAGGTGGCTGGGGTCTCGGGTTTGTTTATTGTTCTTCAGAATCTTCAGATGATCGGTTTGTGGTGTTCTTTTTTTTTTTTTTTTTTTGGTAGTGGAATGTATTATTTTATTATAGTAGATATATTATTTTATTATGATGTTTATATTATTTTATTGTGTTGAAAGCTAAAATAGATCTACTACTGCTGGATGTTTTATAAAATGAGTAGGTAAAATAAATAAAATGACTTTTTATAATGTCAAATAACTAAAAAAATAACTCCACTGTTGTGGATGCTCTAACACACACCATGTGCTACTCAAGTTCAGGGTACTATGTGGAAGACATTTTTTTTTTTTTTTTTTTTTTTTTTTTTTTTTTTGTTTTGAGAAACTATGTGGAAGACTTTTACATTCAATTGGGGGCCTCTGACGTCATTAATAATTATACAACTGTATTGCAATACAATTTCAAATTGCAATACAGGTGATATAGTACATACCCTTAGAAAAAACATTATTCATATTCAATTTGTTGGCATTTCTTAAATTAGCTCAGGTGATAGTACATACCCTTAAAAAAAAGTCATTATCCATAAATAAATAAAAAATTGTTGGCATTTCTTAAATGGGAAACCACGTTCTCTTTAGAATTCGAAATTGCAATACACACCATCGAATTCCTTCCAAGCCAGATATACCTTACTCTTAAAGCACCGGCTAGATTAACTCAGAAACTGATCAGATGGGAGAGACCTGCTACTGGTTGGTTGAAGTTGAATACTGATGGTTCTGCGTCAGAAACCTTGGGAGTTGCTGGTGGTGGAGGTGTAGTAAGGGATGAAAGAGGGAACTGGGTGATTGGGTTTGCTAGAAACATTGGGAGAGCCTCAAGTTTCACTGCCGAGCTCTGGGCCCTTCGTGATGGGCTCTCTATCTGTTTCGCTAGAAACTTCCTTATGGTGGAAGTTGAAATGGATGCTAAAGCCATAGTAGATATGCTCACTAGTTTCAGTAATGCCAACTTAGCTAACTCTCCTCTTGTGGATGATTGCAGGCAACTAGCATCCCAATTACTCTAGATTCGTATCAAGCACTGCTACCGCGAAGCTAATATGTGTGCCAATAGCCTTATTAGGATGGGAAGTGAAGGAACATACGGTCCCAGATTTTCTTTTATAAAATGATGCTGGGCCCATCCATATTACTGATCCAAATCATAAGTTGAAAATATTGTAGGTGTGAACATACGATTCATACTCTCATAAGTTGAAAATATTGTAGGTGTGAACATACGGTCCCAAATTTTCTATTATAAAAGGTAGGTGTGAACATACGGTTCATACTCTGATGCTGTTCAAGTTTTTTACAATATTTTAAAAATTACAAGTCAATTGAGGCGAACGATAAAACCTAGGATCCCCCTTCTTTCAAGAAGTCTATACCTACACGCTAACCAATACGTTAGGCCCCTTTGGTGTGTCCTTGTAGGATTTCTTATTATATTTACTATCAGTTTAAATTATAATTTTTCAATTTATCATATTACCTTCATCTTAATCTATTACTATTTGATAATTTTATTAGTAGTTAAAGAATTATGCTTTTTATATTTGAATATACAATTTATACATTTATATTGAAAATGATTTTATTTTAGACTATTTTATTATTTGAAAGATTACTAAACACAAATTTTTTACACTTGTTTATACTTTATTATTTTCTATTAACCTTATAAAAGTGGTGAAAATTCATTTGAAAGTTGTTTAAATTTTTTGAGACATATTTTTAGTAAAATTTTGTTAATGTTTACCATTTTAATACCTTTATTTCTATTTTATTACTACTAAATTAATTATGACGACATCATGGTTCGACCTTGTCCAACCTTAAAAACTTTGAACCTTTCTCTTTTTCGGTTTATTGAACGATCCAGGTCTGAAAATCATGGTTAAGTCCCCAGTTTGAAACAATTTATAGGAAGATTCATATATAATAATTGTTCTAGTATATGGCATCATTAATATTTGGAGATTTAATTTTACTTTTATTATTAGGTGTCACTAATAGTAAAAGCCATTAATTTTTTTTTTTTTTTTTTTTTGGTTTGTAGAGAGAGGTCACAAAGAGCAATAATATTTTCTATTTTTATAATATTTTTTTTTAATCTATGTTAATCTTTATGGTAAATAAAGAAATGATATGTCTACAACATTTCTTATATGACAGGTTATTACAAGTTGTTATTGTTGGCATAAAAAAGTAATTTCAATGATAATAATTAAACAAATTATTAAATTTCAGAAAAGCAATTAAATAAAAGTGCAGAATAAAAGAAAGGTCTTACCATTTGGTGCCCCTTCTTTCTGTAGTAGTACATGTCTTCCCTCTCTTTATGCCCCCATAATCCTCTTCTTTTATAGTCAAGAAACCCTAATTTCTTGTTTGCCATTGATAGAGAGAGAAAGAGCTCTCAAGGATTTTAGAAAGAACCCACCTTATCTCTGTAGAGAAAGGAATTGACAAATATAAATCTAAAATATATGAAATAAAAAAAAAACATAAATATTAAATAAAAATAGTCACAATTTAAAATTCCAATTTAATTAGCTCATCTTTTTGAGTTTTAATTAGGAACTAGAACGTAATTTTGAAAATAGATAAAATGTCAAATTTTCTTAGACCCAAGGTATTGAGTGAGCACTCCCTCCTCCTTAGAACCACCATAAAAATTCTCTTCTCTCATCGTATGGACATTGCGTGTAGGTGTTATCTCATCCATAAACTTTTTTTTTTTAAATGTTATTATGATATTAATTTAGGATCAAAGTAGGCTATTTAAATTCCTTGAATATGCTTGAATGTTGTTCATATATGTTCTTCGCTTGTTCTTGGTTGTTTTTTACATGTTCATGTATAACAATAGCTTTGATATTAAATTGATATCCAAAATATGAAAAAAATATTAACTTCATAATTTTCTCAAATGCTTGAATCTAAGATGTCACCATTCATACACATTTACTAGAATTTATTTTTCAATCGAAATGTGAGGATGAATAAATGGATTTAAGGTTTATCACCTTCATATTTTGTAACCTAGTCTCTGAACTTAGATGAAGTGGTCCAGATTAGTTCTTATCCATGTAATTTTCAATTCTTATAATGTAACTAGAAAACAAAGCCATTAAGTTTTCCTAAATTGTATTTAGGATCAAAGCCATGTAAAATCTAGTTATATTCAAAATTGATGTAAAATATTTTCAATTAATAAAATGATTAATTTTTCTTTTTTCTTTTCTTATTTTTCCAAGAATTAAATAAATGGTGAATTCATTGTAAAACATTTGATCTAAGGGGAAATGTATAATCAATCGCACCTTTATTATGAGAGACACTGACATGACTCCACCCACTTACGTGAGTTTGGTCTAAACAATGACTAAACAATGAATTCAAATGGTCCATGAGCACAGTCTCTTGCAGTACTATCAATGAAGTAAGTGGGTAATGGGTATCATACTATTTAAAGAGAGAGAGAGAGAGAGAGATGCATGATAAACAGCCACATATTTCGCTTGAACCAAAAAAAAAAAAAAAATGGAAGTAAGTAGGCGTGGTTTGTGTGGACCACATATTTCGGTACCTATTGCCACAAATGTAAAATGCAATACAACACCAGCAAAGCAGAAACACCAAAACTAGTAAAGGCAATGCAACGCCGACACAAATAGAAACAATTAAACAAGTTAAAATTAGAGTAACAAACACAACAGTGACAAATTTTTTCAAGGCAAACCTCAAACCTGAAGAGAATGGCTGGAACAGAGAATCCGATGCATAACAGAATCAATAAATACAAAGAAAGATTAAAAGAAAAAGCAATTTGTTCGAACGATATTGTCAAAAAAAAAAAAAAAAAAAGAGAGAGGTCACAAAGAGAAATAATATTTTCAATTTTTTATAATATTTTTTTAATCTATGTTAATCTTTTCGGTATAATTTATTACTCCTAAATGAAGGCCTTCTTTCCCCATTTTCCCTTCTTTGACATTTTTTTTGTTCCTTGTGCATTGGGTATAATTTGGAGTTTAATTAATACATTTTATAGAATAATTAACCTTTTTGTTTTTTGTTTTTAGTTCTTTGAATAGATTTTATAGAATTAATCTTTCTATTTTTTTTTTTTAATAAAAAACTAACCTAATTGGTTAAAATTTAAAAGCCTTTCTCAATTTGGGGGTTTTAAGCAGTTGCCTAACTCGTTTAAGGCAGGAGCACCCCCAAAATTAGTTGGGACAAAGTCCTGGACACCTAGTACCAATTAAAAAAAAAAAAAAAAATTTGTCTTTATATAAAAGGTACTCTCCTGAAGTTTTCTTTATATAATCTATCATCTGTTCACTTTCAAGGAAGCAAAGCCCTCTCTTCCCCCCCCCAAAAAAGAAAAAAGCAGCACCCTCTTGAGTCTTCTTGATGGAACTACGAATTCCTTATTCCTTTCCCTCATGTCTTGCTACATTAAATCACCAAAGAAATGCAACTGCACTAACAAGGAAACATACGAAAAGAGGCAAGCAATGCCTATCAGTATTACCCTCCTTCATTATCGTCTCAGCAAAGTTCAATGAAACACAAGTGAATCAACGACGATCAGCTAATTATCACCCAAGTATTTGGGATCAGAAACTCATTGAGTCCTTTACCACTCCCTACTCAGTAAGTCCACTTTCTATATAACACTATTCCACATTTATTATGACATATATATGCACTAATTATTTATATTTACTATAATGAATATTTGGTTGTGTTGTGTTGCAGTATGAGATCCATGCCACTCGGCTTGAGGGGTTGAAGAAAGACGTTAAAACTTTGTTGACATCCACAAAAGACCAAAGTGTCTTACTGAGGCTTATAGATTCAATGCAGCGGCTAGGAGTGGCTTACCACTTTGAGCAAGAGATAGAAGAGGCTTTGAAATTTCAACGTCCAGATGTTACTAGCGATCTTTACACAGCCGCATTGCATTTTCGGATTCTAAGAGAACGTGGTTTCCCAGTTAGCTCAGGTGATGTTACATACTGTCATTCATGTAACTAGGGGATAAGGAGTGAGGATTTGTTGGGGCCAAAACATGAATATTTTTGGGTAAATTATAAAAACCCAAGAAAATTGAATGTCAAAGTATTTATCACTAAAGGGCCAATATTTTTTGTACTAAAAAAAATCAATTAGTGTTACCAAGTAGAAAAAAGAAAAATTGTTTCTCAAAAAAAAAAAAAAGTAGAAAAAAGAAAAAGAAAAAAATAAAGAGATAAAATTTGAAAATAAAAATAAAAAGCATACAACAATCCTTTAAGTGGATACAGATAGCGTGACATGACTAAAAATTCAAAGTGGCAAATTTCTAAGAGTATTAGTATTAATGGAGCTAAAGAAATTAGTTTTTAGTATCTAAAAAAGCCACCTTATTTATTTTAATTAACTTACCATTTCACAATTCACCATACATCAATAATCTTATTTTTCGTAACACAACTAAATACTATTCATTTATTTATTATTCTCTCTCTCTCTCTCTCCAACAGCCACTAACCAAACCCACAACCCTCTCTCCACTTCTCTGTCTCTCTATCTTCTCCCTCTCTTCAACCCACAGCCACCATCACGGCACCACCACCACAAAACCAGTGAAGAAGAAACCATCTTGGAAGAACAAAAAAAAAAAAAAAAAACAGCAAAGAACCACCCATTGCCATCCACCATCATGAACCACCATCACAAACCACCGGATTGACACCCACTGCCAAAACCACCGGAGTGAGAGAAGAGAGGAGAGAGGAGAGATTGGGGTGAAGGTGAAGATGAGAGGATCGGTCAAAGAAGAGAGAGAGAAGTCTGAAGAAAGAGAAAAGGGAGAGAGAGAAAATATATAATAATGAAAGAAAGGAACACACTGAATATTTTTTTTACAACTTTGTTGCTACAGTAGACTATGAAAGATGATAGTATACTGTAGCAATTTTGTTAAATTTTTTAACAATAACACCATTGATGTAGCTTAGCTTTTGTGGTTTGTGGTGCTAAAAATAAAAATTTGGCTTTTTAGCACCTTCAATGCTAACGCTCTAACATTGAATTCTAAACATCAAAGAAGTAAATTGTAATACCAAACACTTATGGTCCAAGTCACCACTTTATTTTTGGAGAAATTACCATTTTGGGTTCACTTTCAATTTGGTTCTCACTTTTTCCAAGCAATTAATTTGGTCCTATTATTTTTAATTTGCTGTCAAGTTAGGCCTTACCATCTACTCACTAACAGGAAATGCCTATTTGGCCAACAATTTGCATTGTTGGCATGCCTAATATTAAAATATTAAATGAGATGTTGACGTGTGCAAATTTTACTAGACACATTAGCGAAAATGGCAAAAACAAATGTCACATCAGATTTTAAAAATATTTTCTTTTCTTTACCATTTTTTTCCATTTTTTTATTTTTTTTCTTTTAATTTTCTTACAATTTTTTTTTTAACCAAACATAATTTCGCTTTTATTTATTTTTTGAAATTTCTTGGTAACAAAATATAATCTAGTTCAACAATAGTAGATTAACACACACACACACATATATATCAAATTGTTTCTAACCTTCAATTTGACTTTGAATTACAACGAAACTTATGTTAACAATCAAAAAAGATCAAATTAATTCCACAAATTTTAGCCAAAATCCCCAAGTTCAAACTAATCCCTAAAATCTTCACCTTGAAACCCAAATTCATCACCACCCCAACGCTAACTTTCCAGCACCACCACTAAACCCAACAACAACAACAACAACTGATCCAATTAAGCCCTCTAACCCACATCTCCTCATCTCAAGCCCAAGATGCAAGGACCCAACCTTGCATCACTATTGCCTTGTGCAATTGTAGCAACCCCCGAGCCTTTGTAGCCTCCTTTGTTAGTTGTAGAGCCCCTACATGGTTGGTTGGAGCAAGAGTGATTGTGTCAGAGTGGCTATAGTGTCAAAGAAGATCAATTTAATTTACTTCTTCAAATTTATATTTCAAATTTGAGATCACAAACCAAAAATTCGAAATGAAGAAACGCAAATCCAATACTGAAACCCTAAAAACCAAAAAAGAGAGAGAAAGGAAATAAACATGTTGTGGAAATGAAGATATGAGAAATGAGAGAAGAAGATTGAGAGCAAGTTAAACGAGAGAGGAAGATTGAGAACAAGATACCTAATTTATCTGTGTATCTATTAACAATAATAATCGATCTATGGAAAATGTTGTAGAGAGGAAGATACGAGAAATGAGAAACTCTCTTTACCATAATTTCTCTTTCATATTTTAAATTCTTTTTTTCCTTCTTTAAAATTGAGAAATTGATATTTTTTCATTTGAATTCTAATGTTGCATTTTTTAATTGTCAAATAAAATTTTTTATTATGTTTTTTGCCACATAAGTTTTTAGTGTGCCAATAATGCAAATCCTTTGCCACATAAGCATCTTTTTTTGTAAGTGATTGGTAGGTACTGACTTGACAACAAGTTAAAAATACAAATGACCAAATTGACTGTTTGGAAAAAGTGAGAACCAAATTGAAAGCGTCTCCAAAATGTAGAGACCAAAATGGAAATTTTGCCTATATGTTTTTAGATTTTTTTTTTTTTTTAAAATATCAGTTTTGGGTCATAAATTTTGTAATCTAAAGTTTGAAATATTTATATATTAATTATACAAATATAATTTTTATTTTGAAAGAAAATTCTAGGGGGGACTCTTGCTCCCCTTAGACATAATGTGTTTTCTCCCAAAATCTAACCATATATGCAGGGTTCTTAAATTTGGAATCTTAACTAAATCAGTGGGAAGGCATTGTGAATTGGAATGTATGTTAAAGAATCATTAAAATAATTATAAAAATTTATATATTTGATACAATCTAACTTCCACACTTTACATCTCTACTACCAATCATTTTTTTTAACAAGATTATATATTTCTAAGCACAAATGCTCAAAAGTCAATTACTATGGTACTCCTATAAAAACACTAGTTCCTTTTTATTTGATTTGAGGTTCTCTTTATTAGCCTTGTTGGCTAAAAAAAATTGCATGATAAGTTAGAAGATAGAAAAGTAAGGTGACAGAAAATGTAGAAATGACAGAAAATATTTCAGTTTTCTCTCATATATGTTTGGCTACTTTGATTGAGGATGAAAAAATGAAAAGATATAAATATAATCTAAATAAATTTATTGTTATACCCTTATCACATCAAGAAGGGATATAAAGATTATAATTAAAATGGGTAAATAGTAAATTTAATGTCTTATAAATTTTTTCTTCCACTTTTCCTCCTAATTTGGAAGGATGGATTTTGGTGGGTCAAGCTGAAAAAGACCACACAACCTCATTTTTCTACATCCATTTTCCATCTCCCTTTTTCATCTAACCAAACGGACAAAAAATAGTAATATAGTAGGTTAAAATATATATATATATATATATATATATATTTGGAGTGATTTGATCAAGAAAACATTTAACATGGAAAGACAAAAATGATAAAATAAAATAAAATCATTAAATTTATTTAAAGAAATTAAATTAAAAATTCAAGGGTATTTGTTCTCTTGTTTGCTGTATTTGATTTTTTCAACCAAAAAAAAAAAAAAGACAAAAACGATGAACAAAACAATCCAAGTGCCAAATGCATCACTTTGGGGATCATGAAGAAGGAAAGGTCTTTAATATATTTGTGTATCTTGATTTTGTTTGAAGGGACTTTAAACAATTCGTTTCTGGGTGCATGATGGTGGTAAACAGATGTGTTTGACAAATTCAGAAGCCGAGATGGGAGATTCATAGACAGCTTAAGCAGGGATGTGGAGGGACTTTTGAGTTTGTATGAAGCCTCGCACCTTAGAATGCATGGAGAAAATATATTGGAAGAAGCCAGGGATTTTAGTATCAAAAACCTGAATTTATTAATGGAAAAATTGGACAGTAATTCAGCTAAGAAAGTGAAACAGTCACTGGAAATCCCCTTATATTGGAGGATGCCTAGAGTTGAAGCTCGGAACTTTATTGATGTCTATCAAAAGGATAATACAAAGAACTTGACCTTACTTGAGCTGGCTAAGTTGGATTACAATTTAGTGCAATCCGTGTATCAACAAGAACTCAAGGAGTTAGAAAGGTCGGACTTACTTTGCTCCATATATAAATGCTTTAATGGAAACTTGCAATAAGATTAACATGTTTGAAATTTGATTCATCAGGTGGTGGAGAGACTTGGGTTTTAAAGACAAGCTAACTTTTTCAAGGGACCGAGTGATGGAGAATTATATGTGGGCCGTGGGTATCATTTTTGAGCCCCAGTTCTCCAAGTGCAGGATAGGCCTCACCAAATTTGTATGCATATTACTAGTTATTGATGACATGTATGATGTATATGGATTGCTAGATGAGCTTGAATGCTTCACCGATGCAGTGAAACGGTATCATAGAAACATGATCATCAAGGATACTACTTTATTTTATCTTTTTCCTAATCATCACATTTTTTTTCCTTTTCAGAATTTCCCAACTGTCACTTTGATGATAAACATTGCTCCTTTTATCTGTGTTTTTTTTTTTCTTCCTTTTATTATATTTTTCGCAGATGGGAAATGAAGGCAATGGAGGACCTACCCGAATACATGAAGATTTGCTATGTTGCTATTCTTAACTTTGCTAATGAAATGGCTGGTGATGTAATCAAAGATCATGGCTTGAATATTCTGACCTATCTTATTGAAGAGGTAAGCTAATTCTACAAGGAAAAATATTATTTAACGTTCTCTCACACTCCTTGGATATGTACACTGTACAAATTATGGGTGAGTTTTAGTACAGCTTTTTTGTGTTTTTTGCGTGTTTTTTTTTTTTTTTTTGGTGTGTTTTTTTGTTTTTTTTTTTTTTTTTTCCCTTTTGTTTTAGTTTAGTTATATTTTATATATTTTAACTTTTAATTTTTTGTAAATAAGCTAGTTTTTATTTTATTTTATTTTTTTGTCTCATATTATACAAACTAGATTCTAATCTCATGCATATAGATGAGTTACATTTACAAATAAATATAACTAAATGCGTATTAAAATTTTATCAAGTTTATATATAATGTTTGTATATTTGGAAATATAAAATTACTAATAATAAAATAAATATAAGTTTATTTGAAACAAATGAAAAAAAAAAAATCATTTAAATTGTTATTCATGAAACAAATTTAATTTTTTCAATTACTATAATAATAATAATAATAATATAAGAAAAATGAATCAATGAATGTAAATTTATTAAGGTTTATTAATTTTGATTCTACAATTTTCTCACATAGTAACTCATTGAGAATAAATTCAAATCGGATTACACCATCCAATTGTAGTTTGCCACGTCAGATTTTTACAAATAATAGATTAACACTACCACACACAATCAACCCTCTTTTCGAATGCTATCTTCAGAAATCAAATTCTCAAAATCCCAGGCTTCTTCCCTACATGCCACCGATTCAAGAAGCCACTAATGTTGTTGAGCTAGGAATCTTTTGGCGACACTACCAGACTTAAGGAGTCATCTTCTTCCTATAATTTTCTTCCTTTATCAAAACCCATTTCACAAAACCGTTCAATTTTAACAAATCAACACTTTGTTTTTAGATTTGCTTGAAGCTCCTCTTTTTTGGGTTTTTTGTTTTTTGGATGAATGAAGCACTCTTCAGTTTACGGTTAGTGTAGCTAGAGATGAATTTGTTGAAGTTGTACTTTTTACTACTCTTTGAACAATAAAGATGGAGGGTGTAAATGGGTTTTGTAAGAATATGAAACTACTTACATCAGATTTGTAAAATGAGTAAAGAGAAATTTGTTGAAGATGATACGCTAGCTTCAACAGATTTCTTCAATTTTGACAACGTTGCTAGAGGCGTTAGAGGTGCCAACAGCCTCTTGACTATGGCATGAATGGCTTTTATGGCCTGTTTGGACGGAGGGGGGAAGGAGGAGGAGTGAAGAGGAGTAGAGTAGAGTTGGCTAAAAATAAGCTAATTTTGTGTTAAATCTACTCTGCTCTACTTTACTCCCCCTTCCTCTCCCTCAATCCAAACAGACCATTAAGGATTTTGGAGGGGAGAGAGAGGTGGGTTTGTGGTGAGTTATTGGGAGAGGGGTGGGTTTTGAGAGAGAGGATGAGAAGGGGTAGAGATTGGTGGCAGCCATGGAAGGAAAATAAAGCTTAGAGAGAGAAAGAGAGAAAGGACTCTGGAGTTTTAAGTGGTTTATGGTTTTGTGTGGTGGGGTGAATTTGGTTTTCTCTAAATTGCTAATGTGGCACTTCCTCATTGGGGGCTGTAAAACCCACCTTTTAAGTCGGGACTAGACCAAATTGAACCTCTAACTCATTTAGCATAAAAAAAATTAAGAAATTAAATTGACACCTCTATTTTTGTAGCATAGTAAATAGTTGCATCAAAATTAAGAAAATTGGATGTAACACATTACATAAAATTATAATCTAATTTAAGATCTAACTGGATTTTCTTATAATTTTTGCTTTATATATATATATATGATTAGTTACGAGAAATAAATTGTTCACAAAAGGACAGATAATGTTCCACACTTAAACACTAGAAATTCACATCTGTTTAGACTGTCTACATTTAACATATGTTGACACATGTTAGGTACAAATAGTGTATAAGGGGAGCGTGAGACGATCAAAGCCCATTTCTCAATACTTTGAAATTTTAATTGAAGAGAAATGTTTGGACATTGTTTTTCTTAATAATCTTAATAATACAAGTAAAAAAAATACTAACTAAAATAGCACTGCTTAACACTTATTTAAGGAAATAACCTATGTGGATTTTCTTCAAGAGACTAGTCCCTACTCATCTCTTAAAGAGATGGGTTCTTTAAGCATGCATTCAACTAACTGAAGTTGATGCCGCCATTTTAAAAATTTTGGTCTACCTGGATCTTTGTTTTTTCAAGAGTCGAGTTCCAATTAAATATTAAAACATGGGACTCATCTTTTCAAGAAACGAGATCAACTTAAAACCCAAGAATAGTCACTTGAAGTGATAATAACAATGACTTTAGTGTTGTTCTTGGCCTAGTTATTAGCTTTTCCTGCAGGGAAAAATAACTAAATTTGAAATATAAGTTGATCAAAACAAAGGGGGAAAAAAGAAGAAGAAAGTAGGAAAAAAAAACAAGAAAATCATCTGTCTAAATAGATACTTATCAAAAGGTTGCTCATTAATTTATAGCTGAAGACAGAGGGACACCATGAAGAAACAAGGGAAGTTTGTTAGTTGGTGAAGTATATGATCAAAATTATGAGAAAATCAAATCTGGGTATTGAAGAGTATTAAAACTAGAAATTGAAAGAAGATTCTAGAGAAACTAAGGGAATTCAAGATGAGAGAAAAATGCTTTCATTGCTCAATCTGAGAAAATGAATACAACTGCTACCAAAATACACACTCTGCGTTTATATACAACAAAAACAGAGTAACTAACTACAAGAGAAAAAGGCAGGAAGCTAACTAACTAACCGTGAAATACGCAACCAATAAAATTATGACAAGTGTTCTAATCCTAACTGAATACATTTACACTCACGTGACACTCACACGCCTCACTCAAGCTTTCAAAACTACAAGCAGCTTCTGTAATTGTTCAATCCAAAACTTTGCCATTACATTAAATGACGTCACTCTTCCTTCAAGTCCTTTTATGTCGTTTTGGCCCTTCATGAACTACAGCCTTACTTTCTTCGTGCCGTTTTGATCATTCTTCAAGTTCTTGCTTTTGTTCAGCCTTGCCTTCCTTGAACCTGAAACACTCTTGGTAATCTTCTTCTCATCCTTTTTCTTAGTAGTCCCCCTCAAGACTAGAGCTGCTTCTGAAGTAGGCACAGCTACGGAGTCTTGGGAATGGTTTAGGATAATGTATGCTTGTATTGAAAACATTTATCAAACCCAATCTGCTCACCAAATTCATGAAAGCAGGTAAGCCAAGTGCTTTAGTAAAGACATCTGCTAACTGAAGATTAGTCCTTACATGGAAGGTCTTAATCATGCCTGCTTGAATCTTCTCTCTAATCAAATGACAATCTACTTCAATATGCTTCATCCTCTCATGAAACACAGGATTTGCAGCAATATGCAATGCTGCTTTGATATCACAATAGATGAGTGCTGCCTTAGTATGTTCAATTTTAAAATCTTCAAGCAAGTAAAACAACTAGGTGATTTCATAGCAGGTTGAAGCCATGGCTTGATACTTAGCTTCTGCTAAGGACCTTGAAACAACTATTTGCTTCTTTGACCTCCAAGAAATCAAGCTATTTCCAAGAAAAAACACAATATCCAATTAAGGATTTTCTAGTGTCTAGGCAACTTGCCCAATTTGCATCACAAAAAGCCTTCAATTGAAAATCTGATTCTTTTGGAAAATAAACCCCATGACCTGGAGTTCCTTTAATGTATTCTAACACCCTTTGTTCAGCTAACATGTGTGGTTGCCTAGGAGTACTTAAGAATTGGCTCAACCTATTAACTGCATAACAGATGTCAGGCTTGGTCAATGTTAGATACATTAGTCTTCCTATCAACCTTCTATACAAAGAAGGATCTTCAATCAAAGCATCTTCATCCTTGGACATCTTTAGATGCTGCTCCATAGGAGTTTTCATTGGTTTGCACCCTACCATGCCAGAATCTTGTAACACCTCCAGAGTATACTTTCTTTGATTTAGACTTATGCCCTTGTAATTAGAATGTCATCAACATATACTAGAAGGGCTGTGAAACAAGAGCCTTTGGAATGGACAAAAAGTGCATAATTTGACTTTGACAAAACAAAACCAAATGCTGTGATAGTGGCAAATAGCTTAGCATGCCATTGTCTGCTAGCTTGCTTCAAGTCATAAAGGGATTTCCTCAATCTACAAACAAGTGGTCTAGCAGATTTATTAGGACAGTCCCTCTTGTTGTGAAACCCCTGTGGCAGAGTCATGTACACTTCCTCATCCAAGTCCCCATGTAAAAAAGCATTGTTTACATCTAATTGATGTAAACCCTAACCTTTCACAGCAGCAATACATAATAGCACTCTAACTGACACAGATTTTGCTACTGGGGAAAAAGTTTCTGAGTAATCTAACCCTTTCTGTTGAGTGTACCCTTTAGCTACCAATCTTGCCTTGTATCTTTCCACTGAGCCATCTAGGTTGTATTTAATTCTGCAAACCCATTTGCACCCTATAGGTGTCTTGCCACTTGGTAAAGGTACAACATCCCAAGTATGGTTAAGCTCCAAGGTAGATATTTCCTTATCCATAGCCTGTTGCCAAGCTTTAAAGGCAACTGCTTGGTGGAAAAATTCTGGCTCAATCTCAGCACTTGCAACAAAAACAAAAACTTTGTGTGAAGTACTAATGTTAACATAAGAAATGTGCTCGTTGATATCATAAGGAGCACCAGGTGAAGGCTTACCAACAAGCAAATTATAGGTATAATCTTGCAAGTAAGAAGGAACTTTATGTACCCTAGTGGATTTTCTCAAGGGAATAGAAGGGGAAGCAATGGGAACAGGTAACTCAGGAGTGGAATCTAGAGAATCAGTAGGTGTGATGAGGGAATGGTCTACAAAATTGGTACAATCTACAGTAGGTATATTAGGACTGCTTATAGGATCTACATGAGGAGTGATAAGAGTGGTAGTGTGGTCATCAGCTAAAGTAATAGGTAAGACAGGTAAGGAAGTATCAAAACAGGTAGCTTGTGAAGGAATTGAAGTGCTTGGTAATAAAATGGATTCAGTGGGTGGAGAAGGAAATGTTGAATTTTGAGATTGAAACGGAAATATTGACTCATGAAGCTGAACATCCCTAGAAACAAATACTGAATGTGTGTCGACATCCATAACTTTGTAACCATTGACTCCAAAAGGATATCCCAAGAAAACACATTTTGTCGCTCTTGGAGAAAATTTACTTCTATGATAAGTTAAAGTAGGGCTGTCCACAGAAAACCGGTACCCGACCCACCCGCAAAAACCATCCGATTTGGCCCGAGTACCAGCCGACCCGACGCTGGTGACGGTCGACGGCGAGTCTCCGCCTCCAAAACCCGTAACCGGCAGGTCGGTTGGCGGGTTTTCCCCTCCAAAATCTGAAAAACCCGAACCGACTGGCGAAAACCCATAATCTGGTGAGAAACCCAGATTCCGGCAAGCAAAACCTAGATTCCGGCATTATTTGATAATTTCGGCGAGTTTTGAGATGTATTTTGGCTAGATCTTGACTAGATCCGGCGAGATTTCGCTAGATCTAGTTGAGTTCTTGGCTAGATCCGGCGAGATTTTGCCAGATCTAGTCGAGATCTTGGCTATTTTCAGCGAAAACTCGAAGGATTTGGCCGATTTTCATCATTTTCTTGCCGGAGTTTCTTTATTTTCCAGATCTCGACTCTGACCGAACCCGACCGTCGCTCATTGATGTTCCAACCCATCTGAATCGACTTCTCCGATGGTCGGCGGCGGGTTGAAAGTTTGCCCACCCGATCTGGTCGGGTCGGTTCCGGGTTGGGCACAAACCCGACCCGGACCGACTCGTGGACAGCCCTAAGTTAAAGTAGAAACATAGCAAAGACAACCAAAAACCCTTAGAAGTGAAAAAGAAGGGAGATGACCAAAGAGAACCTCATAGGGAGTTTTGTTTGAAAGAATTGAAGATGGTATTCAGTTGATAAGGTATACTGTTGTAAGAACATAGTCTCCCCAATACTCTAAAGGAATATTGGATTGGAACCTAAGTGCTCTTGCAACATTCAATATATGCTGGTGTTTTCTTCTACAATAGAGTTTTGTTGAGGTGTTTCAACACAACTCAAATGATGAATAATGCCCTTGGATTTAAAGAAATCTTTCATCAGGAATTCAGTTCCAGTATCTATTCTAATGCATTTTATTTTCTTATTGAATTGTGTTTCAACTAGTGCATAGAATTGAGATAACAACAACTGAGTTTCTGACTTAGTTTTGAACAAAAATAAACCCAAGTGCATCTAGAAAAACCATCAACTATTGTGAGAAAGTATCTATAACCATGTACTATAGGAATGGAAAAAGGACCCTATAGATCACAATGAACAAGATCAAAAGGGAATTTAGAAACATGATTACTAGAAGTAAAAGGCAATCTTTTTTGCTTAGCAATTGGACAAATGTCACAATGAGCAGTCTTATTACACTATACAAAAGGGACAACTTTATTCAAAAGATCAAGTTTACCACTTGAAGGATGCCCTAAATGAAAATGCCATATATCAGGCTGAGTACAAATCGACTAACAAAAAGAAGAAGTAATTGGAACTGAAGATGACATCTTGAACTTGTTGTCCAACAAATAAAGTCCATTTTGCTCTCTACCCAAACCAATCATGCTCCAAAGAGCAAGATCCTAAATAAAGCAAAATGAACCAAGAAAAATGAGACAACAAGTCAAGGATTTGTTAAGATGACTAATAGAAATGAGGTTAAAAGTAAAGGATGGAACACACAACACATCAATGAGTATCAATCTTTATGTAAGATGAACAGTTCCAACATGAGTCACTAAAGCCCTTTCACCATTAGGTAAGTAAACATAGGTATTGGACACAGAAATGGAATGAACCATATGATCAATGGCTCCTGTGTCAATGATCCAATCTGTGTTTGCAAAGGCAGATCTATTTACCACTTTAGCAGTGAAAATAGTAGAATTTGGAATCAAGAAAGATGATGAACAAAAGGCTTTACCTGAAAAATTGTTAAGATAGTCAAATGAAGAAGCACTCATGGCTAAGGGTTGAGATGTACTTGGCTGTTAAGATAGTCAAATGAAGAAGCACTCATGGCTAAGGGTTGAGATGTACTTGGTCCTACAGTGGTCACAGTGGCTGCTTGTTGAGAAGCTATATGTGAAGAAGGATGCTCATTCACAGGCTGAGAATTGAGGAAAGCAAGAAGCTGCTCACACTTTGACTTGGTAATTGGACATTGTGGAGATGAAGGAACTGAATCTTTAGTGGTCTGAATGCAAAACTGATTCCCTAGAGATGTCATCTGGTTGTAAGAAACCTAATTTGCCAAGGATTTGTTCTTGAACTTAAATCCTGGTGGGAAGCCATGGAGTCTATAACATTTGTCTGCTATATGCCCAATTTTACCATAATAGGTACAAATTGGTCCTTCTTTCTTGGACTTGTCCTTTCCACCATGATTGTTCTTAGACCCAGAACTGGCATTAAAGTACAATGTTGTGGCCTCAATAGGATGAGCCATGGTAGATCCAGAAAAGTCTCCATTTTTTAAGCTTCTTTGCTCCTCTTCTTGCAAAATCAAAGAAAGAACCTTGTTCACATCAGGTAATGGCTCATATAGCAGGATCTAACCTCGAACTGTAGAATAGGAATCATTTAATCCCATCAAAAACCTCATTACCAAATCTTGTTCATTCAGATCTGAAGAAATCCTCTAAGATCCACAAGAACAGGGACGTTTGTCAACTGGAACAGATTGATAATTTGCCAACTCATCAATCAAAGCCTTGAACTTTGTGTAATATGCTTTTATAGAAAATTGACCTTGCACGAGATAAGCTGCTTCCTTTTGAAGCTCAAAAATCCTTGGTTCACTTTTCTGTGAAAACCTATGGTGTAAATCAAGCCAAATTGCTCTTGCATTATCAGTGTACATGATGCTTGAGCCAATATCTGGAGAAACTAAATTGATGATCCAGTTGAGAACAATCATATTACAACGAGTCAAAGTATGAACTGTGGAGAATATGGATTTGGCACTGGAATTGTACCATCAACAAATCCAATCTTGTGCTTAGCAGTGAGTGAAATGATCATCAATCTAGCCCATGGAAAATAGTTCCTTCCTCCAATCAATTTCTGAGAAACCAATTGAACTGTGTTATTATCCCTACTACTGAGAAACAAAGGATTCACAAAATCTTCATTCACAGAAGATGAAGAATGATTGTTTGAAACACCATTCACCATAGGTGTGTCCTCAGTGGATGCCATTGGTGAATCTCGAAGAAAATGAAAAGAAAATATCAGAGAATTGAAGCGAAAAAGAAAATCAGAGAGGAATTGAATGCTCTGATACCATGTTAAAACTGGAAATTGAAAGAAGATTCTAGAGAAACTAAGGGAATTCAAGATGAGAGAAAAATACTTTCATTGCTCAGTCTGAGAAAATGAATACAACTGCCACCAAAATACGCACTCTGCGTTTATATTCAACGAAAACAAAGTAACTAAGGGTCTGTTTGGATAGAACTTATTTTACTGAAACTGAAAACTTAAAACTGAAAACACTGTAGCAAAATAATTTTTAAATGTGTGAATAGTGCTGTGGGACCCATTTTTAATGAAAAAACTGATAAAAAATGAAATTTGTGGGTCCATGAACAGTGCACGGACCCACTGATGGACAGAAAAGTCAAAAAAACAGGGCCAAACAGTACTGAACAGTACTCTACTGTTCGCTTGTCCCCTGAAAGTTTGAAACGCGTGTAGAAAAAAAAAAAAAAAAAAAACGCAAAAGTAAACGTGGATCCAAACTTACACTAACTACAAGAGAAAACGGCGGGAAGCTAACTAACTAACCATGAAATACGCAACCAATAAAATTATGACAAGTGTCCTAATCCTAACTGAGTACATTTACACTCACGTGACACTCACACGCCTCACTCAAGCTTTCAAAACTACAAGCAGCTTCTGTAATTGTTCAATCCAAAACTTTGCCATTACATTAAATGACGTCACTCTTCCTTCAAGTCCTTTTATGTCGTTTTGGCCCTTCTTGAACTTCAGCCTTACTGTCTTCGTGCCGTTTTGATCCTTCTTCAAGTTCTTGCTTTTGTTCAGCCTTGCCTTCCTTGAACCTGAAACACTCTTGGTAATCTTCTTCTCATCCTTTTTCTTAACAAAGAGAGATAATTTTAGAGAGAGGTTTTTATAATTGTGAGATTTGGTGAGATTTAGATGCGTTTGGCATCAATTTATAAGCTAAATTTTTAACTTTTATGCACAATTTTTTAAAATCTCAAATTTTCTCATATTTTAAAGATTGATTGGAATAATATTATTTTCATGAGTCAATTACTAACTCTTTTTTTATACCTCAATCGAATTAGATCGCGTCAAAAATTGTGAGATGTGACAAGTTAGAAATTTTTTTGTCTCACTATATTTATTATTAAGTAAAACAATGAAGTCCCCTCTATCTAACTAAAAAAAAAGGTTAAAAATTAAGTTAATCCTTAAAAGCCATTGTGTGGGTATGATCAATGCGGTTTGGGCATATTTTGTAACTCTACCATTGAAAAAAAAAAAAAAAACACATTTCTCATAATTAATGTCTGATTGGCGTGCATTATTTTTTATTGCAGTGGGCAACTCTTTGTAGATCACATTTAGCAGAAGCAAAGTGGTTTTACGGTAAATACGTTCCTACAGTGGGCGAGTACCTGGAAAATGCTTGTGTTTCAGTGGGTGGTCCTGCAGCCATGTTTCATGCCTATATTCTGCTTGGTCGCACCTTGACAAAAACTTCTATTGATTGTTTCAAGAATGGCACAGAGATAATATATTGGTCATCCCTCATTACTCGACTTAGTGATGATTTAGGGACTTCAGAGGTATGCTTGGTACAAATATTTGCAATTTAAGCTAGCCAAATATTACTATTTAATTTTTACCATAATAAGTATTAATGTACTAATTCTCTGTTTCTTTTATCCAAAGGCTGAGAGCAAGAGAGGTGATGTGGCAAAATCCATCCATTGCTACATGGTACGAGAAGGCATAACAGAAGTACAAGCAAAACAGTGCATAAAGGAATTAATCAACTATTCATGGAAAAAATTGAACAAAGAGAGTGCCAAAAATTCGTTGCCAAGATCAATGGTAAATATGTCACTAAACATGGCCCGAACTGCTCAGTGCATCTACCAACATGGAGATGGAATCGGAACATCGACGGGAGCCATTAAAGACCATTTAACCTCCTTAATTGTTAAAGCAATCCCTATTGAAGAAACTTGTAGTATGATTTGATTATGAAGATCCAACATGTGTATCTCTTGTAGGCTTCTTGGGCTATAGTTTTTCCATTGGAAGGTTTTAGTAGGTGGCACTATGTGACTTCTTGTTCCAAGGCTATGAGACAGATCGGGAAAACTAATGTTTAAAGATTCTTTTTTTTTAGAGACAATGTTTAAAGATTCTTTAACCTCTGTCATAGTCTATCACATTGGCATTGGCAAATTCAACTCAATTATTAGGCAGGGTATTACTAACATGCTTACTAGTATTTTTGTGAACAAAATATATTAAATAAATGTTACGTCTCAAACAATTTGAAAATCATACAAAAATGCAGATCATATGCTATGCCCTGAACTTAATTATAGGAGTGAAACATGAACTGTGATGCCCTAGATTGATTAAATATTTTTTGAGTGTGTTGAGTCCCACATAAGGCATATACTGTAAGCTTTATTAACAATTAAAAAGAGTCTCACCCATGATTATATGTATATATATAGACACACTAATCGCTAATCCATGCGATGCACGGATTAGTAAAACAAAAATTTTAAATTTTCACTTTGCTTAAAGTTATGATCACTTGAAAAATAAGTTACAATTTAAGAGAGAAAAAAAAATACTAATACCAATAATGTTAGGTGTAAAGTTGTGATTAACAACTATGTTTTTATGTTGGCTTTAATTCTGTGTCAAATTTGATTATATTTTTGTTCAATTATTTCCCTGTATTTTTTGTGGGATTTAATGTAAGAGTGGTGTGTGAGAGTTTGGTGAAGATCTATGAAGAAAGAGATTTCATGACTAGCTCATGACTCACTCGCGAGTGCCAACTCACGAAAGGCCACGTGAAAAGCATATGCTGGAATTTGAAGAGTCTCATACTAGGCTGGATTTCGCGAGTCACTTCACAACTCAGGCCAAGTAGCGAGTGACTCACGAAACTCACTACCTAGAGCTTTTTAAAGTGTGTTTGTCTCATACCTTTACCAATCATATATAAGCCCTCATTACCCACAAAATTGTAAGGAGTTTTTCCAAGGAACTTTTGAAAGAGAAAACCCTAGCTACACACTTGAGAGTTAGAGATTGTATACCCACAATCATCTACACCATTTTTCTAGAGTTTTCCCCTACTCCTTACCTCTCCATCTACACATCCTTGAAAGGTTCTTAGTCCATACACTTACCTCATCCAACATGAGTGTTGAGAGAAGTTTTGGTGCATATGGGAAGCATTGGAAGAAGCCATTGATTGGCGGATGCAATTTGGAGCTAATTGCAGGATCTGGATAACTAGTGAAGACATGGCTCCATGAAGCCTGTTGATAGCTGGAACTTGAAGGGTTCAAGTACATTGGGTAGATTAGGCTTGAATGGTTTTTTTGATATTCGTATACTCCAACTTTATTCACTAGTAGATCGATTTTGACTTGGAGGGCTACAGAGAGGTTTTTCGTCAAGTACTTCGATTTCCTCTTTGATAACACGTCTTGGTGTTATCTTGTGTTTGCATCTCTCTTCCCTTACTCTTTAAGCTTTATAGTTATTGTTTCTTGCTTGTGGTTATGGCTTAGAGAGTAGTTCCGGTTATTGCGTATCATTTACTCTTGTTCCACACTTAGATAAGTTAGAGTAAAAGCAATTAAGCCATGTTTTTTAAATTGGGGGTCTAAACAAGCTATAGTGTTTTACACTATTTGAGCTTTCAATTGATATCAGAGCAAGTCCAATTATTGGATTTCGCTATCCTGGTGTGATCCTAGACCCATTTGAGATGGATAGATTTCAATCCCCCAACGCACCTCCTTTCTTTGACGGGAGTAACTATGCGTTTTGGAAAGTACGTATGCGTGCTTTTCTATGTGCCATTGAAGAGACCGTTTGGGACTCCATTAAGAATGGTTGGGTAAGACCAACAACACCTAAGGCCAAATGGGACAAGGCTGCCCTTGCTTTGGAAAATGCCAATAGCAAAGCTATTATTACCAGCGGATCGTCATAGGGCTGTCTAGCGTCACGAGCATCCTTCTCGGAAAAGACGATGTCCGATTTGCTGCATCTAGGCGTTTTTGAAGGTAGGAACTGTGAATGGACGCCATTCACTTCTTTTACATACATCTTCTTTAGTGATTTGGAGAATCTTCCTATTACCAATCCTCCTAAGATCATCCTTATTTCTCCTATAGGGGGCTTAATTGCCCCCCATCTCTGGTTCCCTATCCTTTTCATCCCGCTGTTTTTGTTTATATGGCTCCATTTTTTGTACAAACTTCTACAATTGTCCTTGATAGATTAGGGTTTTAACTTGGTCCTTCAAATGCCTGCATTCATCAGTGCGATGCCCGTGGTCCTAGTGGAATCTACAGTACTTGCTTTTGTCTCTTACTTTTGTTGGTAAATGGGTCTGGGCCATTGCAGAGAAGGTTCGTCTTTTATTTGCATCAATACTTGCTCGATAGGCATCACTAGGGAAGTGAAGCTAGTAAACTTAGATCTTCGATCTTGGAGGTTCTTCTTTTTGTCTGCTACATGTCCAATGCTTCGTGCCTCATTCTTCCTATCAGGGTTATGACTAGTTCCTTTGTCCCATTTCCTTTTAGTCATCACTCCTTTAGCAGTCACTATGTCCTCTGCATTCATATACTTCTGGGCTTTGTGAAGTAGCTCTGCCACTATTTTTGGTGGACTCTTGGTGATTGAGAAAAAGAAATATCTTAGTAGTAACCCTGCTTGGAAGGTCATTAGGATGACTTGATCTTCTGCTTCATCCACTTGCAGCAACTCTTTATTGAAGTGCGTCACATATTGCCTCAACGATTCTCCCTCTGCTTGGCAGATGTTAAGAAGATGTCCAATTGGCTTCTTGTGTCGTTGTCCTCCAATGAAGTGACAAACAAAACCCTTGCTGAGCTGCTCAAAGTTGGCAATAATTCCTAAGGGTTGCTTGGCGAACCACACCCTGGCTGCGCCTTTCAGCGTTGTTGGGAAGGCCCTGCACATTACTTCATCTGGAGTCATTTGCAAAAGCATCAAAGTTTTGAATGATTCGATGTGATCTAGGGATCTCTTGAACTGTCAAATGACTCAAGTTGGGGAAGACGGAACTTCGGTGGGAGAGGACAATTTAGCACCTCAGTGGTGAATGGTGAATCTGTCCTTCGAATTATTCTATCTAAATTATCCATAGCTCTGTCTTTTACTGCATTCTTGAATTCGTCCATCTCCCTCCTTATGCTACAAAGCTCGCTGTCCATTCTGGATGAGTTTTCTTTTAATGCTCTTGTCCTCTTATTGGCCTGCCTATCCGATCCTTCCTCATTATGGTTTCCTTCGATCCTCCGACGTTCTTCTTCATTCTAATTCTCAATAGTCCACTATCGTTCCTCATTCTAGGATTCAGTGACACTCCTCAGTTCTTCATTCTGGCGATTCACTTCTTCCAAGCTGGCTATCAGGGCTTGGATTTGTTGTACGGCTTGTTCGGCATCCATCTTGTACTATGAGGTTCTCTTTTGTCACTTAGGGAAGATGGCTTGAATGATTAGTGTTTCCCACAGACCGCGCCAAACTAATGATGCGAAAGATTACCAAGTTGAGGACCTCGTCTTAGTGGATGGACGATGCTATGATGGGTCGCATCTCTGATGTAAACCTACAACAAAGCTTAGGAAAGAAATGGGATACACCAATGTGGTGTTTTCCAAAAACACTCTGATGCTTAATTTAGAAATGGGGGAAAAATTTTTAAGAGAAAATGACTTGGAGTAATTTTTGGATGAGTATTTGTGTGTACTTTTGGATTCTGTTGCTTCTTTCTTTTATAATTGTTCATCGCCTTAATGGACAATGAATGTCTATATTTATGCCCAATGGCTAGTTTGTTATCAATGGGAGCTCTGAAGTGCACAACTCACTTGTTACCGTTGCTCTGTCCATTACGTTTTATCATCAATGCACGCGCAATAAATATGTAACGCTTACTTGGATCGTCATTAATGGAAATGACAATCCCGTGTTATTTTTTGACTCATCATGGTAAATTGTAAAATGAGATAGTAAAATAGAGAAAATAGCTTTTTGATGTGCTAAAAGTTACAATTTTTAGCATCACCACTATGAATGCTCTAATTTCAACCAAAAAAAAAAAAAATCCTAACCGGCTTAGTATTAAAAATAAAAACATTATTTTGGTTTTGTTTTTATCCTTGTTGGTAAATAATTGCATCTTAATATATATAAAAATAACGAGTTTGTGTATTTATAATTTTTTAATACTATATAAATGTCTATTTAGAGTTTATTTTTTCTTTATACTCCGGTCCTTACTAGCTTGAAATATTGAGTCCGTCCTTAGGTTATTCAACAAAGGAAAATAGGATTTTGAACCTATTGGATACATGTCTTGCTCCATTGCCGTCAGCTCCTTCATTTCGTCTTCTAGTGTAATTGTTCCAACCAGTAGCTGGCTTTTCTAGTTAGCAAGGGACGAGCATAGTTTTAAAAACCGAACCGGACCAGCCGGTTGAACCGGTTTAATAGGGAACCGGACACCAATTCGGTCCGGTTATTCATAAAAATCGGAAATGAAAGAAAAATCGGAAATAACCGGTAACCGTAGGTTCAACCGGAAAAACCGAGAACCGAAATGGTTGAACCGGTTTTGCAACGGTTCTGCAAAATGGGTGAAAACTGAAAAGATCTGAAACCAAACATTTTGCAGCAAAGATCTATTTCTTTTTTTCCTTAGATCCGCGTCTACCTATGATGATTGAAGGCTTTGGTGAACATGGCATCAAAGCTAGCCCCTTGAGCAGTCAAAATTCCTAACCTTGCCTGAAAACACACATCTTCATAAAGAGAGAGGCAAAGAAGAGATGGTTGAAAATCTTCACAGATACACACATATCTTCACAGATAGAGAGAAGAGATGGTTGAAAATCTTTGTTTGGATGTGAGAGAGGAGGATCACAATACACACGAAATTAAATTGATCCATTTTTCTTATGAGAGCTTCTTCTTAGTTTGTAAGAGGGAGACTGGTTTCAGTGGTTTGCACAGTTTGTAAAATTTGTGTTGTGCCGTGCTCTGCCTCTGCTACTTGTTCAGTGTGCACACTGCACACTAGGGGTGTCAATTCGGGTTAGCGTGTCGGGTTCGTGTCGTGTCAAGGTAAAGGTATTCGACTAAATGACTCAACCCTAACCCGACCCATTTAATAATCGTGTCATGATCCTTCAACCCTAACCCGACCTGTTAATAAGGCGGGTTGACCTGACCCAACCCATTTGACACGCTTAATAAACGAGTCGTGTTAGGTTGACACGAATGTAACACAACCCATTTCAACCTGCATAATATTAAATATAACATCCATCTAGAATTTTTTTTTTTTTTTACATCCTAAAAAGTAGTGCATACACCTCAAGTCTTCAACCCACATTTAAAATAATATAGTTCAACAAAAATATAACATTCATTTAGAAATAAGTTCTTTACATTCCAAAAGAAGTGCCTACACTTCAACCCAAATTCAAAATAACAAAGTTCAACAAAAATAAAATAATATTGTTCAACAAAAATATAATATCCTTAGAACTCGCCAGATGCTAAGTATCAATATTGAAAGAATTTGAGCAAACAGTAGACTAATCCTGACTATGATCACGATTATCATTCATAGATTTTTTGTTGATGTCAAAATTCATAACATCTTCCACAAGCTCATCCAATTTTATTTGTGCAAGTTCTATGCCAAAAAAAAAAAAAAAAGGTTTTAGTAGTTCTAGGATCTAAAAGTTTCAATTTCTAATTATATCCCTTGTAAATTTTTGTAATTACTTACTTTGCTTTTTAAATTTAAAATATATGTTGGATATAAAAGGTATTTGACAAATCTAAAATAAAATAAATATTTATTTGTTATACGAGTTAAATGAGTTATGTTAAGTGGGTCATTTCGGGTTGACACAAATAAATTAGCGTGTCAAACGTATCTATTGCGGGTTACACGGGTTGACCCGCTTATAACACGTTTCTTATTGTGTCGCTTTCGGGTTGACCCGTTTATGACCCAAACCCATTAAGGCCCAACCCTAACTCGAAAAAACCTGTGTTGGGTTCATGTCGTGTTCGCAGGTTGGGTCAAACATTGACACCCTTACTGCACACAATAGTCAATAACACAATGAGAGCCACACATTTTTTATATTGTTTTTTGAGAATCAATAACACCCACAACTTTAATTTTCCTTAGCCTAAAGCTTTTACTTTTTCTACTTTTTCCTTACAGGGCAACATGAGCAACTCACGTGGAATGAGGTTTCCCCTATCCCTTTTACATTTCTTTTATGATAATTATGATATAAAAAAAAACAATGGTTTTAATAATTACTTAAGTGAACAATCTTAAAATTTACTTAATTTTTCTTTAAAATGAATGCATAATATGTAGACCATTTTGAGGGAAAAAAATAAACCTAAAAGAAGGGCGTAACTAAATGTTATGTTTTGAAAATAATTTTTGGTTATTGTTTATTTATAGTTGGTTATTTTTATTTTCTACGTGTAAGATGTAAAAACTCACATAATTTTTTTGAAAATAGGTTATATATATTTTTAATATAAATTGTATGTGATAATCTTATTATATTTTATTAACTATTTTTATAATTTTAAAATTATTTATTAAATATTTATGACATCACCGGTTCGACCACCGGTCAAACCCTGATCGGACCATAAAACCGATAATCACTCTCTTTTTCGGTTTTTTTACCGTACCGATTTTTAAAACCATGGTGACGAGTCTAACAGTTAGGTACTTCCTTCTTCCTTTTTGTTTTTCTTTCTTCTGTAATTGGTGGTGGGTTGGATTGCCTTGGTTTTTCTTTGGGTTGTCAGTGTAGAGTGTGGGTCCTGTAATCCAATGAATTTTTTTATGGCTCAAATGGCTTTTCGGCTGGAGTTTTTGCTTCCATTGCCCACTTTGTATGAATAACGGGTCTCAGGCCTTAATTAAAAAGGCTATGGGCTTCAAGCTGTGCTCCGTGTAGTGAAGTTGTTTGGTCTTCGGAATCCAATGCTTTAAGAAAGAGATCATGAGCTTATAACCCCATTTCCTGTAGTAGAGGCTTTTGAGTTCTTATGAATAATGCTTGTGGGCCTAGCCTGATTCATGTGATGAAGAAGCTTGGGTTTTAGGCCTAATTCGTGAAGCTTGGGATTTCAGGCCTAATTCATGTAGGCCTTAAAAAATTCTTGGTCTCTTTCCATGGTCCTGGCTAATGCTTATTATCATAATTTTTTGCTTTTTGTTTGGGCCTTGTTGCTAACATGATGTGGTGAGGCTATGTCGTGTGTTACATGAAAATAAATAAAAAATAACCCCAAACAATATTCACATAGGATATTAGGGTTTCATCATGTAAACTAAAGTTCAATCATCAAGCTTGACTCTCATGCATAAAAATCATAATCATGCAAAACTGGAATTAAAAATGCAGTTTTGCTTGTAGGACTAAAAGTTGTTCAATTTCATTCTTGAACTAAGTTGGAGTTTCTTCATGATTTTCTAGTTAAGATTTGGTTCAAGTTTTACTAATAAATAAGTCATTTTTATCATATATGTTGCTTTGACGTATAGGAATTTTTTTTTTTTTTTTTGGGATCAAGTGAGTGAGTGTCTAATACATTCTCATCTCATAATTTAGCCTTTATGGGTTTACTTTGTTTGGTTATAGATTAATCCCAGTTAATTAATTTAACTACCCAAGTTTATTAGTTATTCAAATTACATGCAAATCACATGGAGACTCAATCAAATTGCCAAACTAAATTAAATGCAGCAAAAATTAAATTTGACATGACGATTTGATCATGATGGGAAAACTCTTCACCCAAAAAAAAAAAAAAAAACCCAACGGATGAGTTTCAAGTTACCACTATCAAAAAATCTACTAATCAAGAATCAAGAGGTTACAAGTATAAGGAATCTTAAACCACTGGCCTATCTTAAAATACCAACCTATAGTTAAACCTATGGCCTATACCAATATCAGTTTCAATACTCAATTAGACTTGTTCTTGTAACAACATAGTAACCTGATTGTTGTTGTATGACGTAGAGTTCTTCAATCTACTCTTGTAGATTTGGAAGGAACTTGTTATATAACCCTAAGGCACACAAGAAGTCATAGTTGCTTCTAAAAACATGTATTTCAATATGTCTATATGTATATGATGAAGACTATAAAAAAAAAAAATATATATATATATATATATATCTTATATGCTTTGAAAACCGAGTGCATGAAACCCTAGAAAAGCCTTGTCATCGTAGGCCGAAATTAGATTTGAAAAGTCAAAATCCTCAAATCTCAATAGATCGACAAGTATCGAGCCAAGTGTTGAGATCTTTTGTTCCAGCTTTTATCTTGTACTATTTCTTGAGTATTCTTCATGTCTTCAATAATATGACTTGTTGAATACTAAATGACCTTCTTTAACACATTACAAACTGAGGCCCAATTACAAGTAAAGTGTGTTTTGTTTTAGGATATGCCAATTACGTTAAAATATAACCCTAACATACTTGAAAAGATATAGTCATCAAGGAATTTCCTATTTCCTATGAACATTAGTGGGACTAAACCCTAATAAGATTACAAAACTTGCAATACAAGTATGGTTAGGATTTTTTTGCTCTCACATCAAGTAAGATTGGACTTTGACTTGACTAAGATAGGGCCTTGATATTTTTAACATAGTTATTTTGAATCAAACATTTAATGAAAATAGGGTTTAAGTTATCATTTGCCACAAGCCTTTTCTTTTAGCATTTGTTTTATTTTGTTAATATATATGTGATGGAGCTAGAAATTTTACTTTGGGGACCAGATTAAAATATGAGATTAATTTTTTTTCCCTCTTTTTATATATGTTAATGAGCAAAACTCAGATACGGTACTTTAAAATCCTGTTCCTTAGGTTCCCATTTTAGATTTTCGCCACCTGTCTAATTTACTAACAAAGCTAATCACCATTAACTTTCTTTCTTTCTTTCTTTTTTATTTCCTTGGATACATTAACAGATCTACCATGTTTGTTTCTCAAGAAAATAAATTGCCAACCATCTTGTTCCACCGTTAGCTTAGAAGAGACACAAATCTGCAAAATACCCATTTTGTGTACTTACGGTTTGTGTACTTGAGATTTGTGTACCTTAGGTAAGGATTTGGGTACCTGAGATTTGTGTCTCTTCTAAGCTAACGATGGAACAAGATGGTTGGCAATTTATTTTTTTGAGAAACAAACATGGTAGATTTGTTAACGCATCCAAGGAAATAAAAAAGAAAGAAAGAAAAAAAAAAGTTAATGGTGGTTAGCTCTATTAGTAAATTAGACAGGTGGCTAAAATCTACAAGGGAAACATAAGAAACAAGACCTAAGGTACTGTATCTAATTTTTTCCCTATGTTAGTTATATTAATACTATGTACAATAGTCTAAACAATGTTGTAAATGTATTTAATATACAAGTTAAGGTACACTACCATTAAAAATTCAAAATGATATTTTTTTGGGGTTTAATACTTGGAGATTTGAAAGGACACTCAATGGGAGTTGAAGTTTCAATATTAGAACCTAAAGGTGTATTACTTTCAAATTATTCTCTTCTTTTTTCTTTGGAACAATGAATCAATAGTTTTTAACTTCAGCATAAATTTAATTTTTAAATTAAATTATATAACCCAATAAGTATAATGATTATGGAAAAAATTATTAAAATATAAAAAAGTAATTTAAAAAAAAAAAACTACTAATAAATTAAAGATTTGCTAGAAAGTAGACAAACAATCATTCAAATCTCAATATATGAAAAAATATAATCAAATAATAAATTAAGTTTATTTTTTAAATAATGATCAATTATTTTGCTTAGCAAAAAAGTCACACTAATAATAATAATAATAATAATAATAATAATTTTATGTAGTTATTATTTTCATAAGAAAATAAAGAAAAAAGAGGAAAAAATTGTGTCTTTTCTATTTGTTGAGATAATTATTAAAATACTACTGTAGGGACACGATTTCTAGCGACCCAAGGATGACGTTGGGCTCGCATGTAAAGGGTCCGAATAATACGATTTGTAGAGAGTGGGTTTGGAAAGGCCTGCCCTTGGACGCTGGGCTTCGGTCTGGTCCTAGTTTCATGAGAGCTCATACAAAGAGAGGTTTGGACTGTATAGCTGAGCCTTACATCGATGTAGTTGAAAGGTTTGACTCCTCGGATTTAGTCCGAGGAGCATTACATTCTCACCATTCTTCCTTTTTTCTGGGCTCCCCTTTTGTCTCCGCTCTCTTTCCCTTTTATACTAGTATTTACTTCTCGTTCTTCACCTACGTGTCAGTTTTTCCTTTGTTGGGGTCAGTACTCGTCCTATCAATCCATACATCAGAGTGGTTGGGGAAAAGCTGGATAGCATGGTATGGAGTATGGGCTTGTCAGGCGTTGGGCTCCACATTATGGCGTTGGCAGCTTTCTCGTTTGTACTGCTCTTGTCCTGAGTTTGTCCTTTTCTTCAGGCGTTTGTGAGGTGTTGAGCGTGAGATTGTCCTCGGCCACGTTCTTGGGCCATTAAAGGACTTTCATCATACGTCCTCGGCAGTAGGTTCCTCGGCTTGGGCTTTGGGCCCTTGATGTGAAGTGGGCTGAGATTTCAAATTTCAAGCCCCACAATAGCCCCTCAAAATCCTGCTTCCTGACTTTTCAGTTGGGGAGGAGGGTTTTGGTGATGTTGGGCCCACCTCGCAACTTGCTCAAGTTTCGTATCTTACTGCTGTTTGTGTTCTTCCATTTGCACGGGAGATGTGCCGAATTAAGAGGCATTACTTTATTCTTCGCCCGCGCAGTGTCCTTTGATGTTTCAGTATTTGAGGCGCGCCTTCACGAGGACTTTTAAATCTTGTGGTGGTGGATAGTGTTGGAAATTGTGCCAAAGCTGCCTTGTCCGCAGCGTTTCTTGGGAATCTGCTCACATTAAATGACACCACTTTACCCTTTATATAATTAGGATAAGTGGTTATTCTCCGGGCATATAAACCCTTCTGCTCTCTTAAAAATCATAGCTCTTTATACCTAACCAGTTCCCACATCCAGTTTCGTCTTCCCTTAGTACATTATGTTTGAGGCTTGGGTGGAGGTGGAGGAACTTCACCCGCCACAGAGGCACCGGACCCTTCCAAGACTTAAGGTGGTGTGGTCTGGGCAGGGGAGGCACAAATTTAAGGTAACCTCCCGCTTGGATAAGGTGGGGACAGTACCCCCACCTCTTTCAGTCAAAATACGAAGCAGGTTCTGGTCACATCAGATTTTTGGTGTGTCAGAAGAAAGGTTTTCTGCCATCAGCACCGTCTGCTCTTTCGCAAGCATGGTTCCGTGGAGGCTCATCAACTTCCAGTTCCCTGCACCTTTTCTTCAGCAGTGCTAGTCTCGAGTTGGACTCCCGGCTCCTTTTCTTCAACAGTGCCGACCCGAAATCGGGCTCTTTTGCTGCCTGAGTTATAGGCATGTAAAAGTATTGAGGAATGGCTCCCCTAGAAGAAATTTTGAAGCGGCAGCACGTCTCTCCCCTGCACCTATTCTTCGGCTTTTTCTTAATTCCCTTGTATTTTTTCTTTTTGTTTTGTGTAGTTAGTTTTAGTGTGAGCTTATCTGAGCTCTTTCAATGTACGCTGTACTGTTTCTTTGTCTTAATAAAAGATGAATTTATTTCTTTTTAAATATTTTTCCTTTCTGCAACAATTATTTTGTGCATGGGTGTGCTACATGTGTGCTTTCCTTTGATGATACTTAGAGCAGGAAACCTTGAAACAGAACCCTACTAATTCTAATTTACCGACATTACCAAGCATAATAATGATAATCCCCAGTAGATTAAACTCATAAAACTAACCGAGATAATGACCGAGCACTTCGTAATGCATGTGAGGCGACCGTCTGAGAACGACAAACTTTAAATAATTCGTTTGATAGGGTAACCGAGCAGCGAGGGGCTTTGACTGTGTTTTTGACAACATGTGGCCCTATATTGCACCAATCCTCTTGGTATTGAGGATCCAAGGGTAGACTAGGGAATTCATGCAGTTTAGTGATTAGCCTAACTATCAATGGGGAACTCTTCTTCGGGGTAGATTCTAAGGGCCATATAACGTCCAGGTCGTGTCCATAGCTTGTAGTTTTCTATTGAGTAGTTGGTCTCCCCATAGGCTTGAGTCCGAGGACCACACAAGACCTTGGTTCTGTCCAAAACTTGTAATTTTTCTGTTAAGTAGTTGGTTTCCCCATAGGCTTGAGCCCGAGGACCATGCAAGGCCTTGGTTCTATCCAAAACTTGTAATTTTTCTGTTAAGTAGTTGGTTTCTCCATAGGCTTGAGTCCGAGGACCATACAAGGCCTTGGTTCTGTCCAAAACTTGTAATTTTTCTTTTGAGTACTTGGTTTCCCCATAGGCTTGAGTTCGAGGACCATACAAAGCCTTGGTTCTGTCCAAAACTTGTAATTTTTTCTGTTAAGTAGTTGGTTTCTCCATAGGCTTGAGTCCGAGGACCATACAAGGCCTTGGTTTTGTCCAAAACTTGTAATTTTTCTGTTAAGTAGTTGGTTTCCCCATAGGCTTGAGTCCCCATAGGCTTGAGTCCGAGAACCATACAAGGCCTTGGTTCTATCCAAAACTTGTAATTTTTTCTGTTAAGTAGTTTTTTCTCTGTACTTATTTATTTTTCGAAGGTCAGCTCCTAGACCAGGGCGGGGAGAGTTGGCTTGAGGCCAGAAGCCCCTAGAGCAGCCCGCGCCGTTGGCAGTGCAAGGCGTAGCCCCTAGCAGAAGTTTATGTCGGAGCAACAACTACATGTCGCCGGAGATGGAGGAAACCACGCGAACCTCTGCTTGCTAGAGACTTGACTCCACCGCCACCTGCGCCAATGCGCAAGCCTTCCCACAGACGGCGCCAATTGAAGGGACACGATTTCTAGCGACCCAAGGATGACGTTGGGCTCGCATGTAAAGGGTCCGAACAATACGATTTGTAGAGAGTGGGTTTGGAAAAGCCTGCCCTTGGACGCTGGGCTTCGGTCTGGTCCTAGTTTCATGAGAGCTCATACAAAGAGAGGTTTGGACTGTATAGCTGAGCCTTACATCGATGTAGTTGAAAGGTTTGACTCCTCGGATTTAGTCCGAGGAGCATTACATTCTCACCATTCTTCCTTTTTTCTGGGCTCCCCTTTTGTCTCCGATCTCTTTCCCTTTTATACTAGTATTTACTTCTCGTTCTTCACCTACGTGTCAGTTTTTCCTTTGTTGGGGTCAGTACTCGTCCTATCAATCCATACATCAGAGTGGTTGGGGAAAAACTGGATAGCATGGTATGGAGTATGGGCTTGTCAGGTGCTGGGCTCCACATTATGGCGTTGGCAGCTTTCTCGTTTGTACTGCTCTTGTCCTGAGTTTGTCCTTTTCTTCAGGCGTTTGTGAGGTGTTGAGCGTGAGATCGTCCTCGGCCACGTTCTTGGGCCATTAAGGGACTTTCATCATACGTCCTCGGCAGTAGGTTCCTCGGCTTGGGCTTTGGGCCCTTGATGTGAAGTGGGCTGGGATTTCAAATTTCAGGCCCACAACTACGTATTTGTTATATGTTTGTGAAAGTCCAATTATTTTAATCTAGTGATATATACATTTATCAATTTATCATTAATAAGATTGTAACATAGTATAAATGAAGTTTAAATGTAATTTTAGACTTCTTTTTTCTATATAAAAAAATATATATATTTGATTGGAGATTTGGAGGGCTAGAATCGAATATGTTCTTTGAAATTTTTTTAAATGATTGTCATAACTCATATATAAGTATATCTTCTCATTTTTCTCAAAACATTTCCCCCATGCCCCAACGTAACTCTGCTACTTGATATAACTTTTTAAATCCTTACATTTTAGTACAAGTATATTTTAGCCAACTATATATCAGCAAAAATAGTCAACAAAAAGGCAAATAAATTGATGCCAACGGACACGGATTATCCTTATGTTTGGTTACTGAAAATATATATATATATATATATATATATTTATTTATTTATTTATTTATTTATTTATTTATTTATATTTTTATATATAGAAATAGTAAATGAAAACTAAGCCTGGAGAATCTCTCTTCCATTCTTATGCTTTTGCGGCAACAAAATAGGTAAAATGAGAGAGAGAGAGAGAGAGAGAATTATATTTTTTTGACACTATGGATTGAGACTTTTGTCGGTAGGCATGAAGGTTATGCAAAGCAAAACGTTGCCACCACCCAAAAAGGTTGAGTCCATTTTAGAAAGCAAAAGTTAAGTATTATTTCATTCAAAAAAAAAAAAATTGATAACATTTTTCACACTAGTTTAAGTTAGCAAGTTTTTACTGGTTTTTATCTAAGCCCACTTTTGACATCATTTTTTTTATGCATCACTAACAATTTGTCACATCAACAAATATAAAATTTTTGGCAAAAACATCATTTTGGTCCCTACATTTTGAAATCACAATTAATTCAGTCCCTACATTTTGGTAGCAATCAACTTAGTCCCTATTATTTTCAACTTTCAGTCAATTTGGACTTTTCTATTAACTTTTAACGGAAAATGTTTACGTAACAAACAAATTGCATAATTGGCACATTTGATATTAAAAGATTAAATAAAATGCTAATGTGACTAAATTTTATTGGCCACGTCAGTGATTAACCGGCAAAAAAATACCATCCGGAAAAAAAAAAATGAAAGGATGAATTTAAAGAATTAAATTAATCAAACAAAATAAAAATTAATTAAATAAAATTTTAAGTTTTTCTTGGACTTTCTTGACAACTAAACACCAACCCAGGACAAAATTTTTCATCCAAATTCAAGGAATCAAAACCTTACACAAAACAAATCCAAATCCTCCTAAAAAAAAAAAAAAACCAAATCTGACAACACCGATTCATCAATAGATAGCACATCAAATTTAGGTAAAGATGGTTTTGCCAGAAGATCGCTACAGTTCCATGAAAGATCTGTGAAATTCTTAATGGGCTTCATGCCTTCAAGCTTGATCTTTTGTAAGTGTAGTGTGCATATGTAAGAGCCAGAGATTGATGATTCGTTGCTTGCTTTGGGATATGATCCAATCGAGGCTTGTGAAGATCCGATCGCTAATACAATAATAATGATCATTTTGTGTAAAAAAAAAAAAAAAACACTTAAATAACAAGTCTTTGATATGTTTTCTGGAAAATTCAATACTAAAAACAAGTTTGTTTCCTAAGTAAGTCAAAACAAATATCATTTTCCTAAACATTACCAATCCAGAAATGGAAGCTTAATTACTTTCAGCAATGAAATTCATTCAATTCAATTAAAACAATATAAACTTATGAGGTGGTGGAGGTGGGAAGCATGAGAATGAGAGATGAAGATTTGTTTTTTGTGTAAGCTATTTTGATTTTTTGAATTGGTGGTGTGTATCTGGGTTGTACTTTGGTTACGAAGAAAGTAAAAGAAAATTTAAAAATTATTTAATTAATTTAATTCCTTAAATTCATCCTTTTAATTTTTTATTTTATTTTTCTAATGTGTATTTTTTTGTCAGTTAATCACTGAGGTGGCCAATAAAATTTAAACATATTAGCATTTTATTTAATCTTTTAATATTAAATGTGTCAATTGTGTAATCTGTTTGTCACGCAAGCATTTTCCGTTAAAAGTTAATAATAAGAACCAAATTAACTACAAGTTAAAAATAATAAGGGCTAAATTGACTATGAACCAAATTGACTATGACTTCAAAATGTAGAGATCGAAATGGTATTTTTGCCTAAATTTTTTGTGACTCTAAAGTCTAAACTTTCTTATATATATATATATATATATATATATAAAAGCAGAGACCTCATGTGAGAGTGCATGAAGTCTTGCCATATGGCACTTTAATGTTGTATTTAGTCTTTTTTACCTTTTTTTCATTAAGTTTTTTTACTTTTACCCAATAGATCATGGTAACTTATTTTTACTATTATATAAATTTCGCATTTTTTACCTTTTATATTAAGTATTTTTTTACTGTTATCCAATAGATCGTAGTAACTTCTTTTTACTATTATATCAAATATGAATTGTCCACTACAAAATGGACTACCTTTTAAAAGTTGACCAAACCTTATGCAAACTAAAACCCAGTTATTATCTTATATATTATGACCAAAGTTTGACTCTTCCCACGTGTAAATCAAAGCAAAAACCTCTGACCCTCTTGCAAACTCTCTTCTTCCTCCCTCACGTATAGATGATACTTCTAGAAAATCTCATTCTCATGAAATCATGTCTCCATTTTTCCCCAATTTCAATTCAATATGCTTTTATCTATTAATAATGTTCTATGCAATTTATGTAGACAAATTCTCTGTCATCGACCAATGTAACAAAAATATATATAAATCTTGAGATCCTTGAGGTTGTTGAAATAATTGACAAGTGCACATTTCTAAAATTTATAATAACAAAAAGTCTAATAAATAGCATATACTATCTCATAAAATGCCATTAACTTAATATTTTCTTTAAAAAATTTCAATGATAGGAATGGTAAAAAACATGATCCTATACGAGAAATACCAAAAATACATGCAAAACAATTTTCATAGGAGGATTTATCTTTAAATAATATGAAGACAATAGTAAAGATAAAATGAATGGAATGAAATCCTATGAAATATGTTTGTTAATCATTTCAAATTATACTCATCATTTATGTAAAAAAAAAAATAATACATCATATTATTTACATTAAAAAAATAATATATATTAATTTCAAAGTTCATTGCAAGATGTGAACTACTAGGGTATTGCAACAATAAGTAACATTGATACAACAATGGGTTGGTATTACATTTTGTGCATACTTTGTGAAAAGAATGTCAAACCACAAGTAGGATCATTTTGGTGTGCAAAATGTGAAACAAAAACAAATATTTCTATCCCAAAGTTAGAGGCACTCACATTAACTACATACTCTCCAAATATTTATAATATATTTATCTCACTATAACTACTATATATATATATATATATATATACACAATTGCAAACTATTTCAGATACAGGATTCAAATTGAAATTTTTGATGCAACTGACAAAACAAATTTTGTGATATTTGATCGAGATGTCAAGAAAATCCTAAATAAATCTACAAGAGATTTTGCTGAAAAATAAACTGAGGTACAACTTATTTAAATTATTGTAAAACTATTGGTATTAGAGAAGGAATCCCACGTGATTTGAAAAAAGAAATTAGGAAAAAAATAGATTTTCCTACTTCATTTGAATGAATTCAATCTAAAGGATGGTTTTGAAAATTACATAGTTGTTAAGATTTTTGATGCACCTTCAAAAGACTAAAAGGTATGGAAGAAAAAATATATATACACAATCCAATATGCTATATTAATTCTTTTTGCTACACTATTCCAAAATTAACAAAAAATAAAAAAATAAAAACATTTACAAAAAACTGTCACATCATTGAAATTAAATATAAATGCAAATACCTTCAAAAAATCTTAGCGACAAAGTCCAAACTTTGTAAGATCCAATCAAGAATCTCCCGGTGCCAATTCATTAGTGATTAACACAAATTATGCAACAAAAGGAAAAAGTGATGAAAGCTCAAAAATTGAACAAATATGGACGGACTAAACTTCAAACGTTGAAGATGGAGAAACTGATGATGATAACAAGTGTCACCATACTGCAATAACAAAGCATTGAAGAAAAAAAAAGATTTCGTAATCAAGCTTTCGTAATCAAGCTTTTTATTACATCATATAATAAAAATCAATAATATAGAATGAATTAATATATTTTTATCAACTTTTATTATACAATTTTACTCCAAAGTTGTGTTAATTATTGCTTATTACTTGAACAAAATAATTATAATAGATATATGTGTGCAATTTATAATTGTTACTTTTTATGATGAACTCATTACTAACAAAGTTTTATAATAAATATGCTATAATATATGTATAATATTTTCCAAAATCAAATTTACATAAAACATTACAACATTATCCGTGCATTGCACGGGCAACTTACTAATTAATATTAATATGCGGTTCCCAATGGAATAGATAAGAGTCAAACTAATATATCTTACGAATGCAATTAACAAAACTATATTTCTCAATTGCCCGATTGGTGTGCCTTGCCTTATGTTTTCGTTGCAGCGGGCGAAATTTTGTAAAGCACATCTACTAGAAGCATGGTGGTTTTCCAGTGGATACGTTCCAACTGTGAACGAGTACTTAGAAAATGCATGTATTTCAGTGGGTGGTTTTGCAGCAGCTATCCGTGCATATATATACTGCAAGGGTGCACCTTTACCAAAAATTCGCTTCATTGTATCGAGAATGGCACAGAGCTAGCTAATATATTGGTCATCCCTCATTGCTCGACTTAGTGATGATTATTTGCAATCTGAGCTAGTGGAGCTGTAGTTAAATTTACCTATTGCTATAGGTCCTGTCCTGTTTGTACCGTGGTAGAATTTAACATATTAAGTAGTAAAATCAAATCCATTCCTGCTAAGGTATATACTAATTTTTCCTTTTTCTGTTTCTCAAAAAAAAAAAATTTCCTTTTTCTTTTATTCGAAGGGTGAGAGTAAGAGAAGGGATGTGGCAAAATCCATCCAGTGCTACATGGTACATGAAGGCATATCCGAAATTGAAGCAAAACATCGCATAAAGGAATTTATCAGCTACTCATGGAAAAAACTGAACAAAGAGAGTGCCAAAATTCCCTATTGAATAAACTTATTGTTGTAAGGTGGTACTCCAAACCAATAAAATAGGGTTAATCAAATAGTAGTCTGATTCGATGTAATTATTGATTAATGCTATGCTTGAGCCATTACAAGCGGATTTATTTGGACAAGGACATTTGTTCAACTTTAAGGTGCAGCAGCCAACGGGTAAACTATAAATGAATTTTCCAGAGTTGAATCAAGCGTTGCAAGTTTTTACTTTCTCTAAACTTATTAAATTAATCTACTCTAACTATGATAAAATTTAGACTATACGTTAAATTCTATAATGCTTTCGTTTTATCTCAAAGGCTAAAATGGAGGAAAAGATAGAAGGAAAAAAAAAATCCATCCAGTGAAACATTATCAAAGAAAGGCACACCATACAAAAGACGACCATATAAAAAAGCACCCAAATGGAAACGAGATTTGAATATCAATTAATCGGGGTGGTTAAAGACCACATATTCCCATTTCCCAATGATTATAAAAGCATAATCCAATGAAACCACATTTTTCTTTTCAATAACCTTTTAATCGAAACTTCGCCAAGCTGTAATGCAACAAATTTAGAGGCCCACAATTGTGAGTGGGCAATGTAGTGAGTAGTAAGTAGTGACCAAGTTCTTAACATATTCACTATATGTTAAACATAGAAAAGGTAAAGAGTTGAAATCAGCAATATTAAAGCTTCACACATTCCATGTGGAGGTCAGAAATGTCATTCTAAAGTGGTTACATTTTGAAAAACAGAAAAAGCTAATGTAAAGAGAAGGACGAGTAAAGTAGAGGCTTATGTTATGATTTATGACCTCCATACATGCATTTCATTTCTTACTAACTAAGGTTGGCAGTGGTAGAAACGTAAAATGAAACAGAAAACAGGCCATGAACAAAACACAAAATCCCTCCAATGGACAGAAAATGATGGTGTGTGAAACCACAGGAAGCCCTTGACTTGCGGTTTGACAAAGTCCCTATCACCAGCATGGACAATCCCACGGCAAATATAATCCTGATCAATCACAAAAACAAAAAAACAATCAAGCCAAAGTACTATTCACACAATCAAGTCCAGGCTTAATTAATTAAGACATACCAAGTGAAAATGAGGCAAGCCACTGAGAGTTGCCTACTTGGGGAAGCCTTTTCGAGCTCTTCTTGAGAACAAATGCAGTTACACCCACCAAGCAAGTTGGCTATAACATGGGCTAGACCCAGAAGTGCTGCTGCACCAAAACCCAGCTTGAAAGCCTGCTCACTTGGGTCTTTACACTCGAATATCCATAGCCTTAAGTGCTTGACCTGTTGAAATTTTTTGAGTTACAACATAAAAAATAAAAATAAAAATAAAAATAAAAATAAAAAAAAATTTAAAAAAATACTAAAATAAAAATACAAAGTTTTCTGCTTAGGAAATAAATGGCATACCTTGTTTTGTTCAATTTCAGCTTCAATGCCTAGGATCCCGGCCATGACATCCATTGCCACTATCAATACACAAATAAAAGCACCTACTATCTTGGCCATTTTTTTGGGGGAAAATATGGAGCAATTGAAAAGAACAAATTCTCTCTCTAGTCTCTACTATGTTTTAGATGAGAAGGAACGTCTGAACAAAGTTTAAGGGGTTTTAAAGAGTAGAAAAGTGTGTAGAATGGGCATTAGCTGGGGATAAGCGGGTAAAAGCTTCTTTTGTCTACGCACTTTATGTTGCTTTTGTGACTTCTTTCTCCTTCTTTTTCTTCAGTCTTGGATTCCTTTGATGGGGGAAGAAGGAAAGTAGGGTATAACCCAGCTCATTGGGGAGCGTGCCTAGGCATCTATGATCTAATCAAATGACCAAACGGTGGCAAGTCACTGTGATTCTTTGACTTTTAATATGGATTTGCAAATCACTGATAATAAAGTCACATTATCCTTCTATTTGTGTTTTTCCCCCGTCATTCCTCTTTTTCTAAATTTGATCATGGCAGTCCCAACCTAAATTTTAGGATTTTAAAATCCCTCAGCTGTGTCTTGAATTTTATGATCATGATCATGGTGAATATATCCAAGAATTTTTTTGTTTAAAACAAAAGAAGAAAAGAACACCATGATCATGGTTAATATATCCAAGTATAAAAAGGCAATAGAGTTCTAAAATGTTTGGGTAACATTTAGTTAATTTTTTTGTTTAAAACAAAAGAAGAAAAGAACACCTCCCTATAAAAAGGCAATAGAGTTCTAAAATGTTTGGGTAACATTTAGTTAATTTTTTTGTTTAAAACAAAAGAAGAAAAGAACACCTCCCTTACTAAACTATTGTTTCATAAAACCTCAAAGTACCTTTAGGAAGTATCTTATCTCCCGGAGGGAAGAATTGTCATTCTAAGTGGTTAAATCTATATATATATATATATATATATATATACCTTTACTAAATTTTTGTTTCATAAAACCTCAAAAAGACATCATTATTTGTGTTTTGAAATTATCTTCTTGTAATTTTTAGTCTTCTTAGGACTATACTCTAAAAGCCAATGGTTCATTAGTAAGATACACCTTTAGTTATTTTTATGTTCCTATTTTGATCCTCCAAAAAGTAGGGGAAACCAATTCGACAGATCTTCAACATAAGCCTTCATATTATAGTAAGAATGTCAGAATAGCCAACAATACAAAGTGGGTTAAATGAGCTTTGTGAAACATACAACTATACAAGCAAATTATATTACTGTTGAGTGATCTTTTCTTTTCTTTTCCTTTTGTGATGGGTTTGATACCTTGATTAATCTTTCAACAATTAAAATTTCGGTTTCCTCATAAGTTGTAACGCATGATGAGGGGTCAATGTCATTTGTGTGAGAAGCCACTAGCAGTCTAGCACATTGGCAGATCTGGCTTGGTTAAAAGGGAAAAAAATGTCCTCTTCTTGGGCTTGTAATAAATATCATATAAAAAGTCCTAAAAGACAAAGCTCAAAACGTGTGTGCACCCTGTCTATACAACATTGAACCCAGAGTTTTCTTCACTATGTACCGCCTTTTCAGACCTGTTCACATAAGCATAGGTTTGAAAATGGGGTTTCCTGATTCTCAAAAGAGAAAGAAAATAGTTTTTTTTTTTTTTTATAAAATTTAGATACAAAATTAGTTGTAATTTAAAACTACAAACTTACTTAATAAAATAAATATTACTACATATTTTGAAAATTTAACCGTTGAATTACATCTTCTTTACACTCTTAATACACATGTTAAATTTTGTATCAATCAAATATTATTTACTGTATAAACTTTAAACTTATATTTTATATATAATTTTAAACTATAAAAACTTGCAATTTAAACAATTTATTGATGACATAACTATTAATCTTTATTTTTCTATAAATTTCGTAAGCATGAAAGATATAAAAAGAATATGTAATCTAATGGTGGATTTATCAAAATTCACCTTTAATAAAAAGATATTGAGTAAGGTTGTAACCTAAGGTTACAATCAATTTTATATCAAAACTTTATCATTTTCTTTTTCTCCAAAAACAATCCATCTTGTCCTCCCCCAACCCTACCCCCCCCCCCCCAAAAAAAAAAAAAAAAAAATCCTCTCAGTGAGTTTAGTGTAATTTACCTGTAGAGACGTTATATCATCATCATGGGCTCATGGCTCAATATTTATGATGCTCGAGACTCCCTTTAAAAGTTTAATCTTCACATATCTTTTGTTATGAATGTGCATCTTTTTATTTAAAGTAAAATTGTGCACGGTAGGATGGCATTCAATAAATAACTGCTTAAAATAAAATTCAATTGATAAGTCACATGATCCGGAATACAAATTTCTCAATTTTTCAACTTTTCTTCAATAATCTCATTAAAATTTCTGGCTTACCGTAATTGGAGAGGGAGATTTGAATTCAAATTCTCTCCACAAAGGAGTAAAGTTTTACAGTCACTATCTTGTTAAAAAGGAAAATATTATTGAAGAAAGAATTCCTTATATAAATAATAACAACTTATCATCACCCCAAAAAACACATACATTCTCACATAAATTTACTTCTACTCACTTTACTCGAACTCCACCGTTTAAGAGATAGCATGTGACCTTTGAATTATTATAGGATTATACATTTTACTATACTATTTTTTACATCTTATATGGTAAACTCTAATTTATTATGTGACACTTTCACATGAATCCACCATTTTTTCTCCACTATTTATAACTTGTCGAGAGTTGTGATAACTAAAAAGTGTGATCCTAAATTTTTTAATGAATTTCATAGACTTTTATAATATTATACATACAAACAGTTAGGGCATAGTTGTTAATATCGTACAATACATATCGTATCGTATGTAAAAAGTTCTGTATCGTATCGACGTATCGTAAGTGCTTATGAATTGTACGATACAGTGTGCGTATCGTATGAATCGTATCGTAAAATCGTACGTATCGTACGATTCATGGACAAATGCTTTAAAATAAGATTTTTTGTTAAAATTTGTACTTTTATTTGAATCTAACAAGTTGTTAGACTTGTTTTTAACAAAAAATTATTAGTTTACTTAGTTTACCCTACTAAAATAACATGTTCATAAGTTTTTTTTTTTTTGCTCTCTCTCCTACAATTAGACTACTTAGTACACACTTATCCTTCACTTTAATATTTACAAATTTATTTTATATACTATGAATAAAATATTAATTGACAATATAAATTTTTTATTTTTATCATTATTGTTATAAGTCCAAGAAACTAGAATGCCAAAAAAAAATTATTAAAATATTATTAAAATAAAAAGAACAAGAAGAGATAGTAAATGTTAATGACAAATGATGATGAAGAAAATTTTAATGAAAAAATAAGTTTGCAAAATTATAAGCATGATGATAGCATTGACTTAATTAGATGGGTTTGATTAAGCAATTTGATGAATATGATGGAAATAAATTATTATTTTTGGGTCATTTGTAATATATTATCACTTTTGAATTTAAGAAATTTGAATGTGTATGTTATAAACAGATGCTAGTTTGATTTATTTAGTTAGCTTGTTAAATATTATTATATAAGTGATGAATAAATTAGTCATTTGTTGAATATATTCAAAACTTATAATGAATATACCATTTATATATGTATATTTATAATTTTTTTATAAATTTTATTAAGTGTTTGTGTATCTTACGATACACAATACGATACGATACGATACACGATACAGAAAAATTAAAAATCGATTCACGATACGATACACGTTTTGACAACTATGAGTTAGGGTGTGTTTAAATACCACTTATTTGCTAAAAACTGAAAACTTATTGCTGAAAATACTGTAACAAAATAATTTTTAAAAATATAAATAATATTGTGGGACCCAAAAATGCATTAGTATGCACATTTTTGTGTTTTTGGCTAGGTCATAAACAATACCGTGTGACCCAGCCAAAAAGGCAAATGCTGGAAACACACCACTCACCATTATCCAAACTCATGCTTAGATTGACAAGAATTCTCAACCCATATTACCCCTTCACAGCAAAAATATCGTCTAGTGAAATTATTGAGCTTTAAGTAAGGGCTACCATTCAAACCCAAAAAAAAAAAAAAAAAAAAAAAAAAAAAAAAAAAAAAAAGAGCAATTATTAATTGAGTATGTAGTACACCCAGACAAACCCAAAGGAGATGAATTGGCTTATATAACTCAACCATGTTTGAAATCAAAAAGTTGGGCCAATTCCTTCTTTGGATTACTTGATTTGGTTAGTCCAGATACTGCACACAAGCTATCTCAAACTGTCTTACTAACATTAGTGACCAAGCCCAAACTAGGAAACACAAGTACTCCACAACCAAAAAATGAAAAAAATAAAGAACAGTCCCAGTCCCAGAAGAACAAGCATATAATAAAGAAGGAATATGTGCCTAATTAATATATTTAATTCATGAGTCAGTCTACATAGACTTGCACAAAACAATCCCTCATAGACCATGCTGCAAAGGCACCAAACACAAATCATGGGGTCACGCTATTCGCTATATTAATTCTTCATAAACTATATAGTCTATAGTCTATATAGCAGAAAGAATGTTTTGGTGAGTGAGTCAGAGAGAGTCCATGAATGTGTCATTCTTTCACACCATTAATACCATCGTGTACAAACATCACCAACCAAATCATCAGCCAAACAACAACAGACAAACAAACAAACAAATTCCCACAAAAACAAAATTCAGAAATTTGTTTTCTCTTTTCCCTGCCTGACTTTCTCATTCGTTTAACTTCCCTATACTCCTCAAAACACAAAATTCAGAAATTTCTTTTCTTTTCTTCCTCTTTTTTTTTTTTTTTTGGAGCTAAAACACTAGACTACTAGTAACCTTTTCATATTCCTATAAGATTTCCCTTAGTTAGAAAAACTAAAAATGCCAAAAAAGCGCAAAAGGGGCGTGGAAAAGACGCGCCACCAAGAAAATACTCTGATGAGTGTCAGAGGAGTCAGTGATTGAAGAAGAGCCTGGACGAAGATGGAGCAAGCACCAGTTGCTGTTGTTGCCGCTGCTGGAAAATCAGCTTTTGGAGCAAATCCAACTGCTCGACAGAGACAACGCAACAGCCTTTGGAGTAGAGCACAGTCTGAGCAACACGCGAGTTGAGTAGGACCCGGAGGACCTGGTTTCGGGTCAGCCTCTCCAGCCCACCAAACTCGTAATTGGCCGAAGAGGAAGAGGATGAGGAAGTAGAAGAGGAGGAAGGAGGCATGGTCTGAAGGGCCTTGAGTTGGGCCTGAAGGAACGTGATGTACTTATGGGCCTCGTCCATCATAGTCGCCATGTCCATCTTCGTGTCCCATGGCATTAGCCTCTGCAAGCTCTGCGTCTTCTCGCTCAGCTTCTGACGACGCCTCCTTGCCAGCTTGCTCTGTGGCATCACCCTGCAGCTCTGCACGATTGAGTCTAGGGTTTCCTGGCTGCGAGTAGTCGCCGACTCAACTCGGACTCGTTTCGATGGCAACTCAGGAAGAAGAGGACGACAAAGTTGGACTTGGACCTGTTGAGCTCGGGTGAGTTCGAGGGAGTGTAGGTCTGGCAAGTGGTGGAAAGGTGAAGAAGATGATGACGTGGAGTTGGTGAGAACGGAGTGGTTTGGGATTGGGATGGATAAGAAGTTAAATGGCTGAGTAGACTCAGTTTCGAGGAACCCGTCCGATGGATAATAAAACGGTTCGGTTTTGGGAAGCTTGAACTCCGAGTCCGAGCCAGCGTAGTTGAGAGAAGAGCTTTCTCCGAGGTGGGCGGCGGAGGCGGAGGCGGATGCGGAGCGGTTGAGATTGAGAGCCGGAAAGTCCTGGCAGGGATACGTGGACGTGGTGGTAGCTGATGAGGGCATTGTGTGAGTAGTATTCAGAGTGAGAAAAGACTGAAGGCTCACTCCGGAGAACATGGCGTCGAAGTTAACCTCATCAGAGGCAGAGCTCTCCAAATTCCTATCCATTTTTTCACTCACAATCAAACAGAGCTTTCAGAGACAGAGAGAGAGAGGGGTGATGAATCAGAATGTATAATGTATAATATAAAATATATATATATATATAGAGGAGGGAGGGGGACACGTGGGGGAAGAGGATTGGTGCAGAGGTTGGGAGCGGCTAGGACGTCGAGGATGATAGGGTCCGAACAGGTACAAACGTGACAGGCAGGCAGGTACAGGACGTCGAGGATGTTTGTGTACACTGTACAGCTACTTTGTCGATTTGTCTGATTCTCTGGGGCCGTTTCACATCACCGGGAAACGGTTTTTTTCGATTTCGAATTTTCATGGGTCTCATTTTTTTTTTTTTTTCCATTTTTCTTTTTGGCGGTTATGTGGCAGTGTCCGTTGGATGCTAATTTTGGACGGCTGAGATTGGTGAGCTCAAAGCACGTGTTTTGCTCGTGGCTCGGAAGGGAGGAGGAGAGGTCGTTTTTAACTTTTAACGAAAGCTGCTGTTATCTGATTGTTGTTGGCTTCGAATTTTCTATTTTACCCCCTTGGATTGGATCAAAGGAGTCAGGGGTTGCCTGCTTTATGAAGAATGAATGGAAGGTTTATTTGGGAATTTCAGTATAAAGAGTAGACACCCACACAATTCAATAATTTCCGATTAACAATAAAATGATGGGCGTGTACTTACACGTGTTACAAGTACTGTTTCATTGGCTGGCAAGATAGGATATTATTATCTGCTGAGGCCATGAAAAGACAGTGTTACCCTTCCTCACCAACTAAATTGACAATACAAACCTACAAAATATCTCCGAAAAGTCTTGATCTACCCAATTTTTCACAACTATTACGTAACAAGGTATAATTGAAAAAAAAAAAAAAAAAAAAGTAGATTTATGTATAAGTAATAGTTAACTACTCACTATTTATTACATGAAATTGTAGTAAAAGAGTCGTAAAATAATTTGTAATCATAAAACTACTCATAGAATTCAGTTATTTTGTGCCCTTAAAGCATATATTAAGAATCTATTTTAAAAAACTTTTTATGAAACATTAAAAAAGCTATAAAAAAAAAAAAAGTTAGTCATTTTTATCTTTTTTTTCTTTTTTTTAATTTCCTTAAATGATTTTACTAACGTTTGTCTTAAGAGCATATGTTAGTAAAACCCTTTGTAAATTGAAATATAAGTAATAATACTCCAAATGGTTCTGAATTCTGAGTGCACATCAATCACCTCACAACTTCCAACTCATTCAAATACAAATAAGAGAAAATTATACTTTACCCATATATGGATTGCCCAAAAAACACTTTACTTATTTGTGGTTTAAAAATTAGTATTTGATCCACCTATTAGCTAGGTTTGTCTCCTATTGCCCACTTCTGTTAAAAACAATAGTAAATTTGTATTTTGGTTATCATTTTATGTCTCTCTCCTCTCAAAACATAAAAAACTAAAAAATTAATGAAAAATGAGAACTAAAAGTTAGGTTTTGTAAAAATTAAAACTTAACTTTTACATCTTCTTTTTAAGATAAGGAAATTGATTTGTCTTTTCTTTCTTTCCATTGATTTTTTCTTCATTTTATTCTGGCTCTGGGTCCCACCTTCCTCATTCTTCCACCTCTGACGAAATGAGACCAGGACCGAGAGTAGTATCACCAGGGACGAAGTCAGAACTTGGAGTTAGGGGGGCAGTTTTATTGTTAACTATATGCAGTAGCTCTGACTTTGGGCTCTATTGCTTAGCTAGCAAATGTTTTCATTTTATTATTATTATTTTTATGTGTGTGTAGAGTGTGTTCTTTATTAGCAAAGACAAAATTATTTTATTTAAAGTTTTTTAAAGGACTAAGTTGTTTGTTTTTTGTAAAATTGGTTGATTACTCTCATTTTTTTTTTTTTTAGCTTTGATATTGCCTATTGGTAATTTTTGTTGTTGGATAATATTTTGGGCTTGTATATATATATTTTTTTAGATTTTAGATCTATAAATATTTTTATGGACTTTAAAAGGAGGAAAATACTAGTTCTACAATTTTTTTTACAAATTTTTATTATGATTAGTGGTTATTAGTAAGTAAAAAAGTAATGTAAGTGGTGGATTCAGATACAAACCAATAAGAATTTGCTACCTCAATAGTCTGTAAAAATGTTGTAAAAAAGTTTGTACCTATAACATTTCTCTTATAATGATCAATAAGGGGGACAAAATGTAATTTTATTGAATAAAGTTGCTAAAATTAGTACCTAAATATATAGTTATATAATTATATTATTTTCAAAAAAAAAAAATTAGGGGGGGCCATTGCCCCCCTAGCCCATGAATAGCTCCGTCCATGAGTATCACCAACGCCATCACAATCACCAAGCTCCTCCACATGCGCACCAAGAACAGTGCCCTCACGTGCTCGCTCGCTTCTGACGTTAGCATCGTCGTCGTATGAGTATGAGTATCAACGGTGGTGATCGCCATTCCCATTTGCATTATCGTCTTCCTTGTTTTCAAAACTGACAAACACTTGGGTGGCTCCAATAATTTTCTCTTTCTGACATGTAATTCTGGGGGTTTGGCTAGAACGTCTACCAGAATTATTGAAGTTTCCCTAGGAATTACAATCGATGTACTCATGTAACAGATTATGAAACCTATAGTCTATAGATTATACCGAACAGACGAAAACAAATTTAAAAAGAAGAAGAAAAAAAACTTTCTTTGTTTCTATTTGAACTAATATTTTTTGTGCTAATTTTAGTTGATCAGCCAAAGTTAGAGTAGAGGCCGAAATTAAACTACCAGCAAAACACAAGCTGGGTTTCCAAATTAACAAAATATAATAATGGGTTAATTGTTGCCATTTGCTTTGTGTGTTGTCTAATCTTTTGTGTCTAAAGTCTGAAATATGAATGAGGTGTGAGTCTGTGACCGTTAAGGATTGGGTCTGCTACGACAGGAAATGCATAGTTTCAATTTTTAATACGTTAAAATAAAAGATCAAAAAGTTGATATATGAAAAGAATATGTAAAATTTAGGTTTTAATTCTTACTAAACCTAACTTTTAAATTTTCTTTTTCTTTGATTTTTTTAGTTTTTTATGTTTTGAGATGAGAGAAATATGTAAGGGTAATAAAAATATAAATTTATCCATGCTTTTAACAAAGGTGGATAACAAGAGACAAACAAAACTAACCTTAAATAGGTAAAGTACTAATTTTTAAACCACAGATAGACTAAGAGTATGTTTGGTAAACTTTAATAGTCTCTGTAATGTAATAGTTATTCCTATGATTTAGTTATTCTTTAGTTTGGTTATATTTTTATTACACGGAATAATCATTCTTTATGAATAAACGTTCTTCAAAATGAGGAATAATTATTCATTTTTAACAAAGGTAGATAACGAGAGACAAACAGAGCTAACCTTAAATAAGTAAAGTACTAATTTTTAAACCACAGATAGACTAAGGGTATGTTTGGTAGACTGTAATAGTCTCTGTAATGTAATAATTATTCCTATGATTTTTTTTTTTTTGAGAAAGAATTATTCCTATGATTTAGTTATTCTTTAGTTTGATTATATATTTATTACAAGGAATAATCATTCTTTATGAATAGATATTCTTCAAAATGAGGAATAATTATTCATCTTTAAGAGGTTGTATTAGTTATTCCTTAGTAAGTATAATAATTTCAAAACTTAATATATTTTCAAGTAAATAAACTTTCCATATATATCTAACAATTATAAAAATAAAAAATCATAAAAAAATAACACATATCTATCTTAAATTTAAAAATAACAAATTTTAAGAAGATATAATTATATGAGTAATAACACATTTCCTAATATAAATGTAAAGTTTCATTCTAATGTCATAACTCAGAACTAAACTAATGAATATGTTTAGTTATTACATTACAACACATTTTATTCCCAGTAATAAAGATTACAATTCCTGTCATAATCTCCATTCAATGTACCAAACGTATCCAAAGTATTTTTCGTATAAACTATAAATGGGCAAAATGTAGTTTTTCCTATAAATAAAGAATCCAAATCCCCGTGACACTAAAGAACCCAAACTCTACTAATTCTACGCTGCCCTCACTTCTCAATCGTACGCAAGGAACAATTTCTGAATAATTCACACAAAATTTGAAACAAACATATTCACTAATTTAAAAAAATAAATAAATAAAATAAAAACTAATAGCAAATTCACAAAAGAAATCAAAACAACAGTAAGTAAACTAATTGTGATTTTTGACTAACCAAATTTATATCTATATATATATATATATATATATAAGTTAATGTGTAGTATTTATCGTTGTTACGTTTCTAATGAGCCACATCAGCACCCACATCATCCACCTCTCTGTCTCTCTCTGTGTGTGTCTCTCTCTCTCTCATTCTCTCTCTCTCTCTCTCTCTCTCTCTCTCTCTCTCTCTCTCTCTCTCATTTTTAACTTTTTTTTTCTTATTAATTATCAACTTATTGTTACACTTTCTCAAACTTTTCCCCTCATTTTTACCTTTTCATCTTCCCACGACTATCTATCTCAATATCACTCTTCTTGTATCTCTTTATCTTCCTTTATATTTAACTCTTCTTATTCTCATCTTCTTACTATAATTTGCAATTCTCTCTCATTTTATGAATAGCTTTTACACACAAAAAAGCTCTCTCTCTCTCTCTCTCTCATTTTTTTATCATTTTTTGGTGAAATTTTTTTTCTTGCATCTCTACTTTAGGTTGATTAATTTTTGTATTTTTTAGAACTCTACTTTGGATTGATGTGGTTCAGTTGTGTAATCTTTTCCTTTTTTTTTTTTTAGGAACAATCTTTTCTTTTTCTTTTTTGATTTCATAGATATTATTCTATTACGTTATAAAAATAGTATATAAGAATATAATGTTATTTTATTACTTAATATGACTTAGATAATTTGGTGTTTATTACTATGTCTTTTATTTTTACTCTTTTTCTTCGTATCTTATTTTCTATAAATTTGTTCTCTCTCTCTCTCTCTCTCTCTCTCTCTCTCTCTCTCTTAGTTTTCTTTCATCCAAAACCCACACACTCACACATAAATTTCCTCTGAGCTTGTTCTCGCACTATCACCGATCTCCATATGTGGCAATGGCGACTAAGGCTAGTCCATATTCTCTGGCAACATAATAGGCGGGACTATGATGATTTAGGTTTGGGTTTAGGTTGATGGTACTCCGTTGATGGTTTATTTTGGGTTTTTCATAAATAGGTTTGGATTGATTTCCATTGATTTTTTATTTGATTTTCTATTGACTTTGAGTTTGATTTTTTGTTGATTTTTGGTTTGATTCCATTGATTGTGGTTGGATTATTACGTGTTGTAATGGTGGTGGTGGTGTTTGAGTGGTGCTAGGTTTTTGTGGTGGGTGGATGGTTGATCTATTGTGCTCTTTAGAGAGAGAGAGAGAGAGAGAGAGAGAGAGAGAGAGAGAGAGAGAGAGAGAGAGAGAGAGAGAGAAAATAAAATAAAATATTGATTTACACAACTACAGTAACTGTGTATATTTACATAATTACTGTAGCAGATGTGTAAATATACACATCTATACACCCATTGATATGGGTAGTTTTGGGACAAAAATGTGTAAATTTCAGAACTTTTTCTATGATAGATACACTGATGTGAATGCTCTAAGATTGATGAACCATTGTGTTTTTTATAACTCTATTTTGAGTCAATACATTTTGGTATTGTATTTTTTAGTTCCTTATTACAAGTAGTCTCTCTTTTGGTTTGATTTTGTTTAAAAGCATCCACATTGGTGGAAGCAAAAATTTAGCTATTTAGCACTACAAAAATAACTTTACCTATTTTAACTTACCATTTCATAGCTCACTCTATATCAATGACCTTATTTTCCCAACAAAGTTAAACACTATTCACTTATTTATTTATTTTTTCTCTCTCTTATTCTCTGTCTCTTTCTTCTTCTATATCTTTTCTCCCTCTCTTCAAGCCACCAAATCCACTACCCCAAATCAATTACCGCCACCATCACAACCATCATCACAGCACCACCAAACGACAACCACCATCACAGCAACCTCAAGCTCAACCAAAAAACCAGCAACCAACAAAAAAAAAAAAAAAAAAAATAGTAGAAAATGAAGACCCACAAATCCAAACAATGGTCCAATCAACAACCCACCACCACCAACACCCACAAACCCATACCCACTACCACCCACATCCTCCACCACCATGGCCACACCGACCCACGAATTCCACCGCTGCTGCACCACCCACACCACCATTAGCAACCCACATCAACAGAAATCGACCACCCACATCAACAGAAATCAGATCAAACCCGTAAACCCATATCAACAGGAATCAGATCAAACCAAACCCATAAACACAAATCAAACCATAAACCCATAAAACCAACACAAACCCACCAAACCTGAATCTAAAAATGGAGCTATCCATGGCTACATGAGTAATTGGTTAGAGGAGAGAGCAATGAGTCTGGCCATGGTGGGTTGGTGATGGTGGGTCCATCCATGGTGGCGAGGTTTGAGGGAAGAGGCGAAGAGTGGAGAAGTGAAGAGAGAAGGGATGAACGGTGAAGAAAGGGAGGCAAAGCAATAAAGAAGACAACAAAAAGAAAAGGGGTGAAGATAGGAAGGAGACGTTCAGAGAAAAGAAAACCAGAGAAAGAAAGAAAAAAGAAAAAGCGGGAGAAGAAAGAGAAAGAGCAGAAAGTAATGGCCTGTTTGGAAGTTTAGAGAGGGAGGAGAGTAGAGGAGGAGAGTAGAGGAGAGTAGTGGGGAGGAGAGTAGAGGGGAATGGTTCCCCTCCACCTTGTTTGGATGTTTTTAAAATTAGTAAGGGGGAAGGGAGTAATTAGCCCTTCCCCTTGTTTGGATGTTTTAAAAATTAGGATGGAGAGAAGAGGAAATAATTAAAATAGAACAAATTTACCCCTATTTGAAAATAAACTTACAACATTGGTCTATTATTAATCTAGAAATGGTAAATTGGGAAATTTATCTAGTTAATAATTTATCTACTCCACTCTCCCTCCAAATCTCTCCAATTTGAGGGAATTAAAAATGAGGGGTTAGAGGTGGTTGAAACTCCTCCAAACCCCTCCAAACTCATCCCCTTCCTTCCTTAAAAAACTTCCAAACAAGATAATTGAATTACTCTTCCTCCCTCTACTCTACTCTCCCTCCATTTTTTTAACTTCCAAACAGGCCATAAGAAAGGGAAATAATAAGCAATTATTATTATTATTTTTACCTTTAAGCTATAGTGCACAGCCATCCAAAGATGGTTGTGCATTGTAGCATAATTTTTGACTTTGGCTCCACCAATTGAGCCTCAGTTTTGTAGTTGGTGGTGCTAAAAATAGTAATATGGCTTTTTAGCACCACCAATAATAATGCTCTAAGATAATACTTAGTTATTTTGGAAGTAAGAATATGAACTTATAGCAAAACACAATCTTCGCTATGCATTTGAATGTGCCTATCAATTATTTGAGTAATATTATAAATAATTTTGTTATGAGTTTTGATTAACATGATAATCACCTTTAAGAGAATGAGAAATTTGAATAATTTATTTTAAACCAAAAAATTCTAATTGTGCCAAAAAAAAAATTAGAAAAACATAACACACTATAACATAATTTCAAAAAATATGAACCACCTCATAAAGGAATAATATCAATCAAACACACCAAAAATAATAAAATGATATATTGGTAGAGATAGAAAAATGAAAAATTATTTTAAAAATTGTTTAATATTTAGGGAGAACAGATTATCTTTAACAAATATAGAGAACAAATTAATTATACAAGGATTACTTAGGCTTCTAAGAGAGAGAAAAGGGGAAAGTAAGAGGATGAGAGAGAGAGAGAGAGCTAGCTTATTAGTGAAGCTGAGCATGAGTGTACAACGGTAAGAATGATATTAAAATAAAAAATAAAAAATAAATATGTATATATATATATATAATATATATAAATAAATAAATAAATAAAAAGTGGAAAACAACCTCTTAAAAATAAGCCTAATTTTAATTAGACTTTTTCATTTACCAATTTTAGTTTTCCTTTTTGACCCACATTTTCTGATGGTACCAAAAGAGCGTACATTTCGTTTACGTGAACAAGTTGGCAACTAAATGTTGTGTTTAGATCTGAATTATCTTAAAAGGGAATTAAATTGATAGAAATTTTAATACGATCAGTATGAATTTTCATTATGTGAATGAATAGGCCTAAAAACTTAGATTTTAGAGTATTAAAATAAGTATAACAATTTTGGTAATGATGACAACACTATAAGTTGGTGATGGATAGAATCGTGATGGCAACAATAGGTTGCAGCTAAGACTGAGCAAAAACCCAAAAAATCTGACTCGTACCGTAATCGGTCCTAGTTGAGGAATTGCAAACGTTAATTTATTTGTGATAACACGGCAGCAACATTGCAATATTAATGGTGGTGATGGCCACAACAAGAATGGTTGTGGTTATCATGGTGGCAGCAATAAAATCGTTAGTGATACTGTTGCGGTGATGGAAAGGTGGATGGTGTTAATAATATAAATAGCAATTTTAGAAGAAAATTTAAGTGAAGCTTTAACCATAAAAATTATGAGAAATTTCATGTTCACAACATTTTCACAACAAATCTTAATGATTTATTGTAATCGTGAATGTAGCACTTTTCTAGAAATTATACTCCGGAATTGTATCCAAGTTCAAAAAGTTTAAATACACTCAATCAAACAATTAAAAAAAAAAAAAAAGAAGAAGAAGAAGAAGAAGAAGAAGAAATTCAGTTTAACAATCGCTACAAATGCCTTTCATCAAGGCCTATGAATAACAGATAACCAATGTTTTCATCTCAATGTTTTCATCTCAGTGAAGAGCACCCCTTATGCTGACATTACATTGCCCACCTCGTAAGAATTTTGGGACTAATTTCGTATCACAAACATGGGACCAAAACATTAATAAACAAAATCTACTACCTCTTCCCATTACAGATTTAACTGCATAAATTTTACAGATTTAGCAAATCTAATCAAGGTTTTGTTAAAAATATTCACTTTGGGATCTACAAAGATAACTTCTAGTTGAACACAACCCAAGCAGGCAATAGGCTCTTTCCATCTTTGCTCATGTCTAGTACGTATGACAGAGATGTACAAGCTTAGAAGCAAGGGGGCCCATGTCCAGATATGTTCCTAACCTGTGCAGCACAAGACATGAGAATGAAGACGCAGCAGATGGGTGCCACATCTCTTCAAAGATCATTCATCTTGTTCTGTGATTCTTTCAAGCCTGCAATACAATCCATATGTAAGGCATAAACAGGAAATAAATAGGTTAAATTTTCAAATTACCTATCATCATATATAAAATTGGCACGACAATCTCTAAAACGTTGCCGATCAATTACAAGCGCCTTACTCTATGATGGGAAAGGATTGCACAAACTGATTTGGAAACTGTTAAGAGACAAAGAGAAACAGCTAATGCCTTCTTCTACTTTTTCTTTTCACTTTTCATTTTCTTTTTCATAAATTAAAGAGAAAATCAATGCTATTTGCTACCAGATAATGAATTACAAATCATAAAGGTGAAGAAAAACTGTACACAAGAATGAGGAAAACTGGAAAAGCAGTACAAAACAAATGATGCTTTGGAATGATTTCCAACTCCCACATTAAAGGGGCAGCTGTGAACTAAAATTGACAAATCATTCCAAAACAATTTACAAAGAGTTGGCTAACGATGCTTGCTGCTTCCCCAATCCCTTGCAATAGTTCAGCGATCCCACATGGCCTGAAATATGGCAGGTCTGTGCTTCAGCCATTGCACCATCTCCCTATCTAGTGGAGTATTAGTTAAAACAGCATCAAACATTGGGCTGCCAAAAACTTTTTGAGAGTTCTTAAAGGACCATATTCGGTCCTTAGGCCATGGTCTCTGGGGCTGCTTCTCCTGGACAACATTAAAATTGCATGAGATATGCAACCAAAAGCAAATAAAGTCAAGCTGAAGGAAGAGAAATTCAGACAGGAAAATGACATTCAAAATCCAGTAACATGAATTGTAGTTTCCAAACGTGGCATTAGTTAGTCCACCTCAAACTTGGAGGTCCCTTCAACTTCATTAATTGGAAAATCTGAGTATAATTTGATCAAAGGGCAAATTTAGTACCGCCACAGGCCCAAATGAAATTAAAGTAATTACAGTTTCTTATTATAAGTAGTATCTTTTTTCTGAACATTAATTTATTGATTATCTGCAAAAGCAATGGTTTGGCAATGGTCACTTCTCAACCAGATTATGAAAAAATTAGGTTTCTCTCAGGGTAACTTTGATGATTCAACTTAAAACTTGAACTCAACCAATAGACGTATAGAATATAATCAGTGTTAATTTGAAATAAATGTTAAGTCAACCAAGGTAGGATGATGTAATAGACTTGTAAACTCACCATTCTTGCCAGCATAAATCTCACAGTCCTTGGGCCATAAACACGATGCCGTGATGGTTTCTGAACCTTGGCATAGAAGGAACCAATTTCGGGCAATGACAAGCAACCCCTACTCGATTTAACAAGGCTACAATCTGGCTCCGCATTAGTCTGGTTATACCAAGAAATCAGCTGCCCTAAACAATAATTCTCACCATAGGTCTTGCAATACTCCTGGAAACCTGCCCCTAATTTATCAGTGTACTTGGGGCCCAAATCAAGTGGACTGATGTAAACTGGCGGAGAAGTTGCAGCTTTATACTCCTGCATGTATAATGAAATTTGTTTTAGATCAAAGGAAGGACACATGAATGTTAGCAGACAGATTATAGAAGTTCTGTAGTTGTTAGACATACCCGTAATCTGAAGAAGCATTTTGTGTAAGCATAAATATGGATCAAGTCAGCTGCAGCATCATGCCGAGACTTGTAGGTACATGGAAGATTTCGGACCTCATCCCTTAACCTTTAAAATAAAGAAAACCGCCATAAGATTGCAAGAATTAAAATTTTTAGCATCATAAGTTCATACATACTAAAACAAAACACAAAAGCACGCTGCTCACCATAATAAAGATTTCTGAAGTTCTTTCTGAATGTCATTGGAACCTGGTGGATCATGAGCACGAATCTTGGACTTGAGGTCATTTAATATGCCGTCTTCCACATGAGGAGCAATGCACTGAAGAAGTTCCTCAACAAACGATCCCTCTCCTTTCCAGAGTAAGGAAACAATTTCTTCAGGGCTCAGCCTCTCCAGAGGGGGTGGTGCTTCCTTCGGGTCACCAAAAATGCATCTCATAACATATCTCACCTGTAAACAGAATTCAAACAGATTAACATCTTCAAAAGACCAGAAAATCAGATTATAATTGACTTCTCTATTTATGGCAGTGATCTAGACTAAAGACACTGAGGCATCACTAGGTACATGGTATCATTGACACAAGTTAAATGATCAAGACTAAAGATCCCTAACAAAGACATAAGCATGAAAAAACACAAAAGTTCAACTTCAACACTTTACACTAGGGTTCAAATCCCCTCTCCCTCACTATCAAATTATCAAAAGAACACTTTAAACTAGAATTATAGGTTATAGACCCTAAGCTGATCAAAGTCACCTTCTCGTACAATTTTTTGGGTTAGAGAATCAGCACAAGCATGGTGTATCACACCAAAATATGTCTCATATGTACTTGCACAGTTTAGAAGGACATAAGCTGGAAACAAGGACTAGACAATTTTTTTTTTATGGGTATTATAGTAGGGGAGGGGGAGGGGGAGGAGGGATTCAAACCACAGATATAGGACATCACAAAGGCTATCATTACCACAAGACCATCACTCGAACCCCACTCCTTAGCGTAACAAAATTAAAAAAGGTAGTCACCTTGTCAAGAGTCACAGCCAAATTCTGAAGCCTTTGATTGTAGACACCCTCAGCCTGTCTCATAGAAAAAGGTATGAGTACTCACCAGGTAATATCAAGCATGCCCATACAAACAAAAGCAGTGAGAGAAGGACAGTCAACAACACACCTGAACCTCAGCATCACTCTTCTCAACTTCAAGACATATATCTGAAAAATATTTCCTTTTTTCCTCCAAATTATGCTTTAGAATCTCCGCAGGCAGCTTTGTTCTTTCAAAATTTATAAACCTCACCTTCAACCAAAATGGAAAAGTCAGGAAAAACAAAAGCACAAATAAATTATTAGCAAAAAAGGAAGATCCAAGAACAAATATCAGGAGGCAGAAAAGGTGCACACCAGGCGAGCTGAATAGGCTACCACCCAATCAGGCAACCCGCCAAGCAAGCAACTGCCTAAACCAGCCCTCCCCAAGTCAAGATAATCCTCTTCGGATACTGAATTTAGTTCGCAAGCTTCAAGCATTAACTGATGACGGTCCAGAATTCCATGCCATTCCTCCAGAACCTGATGCATGGACAATATAAACTAATTAACAGAATTTAAGGCAACGTTGAAACTAAGGGTAGAAAAAGACCAATAAGATTCAACTGGCTGCAACAACCTCAACAAGACAAAAATAAGACTTATTTTATAACTTATGAAATCAGAATCCTGATCAGGCGTGCGCCTTCTACACCAATCAGAAAGCATCCTTTTCACAGTGCTAATCCAAAATGATAAGGACATTCAGTCAAAGCCACTTATCACGCCGGAAAACCTGATCAAACTTGCTCACGATTTTATTTCCTCTTTTATTTTTTTGGAATAAACAGTCAGGAAAATTGCCTTAAAACCTGTAACCTGTACCTTTTGAAAAGCCCCTTCGCCTGTTAGATTCAAGTAGCTACCCCGGCAAACTTGACTGCCACACAAACAAACCGACGCTTCATATTCTTCCTTACTCTAGCAAAATGAACAGAGAACAACTATTAGATAATATGTATAATATTCTCCAGAGAGCACAGAAGACCAAAACACAAAAGAGACACACCTCTGTAACAGAGTTATAATCAAATGTGATCTCCTCGCCATATTGAATTTTACGTACAGAATAGATTCCAATCTGGTAATGACCATCTACAGCAGTAACTCTGCATTCACAGATAAATTATAGGATGATCAAATGCTAGGTTCGCTCACAATTATATAACTAAAAAAGTAAAATCATATATAAGATGAGTAAATGGTAATTCAAAATCTGTGAGATAAAACAAAGAAAGTATGATTATCCATGGCATGATCCAAGCCATAAAAAGCTTATAGAATTAATAAACAATCTGGAATCTAGAGTAGAATCTTAAGGAGAAAATTTGCTTATATAGCATTTAAATGCGATTAGATGATCTGGTCTTCACATAATAATGACAAAGGCTCAGAGTGAAGAAACACAAGTGATGAAAGTAACAGATTCACTACTTTGACATTATTATATAGCGGCCATGAGAAATTTGAGTTCCGCTTATTAATTAAAATGCCAAATATTTCCAGCCCCAAAATAAAATACGAGGATCACTTCATTTTTGTTATTTCCCATAATACTCAATAAACTTGTCAATTGTACATAAGGGAAGGTCTGCAGGTAGGTTATAAACAGCAAAAAGAGTATGACAACAGAACTCACTTTGCTTCACAATTAGGACGGCATGAGTGACATATTCGACTTGCATAGTTTGCCTTATGCATAGCATCAACAACAACCAAATCATACCCATCAGCATCACCCTGCCAGGAAATAATGCATGATCAGATCAAAAATATTCAGTAAACCAGGGAAAATGGAAAAGGCATAACAAGACTACAGCACAATGATTCTTGAAGTGAACCAAACCTTTGGCCTTTCTAGATAGATGTTGTAAAATTCTGGAGCTGGATCTTTACTGTTTTTCTGCAAAGATCGAATCCCATCTTGCTTTTCGAACCATTTCCAAACAGGATAAACCTACATTTTTTTAAAAGGGGGGTGGGGTGGGGGGAGTAAAGAGTTTCAGCATCATATAAACCTTCCAATGAACTCTACTAAATCTAGAAATTGGATCCCATGAACAGTTGGTAGCCATACCTCTCCCAAAAACTCAACGACAAAATCTTCTTCTCCAAAACCACCTTCTTTGTTGCAAACAACACCAAGCCCCTGAAGAACGCAACCCAATAGACAATATAAAAATGAGGTAAATCAGCATCGGAAAAGTATGGAACAAGTCAAGGAAAGAAACACGTCCAAAAGAGAGGCAAAAATATAGTACATGCTCATGCAGTAAAATAATGATGTGTATACCTTTCTGTAAGCAACATATTTGTCATCAGGACGACTATCTACAGCCTTCAGAATACCTTGACACATTTTCACAGTTCGTTTATCATGGTCCTCCTCAGCAGCTTTTTCAATATCTTCAATAACAGGCTGCAATGGAAACATCATAGGAGTGTTTCCACTCCCAGTGAAGTTCCTAACTTGCTTATTCAAAGTACGAAGGAGCACATCTTCAATAAACAAATGCTTCTCCAGGAGAGTCCAATTTAACTCATCTGGCATGGAATCAAGCAAAAGATTGTGAGTATAGGGGTCAATTCCATAAACCTCTTGCTCTATGACCTCATCTCCAAGCTGTTTTCTAGGTTTATAGTCCTTGACTTCAGGAAGTTCCATATCTGACTCCTCAGTGCCACTTTTCTGGGCATGGAGCTTCTCAGCATAGTCCTCTGGTAAAGATACTCGCATCTTTCGTTGCACATCCTCCTCATCCGCAACAATAACATATTGATCAATGACTTCATATTTTCTGGTAACAGGTGGAACCAGGCTTGCTTTTGTCATGCGAGCCCCCCACTCACGATCATCAGTCATTGAATCCAAAGCACCATCTGGGGTAAAGTATCCATCTCCCCTTGACTCAGTAGTTCGAGCTTCTGATCGCAAATCCGAGTCACTTTCTGTATCTGAGGCTGTACTCTCACTATCACTCTTGCCATCTTCAGAAGACCCTTCATCAGAAGTTTCACTCTCTGAGTCCATAGATTTTTTATTCAATTTGGATAAACGCCTTCGGATTTCTCGATCAGATGCATACTCTCCATGATCCAAACCACCATTTGCAAAGGAAGTGCCATTACTCCTATTCATGTACTTCCTTTCAGTCAAAGATTTAGTGACCTTCTTCTTATACTTAGAGACACCTGTTGAATCATCTTCCCATGACTTCATCATTTCATCTCTTTCATAAGATGACTTTGAACTCTCTTCCAAACGTGTGGCAAGTTGAATAAATAATGTAATAATGTGATTCATGTCTCCAGCATCACCCCGATTCTTTGCTCTGCGTAAGCAGAATATGTATACAAGTAAGCCAAAAAAGAAACAGGGAACATTGTTGCATGACTCACCCACATATAAAGGCCTAATCACCACAAAGATACAAGAGAGTAGAAAGAAAAAAATACATAACAAGTGCATGAATTAATTAGATACAATATTAACATGGATTTTGGGAATTTTATGTTTCCTAACTTACATGAAGAAGCAAACTACACTAATAACAGCATTCAAAATCAAGCCCAAAAAAAAAAAAAAAACACAAGTGAAGTCAACCTTAAAAGAACTTCAGTCACAAGGTACCAAAGGGGAGGGCCAAAATAAAGAATCCCACTGCTAAGCCAGATATAACTTAACCCCATCAGACTTGTACTTTGTATTCTTTGAAAAGGGACTGCTCATGTTTATTCGTGTCTTTCGCCTTTCCGTTTTCAATAACAATTTTAATTATCCACCTAAAAAAGAGGCTAACCCTATCCATTTAACCTAAAGAGCTGTTAATGAATATGGTCTTTTATATTTAAAGGTCCTGGAAAAACTTACTTTATTGCGTCTCTGCACATTCGACTAATATCCTCCTTAACAGAGCTCAATCCATGGCCAATGTAATAACCCTTTTTAATTCTATATTCAATTTCTTCAACCTGATTAACAAAGAGACAACAAGAAACAAGGAATTACAAACATATATTACAGAATATTTTTAATATGGAGATATGCAAAACAAATTACTAGCTCTACCTTGGGCACAAAAAACTCAAATGTATTCTCCACCATGATGTCTCTAAGACCAGAAAGAAGGAATTCCTCCATTCTCTTATAACCATTTTCAGATTTCTTGATGGCCCACCGCCTCATACGGGCATCCCTAGATAGAATGGATGACGACTTTCTGGCATCAAATAGTTTTGATCGTTTGTATAGGCTTCGGCGGAATAACTGATTTGCTGAGTCTCTTTTATCCACACTATCAAAATAGTCCTTTAGTTCACCAAAATCATCCGCATCACTACCCAGACCCTTTTTCAAAGCTGATGAACTTTTCTCAGTAATCTGTTTAAGACTCCTTATTTTAGAATATGATTCATCAAAGAACTTAGTATCGCGTGAGAGTCGGCTCTTGACCCAGTTCACATTTGCAAATTTGAGAGCCAACTCGCCAAACTGGCTGCAACCTCTGATATCTATAAAAGATAGACAAGGAAATGAATGAAGAATCTCTTCAAGCGTGCTGGAGGTAATGTTTGTGCAACCCTTTAGAACGATAGAACTTATCTTTTCTTTGCAATAACCATTCTGCAAGCAAACAATTACATTAGACTCAGTAAAAAGAGAAAAACAAAATTGTGATATCTTAGAACGCCAAACAAAAGTAAAACATACCACGATGCTCAAGAGTATCGCATCAGTACAAATAGGACCCAGAGATGACAGGTCAATCTGTCTAGAAATGTCCTTGTAGAAACTGACTGCAGCTCTCCAATGTTTACAAGTCAAGGAAACTAAGGGAAGGGATTTGATGTCTGATCTCAGAAAATGAAAAACTCGTGCCAGCACACAACCATCCAATAAACCCCAGCTTCCCATCTCAGTTTCAGAATTTGGACTCTCCTCTTTGTAAAACGTAGCAGCACCACATAAATCATCAAAAGTGGATTCGTCCCTTGGAATTGTCTGCATGCCCTCTTCTATTTCAAAATCTTCATCAATCTCATCAACCAGCAAGCGGGCTCTCTTGGAAGCACGTGCATCACCTTCTGTATTTAATCAGTCCCCACCCACCCAGGAAAATATATAATAGATCAATAAAAAAAGGACAGGAAGGTGCTACCCATAAATGCATTAAAGCTAGAAAGACATAATGGAAAAGGACAGGAGGGTGCTACCCATAACTACTATGAAATTAGGAAATACACACACACCGAAAACATATAATAGATCAATTAAAATGGGAGGAGAGATGTTCAAATATAACTGAAATGAAGAGGATGCTACCCATACACACGCACAACAAACAAAACAAGAAATTATCACAAAGGGGCTAGCTCTGTGTTTTGGTGCAGGACCTATTAATATTGGCAAAGTGACAACCAGGTATTACAACCAAGCCACACTAACACCCCCCAAAAACATATAATAGATCAATTAAAATGGGAGGAGAGATGTTCAAGTATAACTGCAATGAAGAGGACGCTACCCATAAACACGCACAAAAAACAAAACAAGAAAATATCACAAAGGGGCTAGCTATGTGTTTTGGTGCAGGATCTATTAATATTGACATAGAGCTGAATGAGTATGAACCTGAGAAAACCACAATACATGTCAGGAAAGGCTTGGTAAAGTTGCTGCTAGAAAATGAGAGAGAGAGAGAGAAGAGGGGGGAAGAACTTTGACTGAGGACATATCTGGCCAAAGATGGAATGGCAGGTCCATTCCTTGAAACTGCTATGAAATGAAAATAAAAGAAAGTTCCCTCATACCTCAACCTCATCCTGGAATTAATGACTTCTTATTGCTAAACAAAATCCAGGTTGCCAGTGGAAATTTAAAAGATTATTCATACCTGATTTACGGTAGATGTGATTCTCAATCTCCTTCTTTGGCTGTTTAGCATTGATCCATGGATCCAAGACTTCATTTATGGCTGCAGCAAACTCACGGCTCTTATATGATTTCATTACCAATTCGTGTAACTTTCCACGAGTATAACCAATGAATTGAGGATGCACGTTGTGAAATGAACTTGATTTTGTTTTAGATTCAACTGGAGCAGTCCCATGATATTCTGAAACAAAAGGTCTTGAAGAATCACCCGTTGCAGAATTAATCTCCTGTTCACTCTTAACAGTGGCTTCAGAGGTCTCTGTAGCAGAGGTAACTGGAACCCAAATTCTATCAAATTTCCTGAAAACACTGCTATGTTTTTGAATAGTACCTTGATCTACTGAGACCTGTAGCTGTGAAAATGATGAAGGCCCTTGTTCATGCCCAGCACCATCAAGGTAGTACCAATCACCCAAATGTAATTGCAAATCATTGACTGTGCAAAGACGGTCTTTGGGAGTGTTAATAGAAGCAATGGACTTCCAGGAGCCTTGTGAACCTTGATCGTCAACACTTTTTGATTGAGAATCACGCTCTGCTGATGATCTCTTCCCATCACTACTTGAAGAATGTGGCCGAGAAGACCTTGAAGAATGTCTCTCCTTTCCTCGGACTTTCATGCGAGAATCAGAAACAAATGAGCCTTGGTCCTTAACCACACATGCATTTATCCTGACAACTGGAAGCATAGTTCCTTTCACTCCCCTTGCGACAGCAGGCTCTGATAAAGAAAAAGCCCAAAGAGGGAGATCAAGCCTTTTGCTATGAGATGGATAGTACAGGTCATCTTTTCGATGCCACCGAGGGTCCTCATACCCAGATTTTGGCATATGGCATAGTGGGAAACCGTCATTGAGAACAAGCTTCTTTCTGAAAGATCTATCCTGGGAAGCTTCTTCATTCCTCTTCCAGTCACCACCCTTGCATGACCATGGGCCAAAAAACCAGTCGCAAGATTCTCCACAGGCAAAAACATGATCCTTGTCAGAAGTTTCAATTAACCTGGATTCTGTAGCTTCTTTTGATTTGAGTTCAGGAATTACAGATAATTCATCAGTTTTCTGATCATAATGGTCATTGTAAGTTTGATTCCAAGTGAAACCTGTGACATGCCAGGAATGAAATTTTTTCATGAGATGAAAAACTTGAATATATATATATATATATATATTCATTAAGAGAGCAAAAACTCAGCAAAATATAATAATAATAATAATAATAAAAGAGCCCAAGTACACAAGAAGTATACAAGGCATTCGCCAACACTTACTAAAGGAGATTACCAAGATCAAACTCAAATAAATTAGAGAAGTAATACTGTCCTGTGGTTGTCATCCACTCATATAATGATCTTAGGAATGAGATGCATGACTTGAAGTGCCGATATAGGCATGTATATAAGCATTTAATGCAGCTTTCAAGAAAAATCAAGACTGCCAAGATATCAAGAACCTTAAGAAAAGGACTGACGGGGAGACACAATATAAACCTGTCAACTGATTAAAAAACAAAAAAAGAAAAAAATTTGCATGCACGCCCAGGGCAACTAGACACATCCTGACTATCAACAATTGTATGAAAATAAAATAAATAGAATTCAGATGACCAATTTTACAGGCATTTTTTAAGCAAAAAAAAAAAAATTGAAATTCCAAAAAGTCACAGAATATAATCAGTTGACAACAACATTAAGAACTGCATCCACACGTTGAATTGCATCATCTAGAATAATACGTCTTATCTACTTATCAAAAAATAATACGTATTATCTATAGAGACTGCTTAGGTGCTTCTATCTTTACTGTATGGCAAACATATCCCTCCTCTACTGACCTTCACATGTATGCCATTAATTACTAGAAAATATCAAATGAAAAAAGAAAATAAGGTGATAAACTATGGTTCCAGGGTAGACATACCCCTCCTCTTTTTACTTGTGTGTGTGTGTACACCATTTTTACTTGTACAGTTATAAGTAACCGTATTTTATTAAAAAGAGTGCAATACCACCCTGGTACACAGTGAGTATACAAAAGAAAAAATAAAAGATAAAAATGAATGGAAGCACAATCAGTGCCTAGGATATTAATTATAATGGGTCCCATGGAAGCCTTTATATAGAGAAAGAAAGGCCAAATAAAGCACTTCCTAAAGGAATGTCACCACAAAATAACTATATATGCTGAGGATTTCATCCAAACATGAATAAATATAAGCTGCCAGAGATAGTGTACCTTCAGAAATTCCCCAAATCTCCTGTTGTACATGTTCAAACCTTACTTGCAGAACTTCTGCAAGATCAAAAAAATCCACAAACAAGGGAGTAAGAATTTCAATAAAAGAAAAAGGAGAAAAAAGAAACAACCAAATACTTGATAGTACTCAGTGTTAAATATTTTGCTAACACCCCGGAAAAGGAGAATCAGGATAGTTTGACAGTTAGCGTAAAATTAAGTCACTTTATTATTAGGCCAAAATCCAAATAACACCCTTTAAAGTTTGGTTGAATTGTCATTTTCATCCCTAAAACTTATTTTTTGTCATTTTAGTCCTTAAACTTCATCATTTTTGTCAAGTTGGTCCTTCCATCCATTACCGTCTATAAAACCACTGTATATGTCATTTCACTTACGTGAAGAGTGACAATAGATTTTATAGACGGCAATGGATGTAAAGACCAACTTAACAATCATTAAAAAAAAAAAATTATTTTAAAAAAAAAAAAAAAAAACCTTTTTGAGGACAAAAAAGACAATTCACTCAAACATAAACGGTCTAATTTGGATTTTAGCCTTATTATTATGAAAACTACATAATTGTAAAAGTGATTAATAAACAAACTAATACCTGCAACAGTTTCAAGTTCCTTCCCAGGAACAACAGGAAAGCCCTCTAACAGAGCTCCAACTCTTTCATCAATGTGAAGATCTTCTGAAGGCTCAGAAATAGCTGCACTTTCATCTGTGCAATGCACTGGCTCTGACAGAGTGCCAGACAGGTCCTCGCCACTCTGGAGACCAGATTGCCCAGTTTCTCCAATATCAGCCAAGAGATTCCCAGGAGCTTCTGGAGGGCTTACCAACTGAGTTATGGTGTCTGACACAATGGATGGGAAATTCACAGTCACCAATGGTGAAGTTGCATTTTCAACAGTTACCCACCTATCACTATCTAAGTGCTTGATCAAGTGATCTGACATTAGAGCCCCTTCTTCCACAAGTGCTTTAAGATCGCCTAATTTAGAAGGCCCACATTCCATGCCATAATAATCAAGGTAAAACCATTTCCCTGTGGGTGAATCAGCCAACAAAGGGACATGTGGTGGTGTGTCGCATATATCCATATCTTCTTCCATAGATGGCAGCTCTTCAGGAAGAACCACATCTTCTTGAGGAGCTTCTTTGCTATTTATGCTTGGAGTCTCAGACTGCTCTTCTTTGTGAGGCTCACTGTCGACATTTTTCTCAACAGGACCATTAACATCATGAACACTGCTTTTATCTTGAGACTCTTTAGCTGAATACTGTGACTCTCTTCCATTAGCATCCCTCTCAGTGAGCTTATCTTCTTGCCCTTTACTAGCAGTCTGAGAGTTGCGCTTTTCAATTGTTCCAACTTTACGACTAGTTTCCCTGTAACTACTGGGCCTACTCCGATCAAGTGGGGACCGCTCCAGATAGTTAGGAGTCCTATCCCTGCGGTCATGGTTTCGAGCTCGATCTTGTGGGGACCGCTCTGCATAAGCAGGACTTCGATTTCTATGATCATAGTGCCGATTCCGATCATATGGGGACCTCTCACGACCATATGGAGATCTCTCACGAGCAAATGGGGATCTCTCACGACCATGTGGTGATCTCTCACGACGGAGAGGACTCCTGTCACGGTGATCATAATACCGGGCCCTGTCACGTGGGGACCGCTCAGCATGACCAGGGCTACGCCCATGTCTGTCATAAACTACTCTGGAAGACAAAGATGACTCATAATGCCTGGAGGCGTACTTATCTGATGGAGGCATTTTCGAAGATGAAACTGGATTCCTGTAAGACCTCTCCATAGAGCGACGTGCATAATGCTCTGAATGGGCAGCACGGTTGCTGTCATCAGCAAGCCTCCGGCTTTTCGAACCTGCGTAATCCCCATAATCTCCATAATATTTGCGCTCTCCACTATCTGAATCAGTGCCAAAACGCTTCAACCTGTTACCAGAAGAGTAATCTCTCCCATGATTCTTCCCATTGCTGTATTCATTCCTATACAAACCTTCCTCGTCCACAATTTTCGAACTGATCCTCATAGTCCTCTCTGGGCCACTCTCCCACCTGGGAGTACTTTTGGTAAGCTGACTCCCACTTCTGTTAAGCTCTTTCCTGCGGATAACATCATCACCTGAATACTTACCAGAAGGTGGGGTACGCTCGAGTTCAAATTTCCACCCTTTATCCTTACCCGTCTCGTATCTGCGTGGCTTACCATAATTATAGTCGTCCCTTGCTCCTTCCCCTTTATGCCATCTATCTGGAATGAACTCACCCTTTTCAATGTCATCTTTCCCACCCCTCCACAACCCAAATTCGCCTCTCTCAGCTTCTCCTCGCCGCACTATCTCACCCTTCTCAAACTCCTCTTTCCTCCATTTCCCATAACCAATCTCTCCCTTCTCCACCACCTCACTTCTTCTCCACTTCTCACTACCACTAACAATTTCTCCCTTCTCAATCTCGCTTCTCCGCGGCACATACTCTCCATTCAAAGTACCCAATTCACCTTCTTCCACTTCATCCTTCTGCTGCAATTTCTCAGCACAAATTTCACCATTTTCAACTTCCCTACTACTCTTCCTACCTCTATCCAATACAGACTCTATCTTTTCGAACTCTCCGTTGCTGTTGCTGTTGTTGTTGTTTTTAGCTAATTGCTCCTTCTTGACCTTCACCATCTTCTTCTTTCGTTCATTGTCAGAGTACTTAATCGACTTGGAATTGAAGCCATTGTTGTTGTTGCTGCTATTATTGTTGCCATTCTTGCCTCCGCTGCTATAAATTGTCTTCTCCGAAATAGGAAACCTCTCCATATGATGTTGTTGCTGCTGCAAAGGCATGCATGCGACGCCTCCATCGCCCATGGAAATCAACAAACTTCCTCTTCAACCTCGAAAACCCTAATTCTCCCCTATCCCGGGGCTATTGATGCTCATACTGCAATTCGCTTCGATGTTTGTCGACTCCTCGCTCCAATTTCAGAACCCTAAATTCCACAAAACAAAAATCAAACAAATGTAGGGTTTCATTGAAAAAGATAAACACGCGAATAAACTCAAACAACCACAAAAACCTTAAATCAAATACGCCTTCGTTACAAAACCCTAGGGTTTGGATTGTTCAAAAACAGAAAAAGCGAATTGAGAATTAAAAAGGAGAGAAATTTTACCGAGACAATTTTGGAGCTGAAAACTCAGATCGGAAAAAAATTCCTTGGTAGCTCTGAATCGAACAGCGTGTAAAAACAACACAGATCGAGAAATTCCGAGAAAATTGTAGTTCGAATTTACAATCTTCCTGAGAAAAATCTCTCTCTCTCTGTCTCTGTCTCTCTCTCTCTCTCTTCCTTCCTTTCTATTTCTATCTCTCTCTCTCTCTCTCTTTCTTTGTCTCGCTGTGCAATATCTTTGTGTTTCGCTCGCTCTCGGTGTGTTCTTGGTCTGAAAGACGAAACCTTCGTGTTATTTTTTTTTCTTTTTTCTTTTTTTCTTTCTCTCTAATAAAGTCCTTATATTTTGTTTGTTTTTTCGATTTTGACCCTCACGTATTTGTGGATGTAGTGGTGGAGTTGTGGATATAGCAAATGACGTAAATGCCACTGGAGGTGCCGTATGTGATGTACGTATATGGAGGGTGTATATGGAAGTTTAATATAGTTGAGAATACGGTTAGGGTAGCTTGGCGTTTGGCGGGCCCTATCTTAGCTCCCTTCTACTTCCACAAAGGCGGATTAGCGTTGACTCGGGTTGTTGACTCGGCTAGAATTCTTGAGACCTTGCCATTGAGAGCTTTATGTATAGCTAGAAAGTAAACCCAAGTTTTACCCATAAATTTATTTTTCAAATTACAATTAAAAAAAAAGTAAATTTCTTACAAATTTAATATTTTGAAGCTAATAAAAGATATGAAGTTCAATTCTCGCTTACACCAAAATTCGATTAGTATCTTTGTCAATAATAAAGAACTATCATTAAGAGCATGTATCATAGGTTGAAATTCTCTAAAAAAAAATCTTGAAGCTAATAAGGAAAGTAAAGCTATAAATTTTTATTATACATTGAAAATAAGATTTAATTTAATTTAATTAATTAATTTTTTATTGTTGGAAGGGTGAGAATTTGAGTCTTAAACATTTTCATTAAAAAAAATAATTTGAATTACAAACTCTCAGCAACAATTCTACTTTTCTTTTTTATGGTTGGAATTAATAAATATAGTTGAAAATTCACTATAAAGAGATTATAAAATAAATAAAAAATGAATGCATAGGAAATAAAGACACATGATTGGTTTTTTGAAATTACATAGTGTTGGTATCAAATGGAATAATTTTAAAGAAAATTTGATATTTAATTTATTACAAAAGAAAGTGAATTGATCTAGTAAAAGATAAAACAAATCTAAGTACTTAATTAGGGCTTGGATTGTACCAAAAAGCAATTATGAATTGAATCACATTAGCCCCGACCTTGCAACAAAAACAATGATGAATAGAATATATAATATAAAAATAAATAGTTGATCCAATTCTTAAGGACAAAAAAAGGTCGATAGTTGATAAAATATTGAGTTGACTAGATGACCCTTATGTGAATGCAACAGCCTATGAGTATTATGGAGATCGTGTGCTGCTACTGCAATTGGAGCAAGTCTCAATATATTTTACTTTACTTGGTGCCATTGGTGTGGAATCTCCTGCTTAATAAAATAATTTTGGGATTTTGAGAACAAAAAAGATAGAGGGGCATTGTTGTCCATTTACAGTTGCTTGTGCAGTTAAAAATATGGGGAAAGAGAGAATTTGGTAAAGTGGAATTTGATTTGGCGCTCAACAAGTTGAGCGAAATATTTTAGGAGGGGTTGAAAAAATGAAAATGGTGGGCTCCCATCCCAAGGGAGGTGCTGATTTTTTTATGATGGGCCAGGATCTGCTAAGATCACTGAAGCCCGAAATTCTTGGAAATTTTCAAATGTTTAATATAATACTAATACTGATAGTCTGATAGTAATAACTAGTTACACTGGTGAATAACTTGTCTGACCAAAAAAGTGAATAGATTCGGAGAAAAAGTGGATTGGGTTTTGAGCCCAACACTTTTGGAACATGGTTGGTGATTGGATTGGGCTAGGAAATAGAGGTCCTTGCAATTTAGCAAAGTTTGAAGTTTGAACCCTTTGGAATTCGGCTTGCTGAGAACCTGAGAGATTTGAAGGTAACCCATTGTTGTAAAAGTCATTGACAGGGTTTGAAAAATGAGCAAACATTACTTTGTCAATTGAAGTAATGGTATTGGATTGGTGTGTGTTATTTATAAAAACATCAATTGGGGACCCTTGGAAGTTCCATTATAAGCACTTCAATCTAAAATATGTTCCATTAGCTGTTGTTCTTATTCGGCCTGCGTGGTACTTCAATTAATGTGTCAATGGTTTATAAATTTGGATTTTCTTTTCCTTGCATGACTTTGGGCAAAAATTTCTGATAAACTTCGGAGAGAATAGCTTGTATGTTGGCCTCAAAAAGAATCATGGAAGCCCGGCCAAGCCCAACTGCAGTGCCATTCACTAGTGTTAGGCCCTCTTTAGGTTGTAATTAAGAAAACCTACCATTGATGCCGGCTAATTTAAAGGGTCAATAATAAGCATACAATTTTTTCCAAAATTTGCTAAGTGGCAAGTTGTGAGAGCATTCACTATGATGCTGTTACATTGCTAAAAAGTTTTGTTTAGCACCAAAAACAATAAAATGCAAGCTCCATTTATGGTGCTAAAACTAAAACTTTTAGCATCAAAGCTACAATAAATTGTCAAAAATGACAGCTTACTGTAGCTCTAAAGTTATAAAAAAAATACATTTTTATTTCGTTCTCTCTCTTCTTTTCTTAAAAAAAATATTATTTCTCTCTTCTTTCTTCTCTCTCTCTCTCTCTCTCTCTCTCTCTCTCTCTTCTCACTTGACTTAAACTCTCTAAAAAAAAAAAGCTTAGAGAGAGATCAGTAACCAACGACGTGCCTATGAGGTGGTGGTTAAGAACCGAGTGTGCAGTGGTGGTGCAATGCTAGTTTGGGTTGTTGGGTTTTGTGGGTTTCCAATCAATGGGTTTATGAGTTCCGATCTGTTGGTGGCTATGGTGGTTTGTGTTGTTGGGTTTTGTAGGTTTCTGATTAATGAGTTTATGCGTTTCGATCTGTTGGTGGTTGTGGTGGTGATTGACTTTGGATTGTGCATTAGGTGGCTGTGGGTTGAAGATAGGGAGAAGAGACAGAGAAGAAGAAGAGAGGGAAAAAAAAAAGTGTTTAGCTTTGTTGTGAAAAATAAGAGCATTGATGTTGGGTGAGTTGTGAAATGGTGAGTTAAAATAGATAAAATAGCTTTTTTAGGTGCTAAAAGCTATATTTTTTAGCACCATCATTGTGAATGCTCTGATTGGAGAATATTATATTCACATTGACACCACTTTTATTATTCACTAATTACAAAACACTATGTCTCCATCCAATTATAAATAAAAAAAATATTGTGTTCCAAGTCTTATTAAATTCAAGGCCTTAGATTCTCAAAAAGGTCTTTCTCAAAAGCAAAAAAATAAAAAAAGATTCTCAAAAATGTTTAAAAAAATAATCAAGACCTTGGTGGGGTTGAAGAGCTCTCCATTGGGCCCTAGAACCATGGAGTTAGATTGCCTGCCAAAAGCCCAATAGTGTAAGATAGAATGAACTTTTTGCTCAAATTCGAAACCAAAAGTATGTTGCTAAATTAAAATGTAATAAAAGAAATCACATATATGGTCATTTTTAGTCGTTAATTTTTTGTTCTAATTTGCAATATATCCATACATATGTATATTTATGTTTCTGTTCATTTTCATTTTTCATATCATAATTTTCAAAGTATTTTCAAAATATTGAACTAAGTGAAAGGCATATGTGTTTCCTACTATATATTTCACCCCAAATATTGCTTAAAACAAACCAATTAACATTCCAAAAAATCAGTCCTAGCTTTTAAATCACACAACTTAGCTTGGTGGCTACAAATCAATATAACTAATTAGCATTTCAAAAAAAAAAAATTATTTAAAACAAACAAAAAAGAGAGAAATGAATTATATTCGCAAAAATATAGAGAATGACATGGGATTAGGTTAAAAAGAACAAAAAAATCAAACCAAATTATGATCAATAAAACTTCAAAGTGTAAATTTTAGAGATAGAGAAAGAGATTACATGTCGTGTGTTAGCCAAAAAAACCAAAACCCCCCCTTTCTTTATGAATTTTTTATCTCTCCCTCCTTCAATCTCTTCTCACCTTAGAAAGTAGAATGCCATGCATGCACAACGCCACACCAAGCATGTAAAGTTAAGAATCCACAAGGAAACAAATACAAACACATTCATCAAATATTTAGCAGTTAAAAATTGAAGCAAAGAAACAAAAAAGAATGAGAGATAAGTCTTAAAAAAAGGAAATCAACCAACTCATAGAGAAGAAAACTCTAGAGAAAGAAATACCTCTAACGTGATGAGTTGGAGAACGCCAAACCACAAACCAACACCCTTTGTTGTCTAGACCTCTATTTCTCTCTCTCATCTTCCAATAAACCCGCACCCACCCACAATTTCCACCAAAGTAAGTCAAAGAGCAGTCTCTTCCCATCCTTTCAACCAATTTTCTCTCCCTACAAACCTATAACCCTCCCTCCCTTTGTCTCCGAGACTTATCTCATCAAACCTATACCAATTACATTAGCACAAAACATATACTCACCTTAATAACTCAGTTTCTCTATCTATCTCTCGAATCTACTAGAAGAACAAGAAATTTCTTGCTCTTTTCCTTACGTGTCTAACTTGAGTTTTACACTTTTACTTAAGCTTTTCTTTCCCACAACAAATGTTTTGAGGAACAAAATCATATCCTGTTAGTATTGATGAGTTTGGGAAACCAAATGATAAGCGGGTGAGTTTGATTGTGAGGAAGAGTTAAGTAACGAGGAGACAAATGTTTTTTTCTTTTTTTTCTTTTTTTCTTTTAAACTTAATTGCCAACCCAAACAAAGCACGTGAAATAGTGAGATTTGCTAACCAAATTGACCAAACCAAATGTTGTTGTAGATAGAGCTCTTCGCTTTTTTAATATAGTTAATAGAAATAGAAGTTAGCATATAATGAATATGAAGCATACTTTTTATGTAGGGGTGTCAATGTTTGACCCAACCCACGAACACGACATAGGTTTTTGTGGGTTAAGATTAGGCCTTAGTAAGTTTGAGTTATAAACAGGTTGACCTGAAAGCGACGTAATAAGAAACTTGTGATAAGCGGGTCGACCTACATGACCTGCAATAGACACGTTTAATACGTCAATTTATTTGTGTCAACCCGAAATGACCCATTTAACACAACCTAATAAATATTCATTTTATTTTAGATTTGTAAAATACCTTTTATATCTAGTCTATATTTTAAACTTAAAAAGAAAAGTGAGTAATTACAAAAAACTTACAAGTGATATAATTGGAAATTGAAACTATACAAAACCTAGATCTCTAAACCCTAAATCTCTAAACCTTCTTATTCTTTTTTTCTTTTCTTTTTTAATTTCAGCTGTACTACTTACTCTACTATCTTACAGTCTCACACTTAATTCTCAAACCCAAACTGGTTATTGCTATCTCTTTATCTCCCTCTTCCTCTCTCTGCCTCGGTGATGTGTTTAGTGATTTCTTATATTTTTGTTGTAATGTGTTGTTTATTCATATTTTGTGAACTATGTAGGTAAAGATGGAGGAGGAAACCAATAACGTGGAGATTATGATTGAGGAAGAAAATGATGACTTGGAAGATGTGACAATTCTAATGGAGGGGTAAAAAAAAAAGGGCATAGGAAAACTTCACCAGTTTGGCTCCATTTTGAAATGGTTTCTCCTAGACCAGACAAGAATCCAAGATACAAATGTAAGAGATGTGGACTTGTCTACTTGGCTCCAAGTAATTATGGAATTGGAAACTTAAAGTGTCATTTGGAAAATTGAATGAGAAGAAACACACAAGATGTGGGCCAATTACTTTTAAGTAAAAGTGGTGGGTGTGTATCTAAATTTGAACTTGATAAATTTAGGGAGTTGCTGGTTGCTTCTATTGTTACGCATGACTTAAGATTTCGTTTTGCTGAGTATGCTGCCATAAGAGCTATATTTGCTTATTTATGGCTTGAAGCTACCATTATTACTAAAAATACTACTAGGGCTAATTTGATTAAGATGCATGGAAGGGAGAAAGAAAAGATTAAATTCATGTTAAAGAATGCTCCAAGTAGAATTAGTTTAACATTTGACTTGTGGACTTAGTTTAAATTCTATAATCATTGATGGATATATGTGCATTACTGCACAATTTCATTGATAGAAATTGTATTCTACAAAAAAGGGTGTTGAACTTTTGTTTTATGCCTCCACCACACAATGGAGATTCTTTGTTTGAGAAAATGTATAATTTGCTTTGTGAGTGGGAAATTGAGAATAAGCTATTCTCTATGACATTAGATAATGCCTCCTCCAATGATGTTTTTGTTGACATCTTGAGAAATTAGTTGAGTATTAGGAAAGCACTTATTTGTGATGGTGGATTTTTTCATCTTCATTGTTGTGCTCATATTCATAATTTAATAGTACAAGATGGCTTAAAGGAGATTGATATTGTTATCCAAAAAAATCAAAAAAGCATTAAGTATGTGAAAGGTTCACAAGTGAGGAAGCAAAAGTTTTTAGAGTCAGTGAATCAAATGTCTTTGAATGGTAAGAGAGGCTTAAGACAAGATGTTCCCACTAGGTGGCATTCTACCTTTCTTATGATTTGGGAATGCTCTTTAGTCTTTACTACCAACGTGTTTTTTGTCACTTAGAATTGACTGACTCTAATTATAAGAATTTTCCTACTATTGATGAGTGGAGTAAGGTAGAAAATATTGACAAATTCTTGGCTGTTTTTTATGATGCTACTTGTGCATTTTCTGGAACCAAATATCCTGCTACCAATTTGTACTTTCCATCTGTGTTTATGGTTTATTTAACCTTGAGGCAACAAAAGGGGAATGAAGATGAGTACATGAGAATTATGGCAGTCCAAATGCTTGCCAAGTTTGAGAAGTATTGGTCAGACTTCAATGTACTACTAGTTATGGTAGTTTCTTTGGATCCTCATCATAAACTTTAGTTTGTGGATTTTTGCTATAGGATGCTTTATGGATATAGTGGTTCCCTTGCATATTTGAATGTGAGTGAGAAATCATTTGCTCTTTTCTTGGAACATGCAAGTAATGCTCCTACAACATTAGCAACTACTAAATGACGTGGTAGAAAAGTTGTTCATGTTTGTCCAATTCAATCTTTTAGCAAAGAGACAAGATAAATTATGCAAGTAAAAAATTCTTTTAATTTAATAAGTTATTTGATGTTGCTATTTTTTATTATAATTTAATAAGTTATGTGCTATTTTGTAAGAGCCTAATTTATTGATGTTGTTTATTTAAGAATTTGATTAATTTGAAATTGATGAAGATTCTACCCATTCAAAAGATATTTGTACCTGTTTGAAGGCTTGCAGTTTTTGGTGAATTCCCTCAATGATGGTGGCAATAACAACTGGTCGTTAGATCTCATCAAGGCAGAGATAAAAAAATCAGAGTTACACTACACAACCACATCACAAATTCCCACATCCCATGCAAACAAAACACCCTCCTTTATGGCTTTAACTTCGGTTTCAAGGGGTCCCAAAGGGACAAGTAGTCTTTTACTTAACGCAGTCTTCACTCTACCTACATAGTCACAAATAAGAGCACTTCCCGATGTTTAAGCTTAGGCAAAGTTCGCACAATCCACGTTGTAAGTATCGTATTTTGTCTGCCTTCGATTTGCATGCCGGACCCCTAAAATTAAAAAAATATTAATTTTTCACCATGGGGCCACGGGAACATCTAGATTGATGTGGCACAACCCGTTCGGGCATCAGAGCACTCAAAGTGCCTTTTTAGGTCAAGTTGACCAAAACGCCCCTAGTCAACCATGGATTGACCAAAAGTCAAAATTGGTCAAAATCACCCCAAAACTACATTTTTCATGTTCTAACATTAAACCCAAGCTATGTGGAGATTTTTGCCAACTTTGATCAAATTTGACCCAAAGTTGACTCCCGAGGCACAAAAAAACCTAATTTTGACTCGACTATTTGAATGGGTTGGAAATGATGTCATTGCAAAGATCATTGAATTCCCTTTTCAATGACTATTCATGGGTAGAAATTAGAGTTAAAACGGTTGAGATATCTTGAAAATCATGCTGGGCGCGTTAACTCACTTTTTGAGGCCATAATTTTGATCCGACTGTTGGATTTTCATTTTGTCAATTGTTCTAGAAACTAGATATCCACACCTTTCTATGGACACCAAGATCACTTAATTGAACATCCATATCTTCCAACCTTTTGACATTCTCTCCATCTTCAAGTTTCCACCTGAAAAGAAAAACGTAAACTTATTAAAAAGTTCAAGTCCATAGTATTTTCATAAGTGACTTAAGTAGATAAAGTGAGATTGATAGATAAATGTCAATAGAAAATCAAAAGCTACATATAGGAAATAATTTAGGGAATAATTCACGAAATGAAAACTAACCATTTCCTTAATAGTTGGTAGGAAAAGAACTCTCCTCCTAATCACCAGACATCCCTTGGTACAAAGCAATAAACATAATTTTGTCATAACTAACGTTTTTCAATTCCTTGTAAAAATGTTTGGTAAGATCTTCATAATCGATTATGTCCACCACGCAACCATGGGTCAGGAATAAGTTGTTATCCACTGCTATGTGATTAACTGAACAAAACACCATAAACGTGGTATTATATTTCTTAAGAAGCAAATGAAACCATTTTACTCAAAGTACAAACCACTAACCTTTGTACCAAATTTAGTTTTGGGCAACCAATTTGGTATTTCTCCAAGAAGGTAGCATCCTTTTGGGACCAAAATTGTCAAAGCATGTAAAATCTCATTAAAATGTCTAGCATTCATCAAAGGCAGACCCTACAATTTCATAAAAATTACTGTTACCTACTTAAGTAATTCAAAAATTTTGTTTCTTGCTTAAAATGATTCAAAAGTTTACTAATGTTAAGTTGGAGCACCCATACACTTTGTTCTTTGATAATAAAACCTTTTGCACATAGGTCTTGCGCACCATATTGCCAGACTCCCTTGGAACATGGAGCAATTTGCAATTGATTTAAGGTTTAGGAGTGTAAATTTAGCTTTTTAGCTACTATATACACCCATTTAATTTCATAGTCTTTTTTTTTTTTTTTTTGCTTTATCTTTCTTTCAAACATGTTTTATAGCTTTCCTAGCATGTCTATTTTCTTTCTCACATGTTTTATTGCTTTGATGTTATTGGCCTAACTTTCTTGGGTTAGGATGTGTCTATTTTTCTTGGTTGTTCTCTTTGCCATGCTTAGGTGTTTTTTGTCATGTTTATGTGTTTAGATCTACATATTTATATGCTTGAAGCTTTGTTTGGATGCTATTTTGTAAGAGTGGATAGGAATGCAAACTTAGAAATTCTCTCACTTTGGAAAGCAAGTCAATTCCGATTCCTTAAATTAGCTTCCATGGCTCGTGATGTTTTAAGTATTCCTATATCTATTGTTGCCTCAGAGTCTACTTTTAGTGTTGGTGGGAGAGTGATTGATGAATTTAGGAGTTCATTGAGGCTAAACACTGTTGAAGCATTGGTTTGCACTAGAGATTGGTTGGATCGAGAGAAATGTAATCTTATTTGTTTCATTAGTTATTATTACTTTTACATTATTACTATTTAGTTCTTATAAAACTAATGAGGCATGATCATATTTTGTAACAACTAATACTTATATATTTTAGATTCAAAATATCCCAACATTAAGTTAAAAATATCTTAAGACAAACCATAAAGGCATGGTCAAATAGTTAATTAATGATTCAGTGGGCTTTGAAGTTTGAAACCTCGCCCACAACTTTCGAGGAGCAAGACGTTAAAATATATACAACTAAATCCATGACAGGATAGATAATAATAATGATAAAAATTAAAAATTAAACTTCTATTGTAGTCTAAAAAGACAATATTGAACTTTCACTCATGTTCTTCCAACCTCTTGGCATTCTCTCCATCTCTAAGTTTCCATTTGAAAAGAAAAATATAAACTTATTAAAAAGTTCAAGCCCATAGTATTCTCATAAGTGACTTAAGTAGATAATGTGAGATTGACAGATAAATGTCAATTGGAAAATCAAAAGCTACATATAGGAAATAATTTAGGGAATAATTTATGAAATAAAAACTAATCATTTCCTTAATAGTTGGTAGGAAAAGAACTCCCCTCCTGATCACAAGACATCCCTTGGTACAGAGCAATAAACATAATTTTGTCATAACTAACGTTTTTCAATTCCTTGTGAAAATGTTTGGCAAGATCTTCATAATCGAGTATGTCCACCACGCAGCCATGGGTCATGAATAAGTTTTCTATCCACTCTTGTGTGGTTAATTGAACAAAGCACCATAAACGTGGTATTATATTTCTTAAGAAGCAAATGAAACCATTTTACTCAAAGTACAAACTGCTAACCTCTGTTCCAAATTTAGTTTTTGGCAACCAATTTGGCATTTCTCCAAGAAATTAGCATCCTTTTAGGGTCAAAATTGTTAGAGCGTGTAAAATCTCATTAAAATGTCCAGCATTTATCAAAGGCAGACCCTACAATTTCATAAAAATTATTGTTACCTACTTAAGCAATTCAAAAATTTTGTTTCTTGCTTAAAATGATTCAAAAGTTTACTAATGTTAACTTGGAGTACCCATTCACTTTGTTCTTTGATAACAAAACCTTTTGCATATAGGTCTTGCACTATATTGCTGGACTCCCTTGGAACATGGAGCAATTTGCAATTGATTTGAGGTTTAGGGGTGTAGATGTAGTTTTTTAGCTACTATATACACCCATTTAATTTCATAATGTTTTTTTTTTTTCTTTATCTTACTTTCTAACATATTTTATAACTTTCCTAGCATATTTATTTGCTTTCTCACATGTTTTATTGCTTTGATGTTGTTGCCTAGCCATCTTGGGTTAGGATGTGTCTATTTTTCTTGTTTGTGCTTTTTGCCAAACTTAAGTGCTCTTTGCCATGTTTGTGTTTAGATCTATATGTTTATATGCTTAAAGCTTTGTTTGAATGCTATGTCTAGTGTTTAAAGTTTTGTTTGGATACTATTTTATAAGAGTATATAAGAATGCAAACTTAGATATTCTCTCATTTTAGAAAGCAAATCAGTTTTGATTCCTTGAATTAAAATGGTTTGTGATATTTTTATTGTTCCTATTTATATTTTTGTGCCTTAGAGTCTACTTTTATTGTTGGTGGGAGAGTAATTGATCAATTTAGGAGTTCATTGAGGCCGAACACTGTTGAGGTATTGGTTTGCACTAGAGATTGGTTGTATGGAGAGAAATATAATTTTATTTGTTTCATTAGTTATTATTACTCTTACATTATTATTATTTAGTTCTTGTAAAACTAAAGAGGCATGATCATATTTTGTAACAACTAATACTTATATATATTTTTGGCATAAAACTTGCATAAATGAAATTTGATGAGCTTGTTAAGATATAATGAATTTGGACATCAACAAAGAATATATGGATGACCAATCTACTATTTGCTCTAATTCTTTTAATATTGGTACTTAGTATTTGACGAGTTCTAGGGATGTTATATTTTTGTTGAACTTTGTTATTTTGAATTTGGATTGAAGTGTATACAATTCTTTTGGAGTATAAAGAATTTATTCTAGATGGATGTTATATTTTTGTTAAACTATATTATTTTGAATGTGGGTTAAAGACTTGAAGTGTATTCACTACTTTTGGGATGTAAAAAAAAAAAAAAAAAAAATCTATATGGATGTTATATTTAATATCAAGCAGGTTGAAATGGATTGTGTCAACCTAACACAACTTGTTTATTAAGCATGTCAATTGGGTTAGGTCAAGTCAACCTACCTCATTAACAAGTTGGATTAGGGTTGAAGGATCATAACAAGATTATTAAATAGGTTGGGTTTGGGTTGAGCTATTTAGTTGAATACCCTTACCTCAACATGACATTTTAACCCGAATTGACATCTCTAACTTTATACAATGATTATACATTTATGAACAAGTTTTAGCATATGAAAAGGAAAGTCTAGATACTTTGATGGGACAAAGAACATAAGGTAACGTGAATTTCTATGTTTTAAAGAGGGTTTTAAAATAAATGAAGATCCTTGTGAAGAGAAAAATTGGAAGAAACAAGAGACTAAAACTAGTTGTAAAACATTTATTCATTTCAAATTAGAAAACGATGTTTGGGGGGTTATTGCATTTAGGCTTAAATACACTTTTAATCCCTACATTTTAACTTTTTTTCATTTTGGTCCCTACATTTTCATTTTACCACTTTTAGTCCCTAAACCAATTAGTGCGTGTCATATCAGTCCTTATCGTCAACCAACTAACAGAAAAAGCTGACGTGACTGATGGCATTATTAAAATAATAATAAAAAAAACCTAAAATACAATTTAATTAAAATTATTTCTTAAATAACAAAAATCATTATCTTTTTAATTCTTATTCTTTTTTTTTCTTTAACGTGTTAGTCATCAAATTTTTTAAAAAACCCTAACCAACTTTATCTATCTCTAATTCTCTCTTTCTCCCTCTCCCTTTCTCTCTCCAACCTCCATGGACGGAATCTCCCTCTGATCTCAAAATTCTCTCCACTGTAGCTCCATGGTCGGAGCTCACAAGGTTGGCCTTCTTCTCCACCACGCACAGCTGATCTGACCTAAGCTTTCTCTAGTCTAAAAATCTCATCTCCGCTTAAAACCTTACACCCAATCTCAACCAACGATGAGCAAATCAGGGGCTGATCTTCGAGGTTTTGATTATGGAGACCATGGGGTCTTGATGTGGAGAAAATAATGGGAAAAATTTGGAGTCTTACTGGTGGGTGTTGTGAAGAACAGATCGGTGGTTAGTGGCTGTGGTGTTGTGAACTCCAAGCGGTGGTGGTTGTGGATTGGTTTGGTTTCATTGGTTGTGGTGGGTTTGTTGTTGGTGTGAGTCGATTAGTTTGTTTGTTTTTGGTCTTCCTTTGGTCGGTTGGGTCCGTTGATGATTTTGGCTTGGGTTGATGATAGTGGGTTTTCTCTAAGATTAGTGGCTGTGGCGTTGTGAACCCCAGGCAGTGGTGGTTGTTGATTGGTTTGGATTTGTTGGTTATGGTGGGTTTGATGATTTTTTTGGGTTAGAGGTTTGATGATTTTTCTGGGTTGGTTTCTTAACGTGGGTTTGATGATTTTTTCATGTTGGAGGTTTCGGTGGAGGATATGGATTTTGTATGAATTTTTGCATGTTTATTTGATAAGAAAATACAAGAAAAGAAAAGAAAATCTTAGATTATTTTAATTTTTTGGGTAACCTGAAGAACATGAAGAACATGTTGCCCATTGTTCTTCCGAAAATAATGAATTTTTTTTAATTAGTTAAAATTAATAAATTAATTTTTTTAAAAAAATTTAGATGCTAATGTGGCATTTATAATGCCAAAATAAAATGTTTTATTATTATTTTAATAGTGTCGTTAGCCATGTCAGCTTTTTATGTTAATTGGCTGACGACAATGATTGGTATGACATGCGTTAATTGGTTTAGGGACTAAAAGTGGTAAAATTAAAATGTAGGGATCAAAATGGGAAAAAGTCAAAATGTAGGGGCATTTACGCCTTGCATTTAATCCAAAGCACAATCATAAAATTTGCACTACCATTGGAGAGACATTTGTTAAGATGTGGTTGTCATATTTCAAAGCTTAAAACAGGTGTAATCAATTTTATCATGAATGTTGATACAAGTACAAAGAATGCTTATTCATATCTAACAGAAGAAGTTGGAGAGAGTGAAATTGTGGCTTTACTGCAAAAGATTGTTATAATTATGTGAACATGAAAAAAACGTCAACAATTAGTGTTGGAGATTCTCAAAGTTTATTGAATCATTTTAAGGTAGACAGAAGGTCCCATGGTTTTTTTACACTGTTTAAGTAGATCAAGAAGATTGCTTGAAAAATCTTATTTAGTGAGATAGGAGATCAAGGTTTGATTATGATTGTTTTGGAGATGTGGTATTTGACTTGTTAATCACTATTGGCAAAATGTGATGTTTCGATGTGCATTCCTTTTGAATGAAACCACTACTTCTTTCAAATGGTTGTCTAAGTCATTCTTAGACTCAATGGGAAACCAATCTCCAGTAATAATTTTCACTAACCAATATCAAGCCATGTCAAATGCTATTGAGAAATACGTTATTGACTATGTTTATGGCATATTTCAAAAAATGCACATTCTTACTTAAGAGAGCTAAAAGCTAATATGAAATTCCAATTCTCGTTGAACAAGCACCAAATACATAAGTTTAATCATAGAGATCATCAGAAGCTCAATATGATATACAAAATTGGACATAAATGGAGAATTGTATTCACTAAGAATATTTTCATAGTTGAATTTAGAGCTTCCTCAAGGAGTGAAAGCACAAACCAGGTTTTGACTAATATAGCAAATAAAACAAAAAGTCTTACTAACTTTATAATTAAATATGAAAATGTATTTTTAGGTATGCATTCCTTGGATTTTAAAGAAGATTTCAAATGCAAGCAAGGTGACCCACGAAGATCAATTAAGAGAAGTAATATTTTGTGTCATACAACTTGAGTTTACACTTGTAAGATATTCAAATTATTTGAAATTGAATTCCTTAATAGTCTTGCAATAATGTGAAAGTAGGTTGATTGCCAAGATATAGTTGATGTCTTTGAGGTGAAAGAATAAAATAGTGAATTGGTATATATTGTTCGTTTTGATAATCTCAATAGCAGTATTCATTGTTCTTATAAGAAATTCAAATTATTGGAGATTTTTTGTTATAGCGTTAAAAAGGGTTATCAAAGTAAAAGTTGGGTTCAAATGCAAATTTGAAAGAAAATGAAGTTGTGCAACGTAATATCTTTGATGAAATGCTTGGTTTACTAAATGATGTGTTAGCGTTAAATCCCCCTTGTATGAAATCAAAAGGTGTACGAAACAATAGATTTTAAAAGGCACTTTGAAAAGTTCAATGCAAAATTGCCAAGTGGGAAGATGTCATGTTGCCAAGAACCTTAGGAAGTTCACAAGACCAACCTAAATTGTTTTGACTTCAAGCCAAGTGAAAATTACAATGACAAAAAGCTTCTTTTGTTTTTTGCTTTTATTTTGAGAAGTACATTTGTTGTCTTTGGAATTATTTGACTATTGCCAAGTGCAACTTAGGACATCCACATTGGTGGAGCTATTTTTTTAGTTATTTTGTACCACAAAAAGCTATTTTATTTATTTTACCTTCTCACTTTACAAAACATCAAACATCAATGGTTCTATTTTTTTTTTAACCTCTTCATTTAAATATTATTTCTTTGTTATTTTTTTATTCTTTCTCTTTTCTTTCATCTTTTTCTTTCTTTGAAGAAAGAACAACCATGAACAAACCCACAAACCCAGCAAACCAATAGCCACCACTAGCCACTGCCAAGCCTATAACCACCATTGCCACCCATAACCCTCAAATATTGGAACTTCCAACCAAAACCAAACCATAAACCCACAACCCCTACATCACAACCACTAACCCAACCCAGCCACAACCACCCACTGCCATAACCACAACCAAACCACTGAAACTCTGATTAAAATACACACACACACACACACACACACACACACACACACATATATATATATATCACCATCACCACAAACCCACCTCAAAAACCACCACAAATAGGCACAAAACCAAGCAACCCACCATTGCTGCTACAAACACCAAAATCTCACCCACTACCGCCACAATCAAATCAAACCAAATAGAATAGCTCCAAAATCTCACTCATTGCCGCCAATTAATCTTCTATATCTTTGTCTTTTGGGTCAAAACTCAAAAATAGGTTTTTTTTTTTTTTGGTATTATAGAGCTTTATGGGTTTTGCTAGATCAACCAAACGTGAGAGAGAAGACATGGTGAGGTGAAGAAAGAGAAGAAAAAGAAAAAAGTGAGTAGAGGAAGAAGGACATGGTGAGGTGATGAAAGAGAAAAAAGTGAGAGAGAGAAAACATGGTTTTTAATTAAAACATTGGGAGGAGAATAAAATATTAATATATGGGTTTACTTTTGAGCTACAATGCACAGTCAAATGGCTTTGCACTGTAGCTGAGAAACTAAATTTTTTAGCTATACCTCTACCATTGTAGGCCCAATTTTGTGATTGGTGGTGCTAAAAATAGTAATATAGCTTTTTAGCACTACCAATGTTAATGCTCTTATGTACAAACTTTATAATTCTTAAAAAATTTCCAATTGATATTTTTTGAGTGGAACGTATATAATTTGAATTGGATTTCGCAAAACAAGCCTAAAAGATCAAGCACTATTACAGATTTATCAATACAGTAGCTGAATGTATTTACTTGTCCAAGATCTTTTGTGATTTTAAGAAAAAGTGAACACTTTTACATTATTGATGAAAAATAGAACTTTTTAGAATATAAATAAATGATTGTAATATTATTTTAGAGAAATCTAATTGACCGATCGATAGTGATAGTAATATTATTGTAAGTAATCACTTTTTATAATAATGATATATATATATATATATATATATTTTTTTTTTTCTCTCAAGTGTTGCTCCCTTTGTCTCTTTTAACTATTTGTCACAATAAATTACAAGAATCCTTGTCTTGGCGAAGTGATCCCTTAGTGAGTGTTTTGTTAAGAAACTTTGGTTTTCTTTATACTTTGCAAATAAATAATAAAGGTTGGGAGATTACTTTGTATGTTAATGAGAAATACTATAAGAAAGTTTGCAACAATTGTAAAAATCTAACACCATAAATGAATCCTTAAGTCCAAATTTTATTTATTTTTAACATAAGTGAGTAAATTCCTTTCAAATGCAATAAGTGTATAAAATGGTTTAGAACACAACTCATCAGTAGAACACCATTATAACTACAACATCAATACAACTACAATACCTATACAACACCAAAATAACTACAAAGTTCTATATAAAAAGGAGCTCGAATCTTGGGAAAGCTAAATAACTTTTTGCTTTATACATTTTGTTTTAGTTTTTTATTATTATTTTTTTAAAAAAATTAACAAAACTAATTTTTAAGAAATTAAATTAGTTTTTTAAAATTTGTTGTCAAAAATATTATGGACATAATATTTCTCTTAAAAAATAGAAGCAATATAATGATTACATTGAAATGATAGGGAAATTTCATTGTTATATAGTATATACTAACCGGATTCAATATCACATAAATTATGCAATTTATTACTTCTTTTTCCCTTGGGCCGGTCATAAAATATGCGTTGATCGCATATTTGTCTTAAGTGTTAAGTTTTAACCGCAAGGAGAATATGCTTTGTAATAAATTTTGTTTGGGCTGAAAGCCCATATGGGGCAGCTTAGAAGTTTGTTAATTGGATACGCTTCTGTGCGTCTAGAAAATCAAAAGAACATCAGTGGGCTTTTTACAATGTAGTTCGATTTTGTATCCGATTCAAATCCTAGGAGCCCTTACCAAATGGCACTGTAGACTTATTGAGTTATTCACCGTTCATTAAGCCCAGTTCGTGGACCTAGGCAAATGTAAATTTCAAACGCTACCTTTTGTATTTTAATTACTCATTTTCAAATTAGCACGCATCCAGGTTGGCTAGTTGGACCAATAGTTCGGTGAACCAGTACCTAAATCGGCCCAGTCATACTTAGACCACTTCTGCAATTGAATTGGTGAATTTCAACGGTTTTTTGCAACTTGGATTGGTTCTTTTAATCTAGCCAGTTTTGTAATTTTGAAAAAAATTATTTTTACATAGGTTCATTATAATACCATTTTTTGGATTTGGAGCATACTAAAAAACATGAGCTTTTATAATGAGGTTAATGTTGGACTTTCCAATAAAGATAGGATTTCAAGTTTTAGCAATCCATGGGATTAAAGTAGCTAGTGAGACATGCAAATATGAAATATGCATAGAATTTGAGATATGCTTTTATTTCTAAAATTTTAAGAAGTGCAATGCAACCTATTAAAAAAAAAATTGTTATCTTTAATATTTTTTTCCTTTCTCATTTTCTCTCTCCTTATACGGGACTACAAACCCTCTTCCTTATACGGGACTACAAACCCTCTGTACCTCATTTTGTATTCCACCAATCGCAACATGTCTTGTGTTTATTTTTTTACATTTTAAACTTTAACTATTTTATAAGGAAAATTAAACAAATACTCCCTCTGTCCCACTTTTTTTGTCTTGTTTGAAAAGTCAAACTTTTTAAGGGAATATCATTTATTGTCTTGTCTATCTTTTAAAAATGTATAAGTTTCCAAAACTATTCTTAAAAAAATTTATCAAAAAATTGAATTAGTAAATTAATGACTTTTATTTTTAGAAACAGGACAATATTTTGAGATATCTCAAAATGGAATGGAGGACAAAAAAAGTAGGACGGAGAAAGTACACGACAAAAAATGATTGGTGAAACATAAAGTGGAACATAAATAATACAAAAGATTTGTATTTCCCATTAGGACGTGCACACCGGAACAAAATGCCACACGTTGTCCATGCCACAACCTCACGCTAGTGTCCACGTGAAAAATGAAGGTGTTGTCAGTTGTGATTGTTTTGAAGACATCAAATTCATACTCAATTTATGATGGGATTGTTCGGTATCAGCCTTGGTTTCGGCCTTAGCTCTGTGAATGGCTATATTAATATAAGTCGAAATTCAAGTCCCTAGTCGACTCCATACTCCATAGAGCACAACTGTAGTGGATGATTCCCGACGTCCCTTCAACAGAGGAGGTTTGGACTATGGACGAAGGTGCTCTCATCGCTTAGATCAATTTCTATCCCAATCTTGAGAGAGAGAGAGAGAGAGAGAGAGAGAGAGAGAGAGGAAGGGCAAGGGATATACTGGAATTTAAAAAAAAAAAAAAAAAATGCTACATGGATTAGTATTGTAGCTCAATTGATTTCACCCTATTCGCAAGCTAGTCTAACGTGGAATATGAAAATTGAACATCCAACTTTAAGTGGTTCATTAACAATTATGGATAGCACATAGGAGGAAGTGTGTAAAAATCCCATTTACCTCAGTCCGTAAACTAAATAGTCAAAATTTATTGCGCGCTAGCTTTTTTTTTTTTTTTTTTTTTTTTCACCAAGATCCTCCAGACTAAATCATAATACTAAATATGAATCCTAACATCTAGGCTAATTATATATTTATTACTATTATTGTTATTATTATTATATGTCAACACTCTTTATGCTGATTGGAACCTCTTAAGTTCCAAACTCTTTTTTTCCTTTTCACAACACGATTCCAATCCCAGCAATCGCTATGCCTCCCTTAATCCCATCAAGCCCAACTCTATATATCACCGTAGTCCGGTACCCCACTCCCCCCTACTAAAATTTTTCCCAAGATTGATATAATACTGCTGCGGACAAATCAACAAGAGAAAGGGTGAGCTAAAAGACAAAATCTTGAACACTTAACAGTTACCTCTACAAACCAACCCCACAACCACAGTGAACAAAAATTCTAAGGAATAAGAAGATGGAGGGACTGATATATATATGGGTATTGCGACCACAATATAGAGATGAGTTCTAGTTAGTTTAACTGATAAAGCTTTTTATGGTTGTATAAGAGATCTATGATTCAATTTTTGCCTACATCAAAAACTTATTGATATTTTGGTTTGACGATAAAAAGCTATTATTAGGAGTGGATGTCATAAGTTGAAACTCTTAAAAAATGTATATATATATATATATATATATATATAGAAAAATGAGAAAATATAAAAGAGAAGGGAAAGGAGAAATAAATAACTTTAAGATAATCAGACTATTTACAAAAATTTGCGGATTAGCCCAATTTTATATTTAAAAAATAAATAAAAAGATAGGCCAGCCACTTTATATAAAATGCTATATTTTTGTCAAGAAAAAGAATGAGAAGAAGATTGCCAAGAGTGATTCAGGTTCAAGGAAGGCAAGGCTGAACAAAAGCAGAATTTGAAGAAGGATCAAAATGACACGAAGACAGCAAAGCTGAAGTTCAGGACGGGCCAAAACGACATAAGAAGACTTGATGGAAGAGTGACGTCATTTAATGAAACGGCAAAGTTTTGGATTGAACAATTGCAGAAACTGCTTGTAGTATTGAAAGCTTAAGTGAAGCGTGTGAGTGTAAACGTATTTAGTTAGGATTAGGATGACACTTGTCATAATTTTATTGGTAGAGGATTTCTCGGTTAGTTAGTTAGCTTCCCGCATTTTTCTCCTTTAGTTTGTTACTCTGTTTTCGTTGTATATAAAACGCAGAGTATGTATTTTGTTAGTAGTAGTATTCATTTTCTCAAATTGAGTAATGAAAGCATTTTTCTCTCATCTTGAATTCTCTCAGTTTCTCTAGAATCTTCTTTCAATTTCTACTTTTAACAATTTTCTATTTATTTATATTTACATGTATTACATGGGATCATAAACTAACAAAGCTATTGTGAAATTTTCGCTGCATGGTGGTCTCAGTTTTGAGCTACATACTCATAACATGCGGTCATGCTACCTAACTCTAACCACTCAATTTCTTCAATAACTCCCGAATGTAATTAAACTGGTTTTTGTTCAACTGTTGATTGTGTTTTTGTGGGCTTGCCGTTACGTACTTAGGTCACTGTGCACAGCGGGGGAAGTGTGTGTGCTGATTGCTGAGTTTGTTTAGAGTATTGAGCGTTTTTTATTTTTATTTTTTTTTATATAATAAATTGAGGGATTAAGTTTTTTTTTTTTTTTTTGGATTAAGTTTTTTCTAATATGGAATTTATTTTTCATCAAGACCTTGGTGCGACGTTTTTCATTGTCAAATTTTTTTTTTTTTTTTTTTCCATGTCATGTTTTAGTGTGCTATGTTTGCAAATTTTGTAAGTGAGATAGCTGTATTATGGTAAGGACCAAAGTGAAACTTTGCCTCAAAACTCAATGAGTCAATGATTAAAATTAAACGTATGAAAACATAAAGACCAAAATTGTAAGCGGAGTTAGAGAGGTCGAGGAGTGGCAATTGCCTCTCAGCCAAGGACGGAGGCAGACTTTAGACTTAGGGGGGGGCAAAACATACGTTAAAAAAATTTCTTGACTTGTCTCTAAATGAGACTATCTTATAAAAATTAATGTTTCCATTAGTTCTTTTCGTTATTTATTTAACTAATTTTCAAATGTTTCATCAATTTCAAACCTTATAGCTCTACTGATTGAGAATTAAAAAAATATGTAAACAAAGAGAAGATAAGAAAAACCCATACCTCAAGCGTTTTCCCAAAAAAAATAAAACCACAAACGTTTCAACTTTCAAGTTAAATCAATTTAACAAGTTAAATATTAGAAGTATTTCTTTAAAATTTAATAGCCACACACGTAGCCTACTAACTTAGCAAGTCAAACAGTTGTATTCCCTTAAAAATTAATAACCACACATGTAGTCCTCTTAGTAACACACTCAATAGCTTATGGCCACACATAGAAAAGAGCTAAGAGTGAGTGAGAGTAGTCTAACTACAAATCCTTCAGCTCTCTCAAATAAAATTTCTAAACAGAGTAGAGTGGCTGACTTTCCACATTGGTAAATTTTTTTGAGTTGCCTCCTCATTCCTCAAGAACAACACAGAACAGGATGTCAAAGAGATTTTTTATTTTTTATTTATTTTTTATATCTCATAGTTCAAGGATTTGTTACTTGTTCTTGGGGATTTTGTTTGTTTGTCTATGGAGAGGCCATCAACTAAAGTGATGGGCTTTTTTTTTTTTTTGGTTGGGATCTAAGGGCCAATTTGTAAATTGTTGGCGAGAGGGGGGCCAAGAGCAATTATCTTGAACCTAAATGTTAAAAAAATTCAAAATATATATACTATTATGTTTTTTTTTTTAATCTAGGGGGGGCCACTGCCCCTCCTAGTCAATGAACAGCTTCGTCCTTGATCTCAGCCCACCATGAAAAACATTTTTTTTTCCTTTTTTATTATTATTATTTTTTTAAAGATGTAACTAGTAGAAAGGGGGATAGACTCGAACCATAGACATGAGACACTAAAAGGATGTCATCATTATTGAGCTATCACTTGAACCTTCAAAAAAGCATTTTTAATACTTTTTTAACTCCCCAAACCCCACCTCCTTTTCCCAAAAACATATCCTAGAGATATAACAAGGAGGCTATTAAGTATTATCTTATCTGACAGGTGATAGAGAAGTTGAAATGGGTTAAACAACCGGACTACTTCAGCAAGACCTAGACCTAAACAGCCAACTAGTTGAAGTTTCTAATGGAATTTTTGTAGAATTTACTATAACCCAACGTTTATTTATTTGGTATATAGCCAATTTCTCGCAGTGGCCATCTAATGCTTGTAGGATTTTTTTTTTTTTTTTTTGAGAATACTAAGTATTTTTAACACACACACGGGGAGAGGGGAGAAGGTTTTTTAAAGAAAATTACAGTGGTGTATATCCAAAAGGATCTTCTTATACTTGTAGGATGGTGACACATACATTTGTAAATTCCGGTACTTCTTTAAAGCTCTATCATTCATATATAGTTCAAATCATTCATATCAAAAGGGAGAAAAATGGCCCCTCACCCAACTCTATTTTTCCCCTTATTTTTTGGTGGATTTTTTAAAATGTATTTTTGGGTAATATACTTCTTTTATATCATAATTATAAACAATATACTATTATCTCTTTTACATGTTAAGATTCATTCTAAAAATTGAAAGAAATTTTGTTTAGATTGATAATATCTTTTAAATTTCAAAATCTATAAAAGGAAAATGAAGGTAGATACAAAAACAAGATGAAAATAAAGAAGCTAGGGAGAAGGGGGAAGAACTTTATTGTAAGGTGATCTCAAATTCATATAGAATCTCAAATACTTTATATAATAATTTATTATTTTTTATAATTTTTTATGTAAGTAATAAATTTGGAGATAATTACATAATAATATGAATTTGCATAAACTGTATTTAATGTCTATCTAACTATCAAAAATATTTTATTCATAAGTGAAATTTTAACTTTGAAAACAAAATCTAAAAAAGGGCTTATTCATGTCCAAGAAAAAGAAAACTTTTAACATATAAACAAAATAGAAAGAATATCATTTTTTTTTTGTGAGTTTCCTTACATTAATATATCACTCAACATACTTGTGTGTATATATTCATATAAATTTGGCCTCCTTAACCAAATCAAATCATGACTTCATCACAACCGAATAAAATGATAATAGGGTTAATTACACTTATCTCTCCTTAACTATTGAGTCATTCAAACCACTATTCCTTTAATATGACATTTTTACACCTACAAATCAAATCATTATGCAACATTATACTACAATGACTCAATCAATTTTCTGAGAATGTACCATTATACTACTGAGACTTAGTGACATTTTCACAAACATAACTAACTAGTTATGAAAAATTTAAATTTGAAATCCCAAAATCAATCAACCAAAACAAATGGGTCAAGCCATCAACCCTAAGATGATGCCACGCTTCTCGTTTTCGTCTTGATTGAGTTAGCTTATGTGCTAATCCAATTCAATTTCATTTTGATCAAGTTTGTGATGGTCATTTACGAGCCAAAATGAGCATTTGCCCCTTTCGCCAAAATTTTTCAGCAAAATACCCCATGTTTAAAACTATTTAGGGAAATGTCCCTGTTTTGAAACTTGATTTTCTAAAAATAGAGTTTTAATTTAAAACTCTATTTTCGAACAATCGAGTTATAGCGAACTGAAAATTAAAAAAAAAAAAAAAAAAATTATGGAACTCGAGTTCCTTGAAAATATTCAAGTGGAACTCGAGTTCCATGAACTCGAGTTCTTTGAATGGAACTCAAGTTCCAGATTTTTATTTTTTTTAAGTTCAATTTTGCTATAGCTCGATTGTCCAAAAATCAAGTTTTACATTTGAAACTCGATTTTCTAAAAATCTAGTTTCAAAACAGGGGCATATTCCTAAATAGTTTCAAGAAATAGGCATTTTGCTTGAAAGTTTGTGAGAAAGGTGTAAAATCCCATTTTGGCCGTCACTTACGATAGGTGTGTGTTAGGCGTGTTTTGGATTGATTTAAAAAGATAGTTGTTATTTTATTTGTTTAAAATAAAGCATTAAATATACTTTTCTCCCCCCCCCCCCCTTAAGTATGGGCTATGTCGTTTGCAGTTCCCCTCGCAACAAGAGGGAGATTGCTATGGAATATAAAGGGAATCAAAAGATTTTGTTGGGTCTTAATTAACAACAAAGCGGATGATAATGTGCTATTTGCATATTTTCAATAGTTGAGACAGGATATTAGTCAATTTAATAGTATAGGAGGAACATTGTGAATGACCCAATAGTTGAGGAGGACAATGTAATTAACCCATTAAAATATCTCATAAAATATATGGATGAAAGTGAATTTGTTTCGCTCAAAACTGTCATGGAGGCATGAAATATTATTGGACTTTGTTTATTTATTTTTGTATGAAAAGTAACCATGAATAAAAATTTAGAATCACAAATTCTCTCACTCAAAGTTTTTTATTTTTATTTTTATGGCTAATTATAGTTTCACATCCTTGGATGTGAAATCTTTCACATGATATGTTTTGCAGATGATGTGTGTTAAAATAATTGTGGAAGATAGAGAAATATTGTAGTGAGCGAAAGCGTAAAATAGAATAATACAAAAACACAGAGAGTTACATAATTTGGTTTAACAACCTACATCCATGAAAGAAACCCCTAAACACTACATCTTTGATATATGAGTGAAGTACAAATAATATGTTACAATGAACCTAATACGACTTATTTATAATAGGTTTAATCCTAGACTAAACACAATTAATAGATTTGCAATACAAGTATGTGTCTTGGCTTGCACACCAAGTATGATTGGGCTAAGACCTTGATTACTTGGGTTGATATATATATATATATATATATATATATATATATATATATATATCTAACATCCCCTTCAAACTCAAAGTGGAAGATTGATGGAACCTTGAGTTTGGATAAGCTTGAGAATATTCTTGTATTACAATGAATCTAATATAATTTATTTATGATAGGCTTAACCCTAGACTAATCACAATTAATTGACTTACCGCATAAGTATGTCTTAGCTTGCACACCTAGGTTGATTGAGTTTGGGCCTTGATTATTTGGGTTGATATATCTCTAACAATGGAAACAATCAAAAGCCCTTTGCTTATTAGATATGAAGCTTTAAGGAATTTAGGAAAATCGAAAAGGACACTCTGGATGAGGAAATAGTACCAAAACATGAAACTAAACCCCCTCTTAAAACTTCCGGAAGTGTAAATAAGCATATATATATATATATATATATATATATATATATATATATATTTTAAGAAGTACATAAGCATACTTAATATCCCTTTAAACTTGAAATGAATTCGGCAGCTTCTGTCTATAGCAATTATTTAAACTTCAAAATGAACCATAGCGTGGCGACGCAGGCATATATATGATAGAAGTGGTGCAAGAACGACTTGTTTTTTTCCTGTCCAATTATATCATCAATGACAATGGGATAAATATTCTTATGATTTTGGATCCAAAGTTGGGTGAAAATCACTCTGCTTAGTTAATATCTTAATATCATGACTCAAATAAAACGAGTAAAAAAAAAGAAAATCCCTCACGGCTTTACGTGGACTAGGTGCTGTCTTCATCTGACTGAATTATCTTATAATGCAATTATAGACACCCCAATTATTCAGTAATATCTGCTTTACTTAACCCCACAAGAAAACAAAAAAGCATTCAAGGTTTTTGGGTCTTGTTCTTTTCATGCTTTTGATCTGTTTGGAATAAAGCATAAATGCGGACAATTCATTTTTCTTTTGATTGGTTGAAGTGTTGAACTGCTATTTTGTATTAAGGTTATTATTTTAATAAATTGAATGATTAACCCAAGAATTCTGACTACTTACTGCGATAAAGGAATCTGTGGTCACGTGTAGTGATTCTTACTTAAAACTTCAGCAAAAAAAAAAAAAGATTCTTACTTAAACAAACAAAACTTCACGCCAGCTAGAGAGTTACTACTAGATCTACGTACTAGATTAGCCAATTGGGCCTGCAAATATCAGCATGGAAGACAAAAACTTTTGGCGCTTATTTCATTTTGTATTGTGCGTTATCTTCAATCTTAGACATGATCAAGAGACATAATCCTCTAATGGATTAGTGAAGATGTTGAAGTTGCATATATAAACTTGCATAAACTCTGTATGATTGTACGAATCATGGAGACAAGGCACTAGCACGAACATAGAAAAAATTTCTTTTTACCTATAAGGGAATGTACAATCTAAATCACAAGATTTTCGTTGGATTGTCATGGTAAAGTGACTGAGACAGGTCTTATGTGCAGCAAAACCTACAGCTTTGCAGTAACAAATGATTCAAAAGAAATGTTACTAAACAAGTGATGGTTCAAATCAGGATTCAAAAGCCTCCCTTCTTTCTTCCTGTATACTTTTTCTTTGGGTAAAGTTTTTTTCTAGTATATATTTGCCATCAATTTCTTTCTTTCTGTTTCCCCTTCTTGATGTGTTGACCAAGTTTGCAAAACCATCACTTTAATTAAACAAATTGTAACACGTAACTTTGCATTGATATATAGCTTCAAATTGGAAATCCTGAAATAAATTTTCAGGTAGAATTGCGAACTCCTTCTCAAAAAAAAAAAGGTAGAATTGCGAACTGCATAGGATGTCATTTTTGTTTTTTGTTTTTTTTTAAAAATAAAATTTATCCTTTTTAGCTTGAAAAATTAGGAAAAAATAATGTTAAGGATACTACACATTTCAGGTCGAACAGTTTATTAATTAGTTGAAACTGAAAACTTTTTGTTAAAAATACTATAAATAAAGTTAAAAGTTAGTAGAAATAATATAGTGAGGCCATGAATAGTATCAAAAAATATAATGAGACCCATAAATAGTATAAAAAATAAGTTAAATAATAAAATAAGCTGTCCAATATAAACTATCCCAAACGCAACATTTATTTCATGACCTTTATATACGTGACACATCAATCCAAAAAAAAATCTATTATTCTTTTTTAATGATTTTGAAATTCATCAATATAAAATATTTATTTTCAAATAATTTTTTAAATATTATGTAATAAAATTTGTAATATGTTCAATATTTTTCAAAAAGAAAGAGTAATCTCTTTACACCGACTAGAATTCCTAGTAAGTCCAGTGAAAAGTAACAGTTAGGTGTTTGAGGCTAGCTTATAAATTATTATTTTTTTTATTTTTTTTATTTTTTTTATTTTTATTTTTTTTACAATTTTTTTTAAGTACACTTATATTTTAAAATACTTTTAGCAAAAATTTATTAACAAAAAGCTAAATAAACGGTACCTAAATCTCCTTTTACAATTTGCTCTTACATGAAAAAGAACATAAATTTTCGAATTCCAAGTATAATAAATAAACGTTGTTTCCTCCCCCCAATCTTAGTACAACATCTCATAATTCCATTCCACGTTCGCCAAACAATGTTTGAGTGGGGAGAGATTTTTTTTTGATGAATGAGTGGGAAGAGATATTGATGAAAGGAGACGACATGTAAAATATGTAGAAAAAATTCTATGGTCTTTATTCATTGCGTGGAGTGACATTTTAGTGAAATAACCTAATTAATTCGTCCTTGTGGAAGAGGAGGTGTATTTTGTCTTATATTGTGGCATCACATGGCACAAGCAACCAAGTTGATCTCTCATATTATATCTCTTTTGTGGAAGGATGGGAATGAAGGGTAGCTATCAATCATCAATAAACTCCTTGTAAAAAAACTAGATTAATTAATTATACTAATTAATGAAATATTGGTTTTGTTTCTTGCCCGCCCACCAATAAAAAAAGATATCTGTTTTGTCTCAAATCGCAATTTATGAGCACAAATTCGACAAAAGAGTGGCCGGCTAAGACAGCTATCTTAACCTACTCAATACCCTCTGTTCTGTAGAGTTGCCATAATCAGTTAGTTTATTTAAAATGAAGCTTATCAGAAGTAATTAGCAACGTGTCACATTTGTTTAGAAAATCTCTATCCACGTACGCCCAACTAAGCAGCGATGGATACTTAGTAATGATAATTTTGAGTAATGCTAAATAACAAAAATGCATATGCATGAGGGATATATACATCAAGGAAAACAAAAATTAATAAAAGCAAAGCAAACAAACAAGAGGTATATTTGTATTACAGGGCGTGGGTTGACTCGGTATCCTTGCTGCTTCAACTCGTTCAGTGGAGCTTTTGTCAATTTGGGACTTGAACAGTTGAACTTGGGTATAATTTTTTTCTTTTTCTTTTTTTACTGATAAGTTACACGCGTACCCAATGACTTGTATCCGTGATCTAATCCAAAATTAACATTTATTAAAAGATAATGTGCCAGTTAAAGTAGAGATTATTAGCCTATAATAGTACAACATAATTGTAACTTTTGCAAAAACAACCCAATGGCATGGTAACTTTTGCAAAAACAATGAGACAACCCTAGTCAATTTAACTTAAAGACAAACAGAGTAAAATGTATCCAGCATAATTGTAATATCTATCACAATATGCAGGGTATGTGCCAGAATCTATATATGGTAAGAGAAATGATAGTATTTCCTAAATACATAAAATATCATATCCTTAAATTAATAAAAAAAAGAGAAAAAAAAGAAAGATGAAATATTCCTGAAAAGAGAAAACTTGCTTACTATTGCTAACTCCAGCTACAGTTGTCAAGTTAGTACGGACTCAAGGTTCAATTAACTATAATTTTTGGCTTCATACCATCTTGATAATCACTCAACAGAGACATTTCTCCAGTATATATATGGTTCAAGTAGCTACCAGAAAAAACTAGGAGTTTAACTTTCTCACACTCTCTCTCTCTCAAGAACATAAATGTTTAACACAAAAGCCATGTACATATAGACTTCCAACTCCCAAGACCTCATCTTTCTTGAACCTGCGAATTCAAATCTACAATTAGATAAAACCCTAGCTTTTCAATATATCCCACCCACCAATATCCACTGACGCGTGTCAAACAAACAACACATAGTTCCTCCCTCTCTTCCCTGAACTTCCAAGGCCACCATGCAAGTCCAATCAACAGAAGCCTAACTCTTTCCTACTTTTTCTTCATCAATTATTTACCAAACATAGCAGCCATGAAAGCTGAACAGAGAGGAAACGCGTCTGTTTCTCTACAAAACCCTACTCTCTTCAACAACACCCTTCACAGTCCTCTTTCAGGTGCCCTTAATGGGTGTCTCGGAAGCCTTGATGGAGCTTGTTTAGAAAAGCTTTTACTTCACTGTGCGAGTGCTCTAGAGACCAACGATGTTACTTTGGCTCAACAAGTTATGTGGGTGCTAAACAACGTTGCTTCTTCTGTTGGTGACCCTAACCAAAGGCTTGCTTCTTGGTTTTTGAGGGCACTAATCTCAAGGGCCTCTAGGGTTTGCCCAACAGCGATGAACTTTAATGGAAGCAGCACCATTCAAAGGAGGTTGATGTCGGTGACCGAGCTAGCCGGGTATGTTGATCTAATCCCTTGGCATCGGTTTGGCTTTTGTGCATCAAATAGTGCCATTTTGAATGCAATTCAAGGGTTTCCAAGAGTTCATATCTTAGATTTTAGCATCAGTCATTGTATGCAATGGCCTACTCTCATCGACACGCTGGCTAAAAGGCCGGAAGGTCCTCCTTCACTTCGAATCACAGTGCCCTCTAGTAGGCCACCAGTCCCTCCTTTACTTAATGTATCAACTGAAGAAGTTGGCCTTCGTTTGGGAAATTTTGCTAAGTTTAGGGATGTTCCTTTTGAATTTCGTGTCTTTGATAATTCATCATCTCCATCTACATTAGGTGAAGTAGCTAAGTGCAAAGAGTCACCTAGTTTTCACTTTGAATCTTTATTGGCCCACTTGAATCCTTCCACTCTAAACCTTAGGGATGATGAAGCTTTGGTAATAAATTGCCAACATTGGCTACGTTATTTGTCTGATGAGCAAAATGGGAGTCCTCACGGTGCTTCATTGAGAGACACTTTCCTAGATATAATTAAGGGACTTAACCCTCAAATTATAGTGGTAGTTGATGAAGATTCTGATCTTAGTGCTTCAAGTCTCACATCAAGAATTACCACTTGCTTTAATTACCTATGGATACCCTTTGATGCCTTGGAAACTTTCTTGCCCAAAGAAAGTTGCCAAAGGATGGAATGTGAATCCGATATTGGTCATAAAATTGAAAACATTATTAGTTTTGAAGGGTTTCAAAGAATAGAGAGGTTAGAGTCTGGCATTAAATTGTGCCAAAGAATGACCAACTCCGGTTGGGTAAGCATTCCGTTCTGCGAAGAGACTGTGAAGGAAGTGAAGGACTTGCTTGATGAACATGCCAGTGGATGGGGCATGAAGAAGGAAGAAGATATGTTGGTCCTCACATGGAAGGGTCACAACTCAGTCTTTGCCACGGCTTGGATCCCAAATGGGTTGGAGGATTAAGCGGGTGTGGACTGAAGTGTCCTAAAAAAAATGCTACATAAGTCGCTTAATTGGACCTACATTGAGATGGAGATTGAGGTTTTCTTCAGTGGTCCAGATGATGAAGAGGCACTGACAAAACACGTCGCTTTTTTCTCTTTGTCAAAAGGCTGCAAATGGGCACAAGACAAAAATTGAAAATCGGCAGCATTTTGAGAATAACTTCTATGCCTACTTTGTACTGGAGCTCTAGTAAAGCTCACATGAAGGGCAAAGAGATAAATTTTACATAATTGTCTTTGTATGAGACAAAATCTTTATCACTTTTCTTCCCCATGTATGCATGTTCTTGTTTCAAGGAAGAATGAAAGTAACTCACTGACCCTTTCATAATCACATAGGCTATCGGTCCATAAATAACCAGTTATTTTCAACAACCTAGTTTTACATAAAAATTTATAAATGAGTCGACTTTAACTCATAATGAAAAACCTAGAAATGGAATAACACCGATGCTCAATCCTGGCAATAGATTTCTAGTATGCAAATCGTAGATATGGCATAAAAAAATGGAAATAGGATCCAAAATTTTCAGACATGTCCAAAAGTCCTAATTTGATACAAGTTCACACCCAATCACAACCGATCCATACCCATCAACAAAAACCTAGAAATAGAATAACACCAATGCTCGAGTCTGGCTATAGATTTCTAGCATGCAAATTGTGGATATGGCATAAAAAAATGGAAATAGGATCCAAAATTTTCAGATAGGTGGAGAATTTTGGCCAGATAATTTTAACAATGAGATCACTGAGACCAAGTGATGCTAAAACTGACTCTTGATAGGGGTAAGTTAATTTGAATTTTGATATGTTCAAAAAAATGGGTCAATGCAAAAATCTACCATGAACCATACTATAGCTTATACTTTCACCCCAAATATGAAAATTTATAACCGCCATGCCAATTATAATAAACCTCGTAAATTACACTCCAGCATCTATCTAGATATTAAGTTTAATAGTTGCGTGCTTTGTACGTGACCCTCAAACGATCATATGAACACTTCCAAGTCCTAATTTGATACCAGCTCACACCTAATCGCAACCGATCCATACCCATCAACGAGCTTAATTAGACCGGAGACAAACACGAAACCAATGGCATGAAATCACAACATTGTGAAATCCCTTTGAGATTAAATCCTATCGATACACAATGGTGAGAAGAATGGAAATCACAATATGTATCTATATAGTAGTATCCATATTGCAGTAGAATAGGAATAAGCTAGGTGAGGAAAAAATGGGTGTTGCCTGAAACTTTTAGGGCATGTTTGATATCTGAATATATATTACGTAAGAGTGTAAAATGTTAGAAATGATAATTATTATTATTAGGAATAAAAAAAGATGTTATAATAGAATAGTTATTTGTATTTGTAAGTTTGGTTTTACGCATGAAAAGTTTGTAACAACTGATGCAAATCGAAAACTTATATTTTTTAAAATACATTAATTTAAAATTTTGTTACATGTATTAAAAAATAACTATTACAGTCATTTTAGAAATAAATATATTTATTCCTAACTATTCTATTACAAAATCTATTACAGCACATGTACACACCAAATGTGCTCTTAATCTTGAAGAATTGCTTGATTAGTTGATTTATCTGGCTCTTTGCCTTGGTTCTAGAGTGATAATTTTTGTTTTACCAGTGATTGGGGCCAAGGAAAAATGTTTATTTTATTTCTTCGAGATTAATGGAGAAAAGAATGTGATCTGAGTCGTCTGACTTTGATCTTGACAAACTGAAGGTAAGTTCAATATCCCAATCTCTATGTGTGATCAATTAAGTGTGGTACTTAAAAAAGAAAAAGTTTTATTACCCTAATAAAATCTACTTCTTTGGCTGATGTGACTGTAATCGGGAGGTATTTTGCTTACAAAATTCACATTTAAGTTGCCATTCTATAATTTACTAAGGACTATTTCTTTTTAAACTAATGTTTATCCTTTCGAATTGAATCGACAACAAAAAGAGTTAACGACTTTTTGCAATTTTTACTTCGCCTTATAGTGATTAATTCCTTATATAACCGGTGACTTTTGCTTAGCAATACATTTTAAAATTATTTGGTAAATAAATGTTTTTAAAAACTATATAGGGAAATAGCCTTTTTTTAGTGACCTCTTCTATTAAAGTAGAACTCGTTCAGGAGACAAGATGCGCATGCTGGTTAAGTTGATACAACCATTTAAAAAAAATTCAGTCCTCTTGGATCTCATCTCTTCAAGAGACGAGATCCATGTAAATACCTTTCATTCCTTGTCTCCTTTTCCATTTAAAATGTTGTATTTAGTGTACATGAAACTTCCATTTTTGTGGAGCCTGGGAGAGACAATTGGTAGAAAACCTTACCCTCAATATATTTTTGGAAAGACTAATTCTCGGACTTAAACCTTTAACCTATTCATTTTGGTGGAATGCACTTGCCATATCTTTCTCTCTCTCCACCAACCTCGATAGATCAGAAAATTCTCTCTCTCTCTCTCTCTCTCTCTCTCTCTCTCTCATCAATCTAAAGATTGAAGTGGTTCAACAAGTGAACATATTTGCTTGAAGATTGTTGTTAGTGTTAAGTTTTAGGCCCCTAGAAAACACAATTCATTTACCATAATATAATAGTCAAGTTGTTATTAGGTTAATTATTCAAATCTAGGCTAAATAATCATCATATGAAAATAAATACAGTAGAAAAGTAAATAACACAAGATGTGATGACTTAGGAAAACCAATGAAACAACTTGTTTCAAGGTCAAAAACTTGGGGGGAAACAATCTCAAGAGAACTATCCACTATATCAAGTTGAGATTTACAATTCAAGAATACTAATTCGTAGTAAATCTAATATAGTTACCAAATTGAGCTCTGAATCCACAGACTTTCTTGATCTAGATCTTGTTCTCACATGAACCACCTGTTCATGCTTTAGATCTCCCACATAGACCTCCATTCTATGACTCTAAGATCACCCTTGAAGGTTTAAATCTCTAGCACCTTTGATGACTAGTGATGCAGCAACTTCAGATCTACCAGTTCTAATGGTATGTAGATCAGTTTTAATAGTATATAGATTGATTTCCAGTAGTAACTTTGAAAGGAAAAGGCACAAAACTTTTTAGATCTCAAAAGAGAAGCTCCAAAGTCTCTTTAAAACGTGCATTAAGGTTTTCTTTAAATACTATGTGAATTAGATTTGAAACCCTAAAATCACTTGATGGGCTTAATGGGCTGTTGGGCTTTAATTAAAAATTCTGCAGAATTGTCTTTCGAATGATCGAACCATCTTCTCGATCGATCGAGCTTGACATGTTTCGAATTCCTAAACCTACAATTTCCTTGTTTTTGTATTCTGACTTGTAGCACCTTGAACATTGTCTAATATATCTTATAGACTCTAAGATTTATATCTAGACAAATTTGTACTCACGGTTTGCTAATTGTTCTAAACTTTTAGAACCGAAAGTTAGTGTTCTAGGCTTATCACAATTTGATTAGGGGTGAAAACATGGACAAAGATCCATAATGATTTTTAATTTTAATTAGTTCATAATACTTTGAAAAAAGATTTAGATGAGAAAACAAAATTTCTGAAGGAAAGCACCTCTTATATTTGCATGGGAGAGTGCAGAGAATGGAAGAGGTGGTTGGAATACAATAGCAATACATGGCAAATTTGGTTATCCCATCCCCTCTCCTCTTTTTTACCTTTCTCATCTCTTTCCATTCAAGCAAAGTTTCTAAACTAAGCAAGTTGTACCGTGAGTTTGGGTGTGGTATTTAGAACCGGGATTTGGGTTAAGTTCTACATTTGGAATTCTACAACCAACAATTTCTAGTTTTAGCTAAGTTAGAAAAATTGTAGGTTGTAGAATTCCACAATCTGTTGTTGGCTTTGGATATGTTCCAATTGGATTCGGTCATGCACTGGATAAGGATGAATTAACTATTTGATTGCTTTCCTAATCGTTTCCCTGCCACTGGCCCACCAACTCCACAGTGATTATGTTCTCCTGTTCAATTTTCAATCTTTGATGAAGATCTTTTATTTATTTATTTATGCAAACACAATTAACCCATGGATATGATGGAGAGAGAAACTCAAGAACGCTCTAGAGAAGAGGAGGCAGAGCTGAAGCGCAGTACAAAAAAAGTTAAAGATTCACACCCTTCCTTCGGTGATGGATCATTCAAAGATAAGCTTCTCGGGGATTTGCCTGGTGCTTATGCACAGGCTTTTCGGTTCAACCCTCTGGAGGAGGATGAAACTCTTTCAGATGATGAAGTGAATGACGAAGTGGATGAGCTAACTGAGGGTGTTGCAGCTGTGCGCTTCGCAGGTGGAGATAAAGCTCGTCTTAGAGGTAGATGGGCTTTCGCTCTTATCATTAAACCCTTTGGTAGGACTGTGGGTTTTCATTTCCTGCATAATAAGATACTGGCTCTATGGAAACCTGCGGGCCGTATGGAGTGCATTGATCTTGAGTTTGGTTTCTACCTGATCAGATTTGGTCTAGCTGAGGATTATGACAAAGTCCTAAGGGAGGGACCTTGGTTTATTGGTGGTCAGTTCTTGTCTATCAGAGCTTGGGAACCTTACTTTAAACCGTCCACTGCCAAATGCTCCTCTGTTGCAGTATGGGTGAGATTCCCAGAATTACCGATTGAATATTTCGAAATAATGGCTCTCAAGGAAATTGGAAAAGCCATCGGCCCTGTGCTTAGGATAGACACACAAACTGCCTCTGAGGCACGAGGTCGATTTGCTCGCATTTGTGTCCAGGTTAATCTTGATAATCCGCTGATCCGAACCATTATGATTGGTAAATTTGCCCAACCAGTCATCTATGAAGGTTTGAACACGCTCTGTTTTTCCTGTGGCAGAGTTGGTCACAAAAGGGAAGCTTGCCCTTTTTTGGTGCATGCAGGGGTGCATGTGGACTCAACGGAGATGAACACTTCTGCATCTACACCACCTTCCCCCACTCGCAATGCTACGTCTGAGACCTACGGTGAGTGGACCTTGGTTTCTAGAAGAAAGGACAAGAATCCTAAATCTAGGACCCATCCCGTGACCAAAGATCAACCCCCTAACCCGCGAAAAGGTGTTTCAAAAGCTGTTCCCTCATCTCAGTCTCCATCACATGGGACCAGGGAAGCCAAAAGAAAGAGCCCAGCTGTGCATTGTGACACTATTCCTGACCCCAAGCCTTCCCATACTTCCTGTGAGATGGGACGTGACTCTGATGTGTCTGGCCATACATCCCTTGAACAACCCCCACCGTCCGTTACTTTCTCTTTTGGTGAACCCCACTCCCCAAAAATCTCACCGAATCCCAAATTTTCTTCTTCACATACACACGCACCCAACCCCAAACTTACTCTGAATAAACATGGCAAACGTAACCAGCTCAAAGGGAAAGGAGAAGCCCCTCGTGAGCCCAGAAACTCAGGAATGGAGGATATTCTACAAAGGGAAGATCATTGTCATCTCAAGCAACACGATCGCGGAAATCAAAGCAACCCCAACCCACATCATGGGCTATTTCGAGGAAGAACTGATGATGGCTTGGAGCCACATTTTTCCACTCACGTCGGAGAGCCGGAGGAACGGCTATCTCCCTCTCTCGGACCCAGCATGGTTCAACTGGCACAACCCTTGGTGGAACTTCCTAACAGACAGGCCGTCACGAAAGGAGAGTCAGATCCTGGGTTGGAGAGGGCTTCCCTCAAGATCAAGGGAGCTAATCTTGGGAGACTTAAGCCAACCAGACACCCTATTGGAGAGGAGAATGTTTGTGGACAAACCCATCACAGCCAACATCATGGGCGACATGGAAGGAAGGAAGATTATTCAGGTCTTTGCCTCGATCCAAACTTTCAGTTTGGTAGTCAGTCAACGGGAATGCATGATGGGAGTGATGGAACACGTGTTGGTGCTCAGGCAGGGAGAGGGGTTCAAGAAGACTCTTCTGAAGGAAATGGGATGGACCATGATGGACCAGAGGAGGACACTTCCTCCAATTGATGAGTGTCCCGACTCGAACCTCCATTTATCAATGAATATTATATTATGGAATTGCAGGGGTGCAATGAACCCCAACTTTCATCAATCGGTGGATAATATCATTAGTTGCCACTCTCCCTCAATGATGATCATCACTGAAACTCGAGTTGGTGGAAATAGGGCGAAAGAAATTACTAACAGACTTTCCTTTGATGGAGCGGCACATGCTGATACTGTAGGCTATGCTGGAGGTATTTGGGTTCTTTGGTATACCGACATCATGGATGTCACCATTCTTGCATCTACGGAACAGGAGATACATGCAGTTATTAAGGTACATTCTTCAAATCTGTCTTGGCTCATTACTGCTATTTATGCAAGCCCTAGATATAGGGAAAGACGTATCTTGTGGGATAATTTAAATCAAGTTGCTACCCTTCATAATTTGCCATGGCTAGTGTTAGGAGACTTTAACGAAATCCTATCGAGTGAAGATAAGCTTGGGGGGAGACCTATTAATATGTACAGAGCTTTGGTATTTCAACAATGCCTAAATTCTTGTAATCTTCTGGACTTGGGTTTCCAGGGACCTAGGTTCACCTGGGTTAATAAAAGAGACTTCCTAGCCTACATTCAAGAACGAATTGATCGATGCTTTGCTAACGCGAGCTGGGGAACTATGTTCCCTGAGGCCTCGGTTTATCATCTGACGAGGCTACATTCTGACCACTGCCCTGTCCTTCTTAGTCTCAACCCTAGCATTGGGAACCATACTGTTAGACCGTTTAAATTCCAGCCTATGTGGCTTTCTCACCCCCTTTTCAAAAAACTTGTCGAGGATAATTGGAATGATTCCTTGTCTCTTCAAGCCAATAACTTAGCCTTCACTAATGCAGCCGGGGTGTGGAACAAAGACGTTTTTGGCAATGTTTTTCATAAAAAGAGCAGACTTGAAGCTCGTATCAAAGGCATTCAGCATGCTCTAGCTAGTAACCCGAACCAATTCCTTATTAATCTGGAAAGGATTTTGTTAAAGGAATACAACCTTATCCTTCAACAGGAACATGATCTTTGGGCCACCAAATCGAGATACAATTGGGCTATTCTTGGTGATAGAAATACCTCCTTTTTTCATACCTCTACCATTGTTAGAAGGAAAAGAAATAGGATAGACAAAATCATTGATAGCTCGGGTAATTGGGTGCATGAGGCAAATGAGGTTGCCGATGTTGTTAGAAGAGGATTTATGAAGCTATTCTGTACTGAGAAGCATAGTGCTCTTAGAAATTTTTGGGTGCTTCCCAGTTGGTCCAATGTCCTGTCTGAGGAAGCCTTGTTGTCCCTCAACCACCCCATCTCTTCGGAGGAAATTAGGGATGCCCTATGGTCCATTAAGCCTTTCAAAGCCCCTGGACCGGATGGTCTCCATGCAAGCTTTTATCAAAACTCTTGGGCTATTGTCCATGAATCTGTTGAAAAGGTGGTTTTTGAGGCTTTTCAGACTAGCTCCATCCCTGAATACCTTAATCAAACCTTGCTTGTCCTAATTCCCAAATGCCAAGGTCCTGAATCCATTAATCACTTCCGTCCTATAAGCCTTTGCAACACAGTTTACAAAATCATATCCAAACTCATTGTCCAAAGACTTAGACCCTTTCTGGACCAAATTATCTCTCCCCTCCAATCTGCCTTTGTTCCTGGGAGACGTGGTATGGACAACATGATCATTGTTCAAGAACTTATCCACACCCTCAGTTTAAAGAAAGGAAAATCTGGTTTCATGGCAATCAAGATTGACTTAGAAAAAGCCTACGATAGGCTAGATTGGAACTTCATAAGAGATATGCGAAATCTGTTTAAATTTCCTCCTCACTTGATAAAGCTGATCCTAAGTTGTGTTTCGACTACATCCATCTCCGTTCTTTTCAATGGAGGTAAGCTGGACCCGTTTCTACCCTCAAGAGGTATTAGACAGGGGGATCCCCTTTCCCCATATATTTTCATCCTTTGTATGGAAATGCTAAGTCTCTTCATTCATGACAAATGTTCTAACAATCTGTGGGACCCCTTAAAGGTAGCTTGTGGCGGACCAGCCTTCTCCCATTTGTGTTATGCTGATGATATTGTTCTCTTTGCCAAAGCTGACCTCAAAAATAGCCAAAGCATCAAAGATGTGTTAGAGTCGTTCTGCGAGCTATCTGGTCTCAAAGTTAATTTGTTAAAATCCAAAATATTCTTCTCTCCCAATGTTTCCCAGATTTCCCGGGATTCTATCTGTGAAACCATCGATTTTGAAGCAACCTCAAACTTAGGGAAGTATTTGGGGTTTCCCCTAAAGCAGCCAGGTTCCACTGGGCATGACTTTGACTTCATCATTGATAGGGTGAAAAGTAAGTTGGCTGGATGGAAATCTAACCTTCTATCTATGGCTGGGAAATGTGTCCTCGCTAATTCTGTTACCTCAGCCATTCCGGCCTATATTATGCAAGGCACTATCCTTCCTGCCAGAATTCATAATGCTCTTGATAAAATTAACAGAAATTTTATTTGGGGATCCACTGAGGTTAAAAGGAAAATTCACCTTGTTGGTTGGGATAAAGTGATTAGCCATAAAGAGGAGGGAGGCTTAGGAATTAAAGCTGCGAAACAGAAAAATCTGTCTCTTACAACCAAGTTATGTTGGAGATTCAAAAATTGTAAAGGGGAGCTGTGGGCTGAAACTCTCAAAAGGAAATACTTGAATAGAAATCACCCTCGCAAACATGGGTTCTCTAGAACTTGGTCGGCCATCACCAAGAGTGAGGATCTATGCACCAAAGGATCTCACTGGATTATTGGCAACAACAGTAACTTGTCCTTTTGGTATGATAAGTGGACCACTTTTGGCTCTCTTAGGCAGTTGATACAGGGCCCACTCACCCTTGCTGAAGAAAACCTTATGGTAAAGAACACCATGGTTGATGGTCAATGGGATTGCTCCCAAATATCCTTTGTAATTCCTGATAGTTGGTTGCTGATTTTGAAAGCCATTCCCCTTAGAAAAACCTCTGTTAGCAAGGATATTCTCTGCTGGGATGGGAAAGCCAAAGGCCTTTTTGACTCTAAACATGCCTATAATTTGGCTTTTGGGGAGGGAGGTCCTACTTTCTCTTTTGAGGGTAGATGGATTTGGAAACTCAATTGTTACCCCAAGATGCAATTATTCATTTGGAAATGTATTCATAATAGTCTCCCAGTTAAAAATACTCTTCATCACAGAGGCCTCACTGAAAATTCCTCATGCATTCACTGCTCTCATGTGGAAGACATTTCTCATGTCCTTAGGGATTGTCATGTAGCCAAAAGGTTCTGGATTGAGGCAGGGATTCCTGCTAATGACCCTGAATTCTTCTCTTCTCCTTGTAATAGATGGCTTAAATCTAATGCCCTCACTAGTAGCACTATTCCTAATAAATCTTTTACCTGGGACATCTTCTTCCTTTTTGGCATTTGGAACCTTTGGCTTCAAAGAAATAGATGCAACTTTCAACATTCTAATCTCAAACCTTCTCTGTTGAGTGATGTTGAAACTCTTGCATCTGAGTTCTCTTGTATTGTCATTCCACAAAGGTCTGTCTACGAAAAACACTTAATTCAGGTTAGATGGAAACTCCCAAGCCCAGGATGGTTTAAATTAAATACTGACGGGTCAGCCCTGGGCTGCCCAGGCCCGGCAGGTGGGGGTGGACTCATCCGGGATGATCATGGCAGATGGGTGAAGGGATTCCTTAGAAGAATCGGTAAGGTCAGTAGCCTTGAAGCTGAGTTATGGGCTATTCGGGATGGCCTTATTCTCTGCAACCAGCTTCTAATCCAGGAGTTAATTATAGAACTTGATGCTAAAGCTGTTATTAGTCTTCTAACCTGCAATACAGAGTCCTTTGCTCAATATGCTCCTCTTATTGATGACTGCAGGAACATGCTACACCGGAAACCTTTGTGGAAAATCCAGCACTGCTATAGGGAATCTAATGCTTGCGCCGATGCTTTGGCCAAAAAGGCAGTCTCTAGTCATCTAGATTTTTGTATATTAGACACTCCGCCTGTGGAGTTGTCCCAACTGCTGATGCAAGACCTTTCTGGTCTATTTTGTAATCGGATCTGTAACTACACAGCCCCTGTGGCTGCTGTTTAGTTTTTCAATATATTCCAGGTTTACCAAAAAAAAAAACAATTAACCCATGACTCAAGAACTTGTTATTTATTAAGGTGTGGATGACTAAAAGTTCACAAATTCCCTCCTCTTTCCGAATAATAAATTTTATAATTGTTTTTAAAAGATCAATGGAATTTACAATCCTATTATTTGAGTTCTCCTTTCAAATCTCAATTCCTTCATCTAAAACTCATCTATATATAAAAAGAGCCAATAAGTTATTGTTAGAGCATTCCCATAAGGTGTGGCACACCAAATACCAAAAAACTTCTCGCATGATATGTTCTAAATGCTATAATATTTAACATACATGAACAGTACCGTTCCATCTTTGGAACGATGAACGGTATGGACGAAAATGCTAAAATATATATATTCATTTTCTCTCTCTTCTTTTATGACTTTCTTTCTTCTCTCTTTCTTTTTTCTGCTTTCTTCTCAACCTCTCCCTTCAACTTTTGTCACTCTCTTTCTTTTTTCTTCTTCTTTCTTCTCTAGAATCTTCACCTTTCCCTTTTTCTTTTTTCTATCACTCTCTCTGCGCCTCTCTCTCTCCTTCTTTCTCCGCCTAGACCGTTGCCATTGAGATCGGCCATTGCCATTGAGAACGGTTGTCGCCGTGGAGTTTGACCTCACCGATGAGGTCAACTAGTGGAGATCGTATGTAAGTTTAGGCAGTTTTTTTTTTTTTTTTTTTTTTTTTTTTTTTTTTTTTTTTTTTTTCCAGTTGTGGATTACATGTGATTGTGGTTGGTGGTGGAGTTAGATTGATTCCATGTGATTTGGGTTGTATAAATGGAGTTGATTCATCTCTTCTTTTTTTTTTTTTTGAGAGTTTTGTGTTGATTTTGAGGATTTTTTTAAAAGTAGTATTAGGTGGTGGAGGCGGCTGGTGGATTGTTGCTGGTGGTGGCGAGTTGTACCTGTGGTTGGTGGTGGTAGACTGTGCTTGTGTATGATGGTGGGTTTGTTACAGTTTTGTGCTTGTGTTTGTGTATGGTGGTGGGTTTTTATTTTGTATTTTTTTTTATTCAAGGTTTTTTTAAAATATTTTTATATATTATATTATATATAGAATTGAAAAATAGAAAATGTGATATATGGTGAATTGTAAAATTGTGTGTTAAAATAATAAAGTAGGCTTTTGATATGTCAAAATGACATATTTATAGAACACCTAATGGGAATGCTCTTACAGTGTGCAATACTACAGTACTTTGGTTTGTTCAATTTTTTTTATGGTACTTACTCTATAGTACTTTGGTTGTTTCAATTTTCACTGTTATGCTTGCCTCCGTTGAACTTGCTTATATAATAATAATAAAACATTAACACAACAAATTACCACAATATTTTTCACAATTGTTGAGGTGTTAATTCCTATAAAATAATAAAATATCATACTGGAAAGTGGAACCAACCACAACTAAAAATAAAGGTTGTTGGGTTAAAATAAATTGACCCCTTATTAATTAATTAAGTTCAATTACATGCAATAGCGTGGCAGGACAAACAAATCACCAAATTATCTATATGCAGTGGAAAATAAATTTGACATGGATGATTTGTTTATGAATAGGGAAAACCACCGAGGCAAAACCCCATCGGGTGATTTTAAGTTCACCACTCCTAAGAATCCACTATTATCAATCACAAGCAGTTACAAGTATAAGGAATCTTACCAAACCCTTTGGCTTATCCCAAAATACCAACCTATAGTTGAACCCTTACCCCAATACCCAATTGGACTTTCATTGTAGCGGCAATCTTTCCCTTGATGCGTGAATCCCAGTACGTAACTAACCAATGTGCACGGATCCCAGTATGTGACTAACTCCAGCAACTTGAAGAGATTGTTGGCTGCAAAGTTCTTCAATTCATCAACAATGAAGATTAGGAAGCTCCTTGGTCACAAAACCCTTGGCGTAAAGACGCAGTAGGTTCTTCAGAGAGAATAATGAACTAGGGCACTTTCTGTATATGTTATCCATGTATAACGGCTTTTAAGATAAGCCTTATATGTATATAGGGTTGTGAGAAAAGAAACCCTACACATACATGTCAGCTAGAGCCAAAAATCAAATCTGAAAATTCTGATTTCATAGATCTCGACAGATTCAACTTCTGTCTAGTTTCGACTTTAAATCTCGATAGAAGTCTTTCTGTTGAGATTGCTGTTGAACTTTAATGAACAGCTCTTTTTCACTTGTTTCTTGGTCAAATCTTCATGGCTTTAACACTTGACTTGAACAACATGTTTCTTGAAGTCTTAAACCCATCCCAGATCTACCCAATTACAAGTAAAGTACATTTTGTCAAAGGATTAGTCAATTACATAAAATATGTCCCTAACAAAGGTATTGTGAAGAAAAAAAAAGTACTATATCCACAACAATTTCATAACAAATCTTAAGTGGTAAATTATTATTCTAATTTAAACTTACCAATATCATCACTTTTTATAATGAAAATATTGCAAACATAGTATTTCTCTTGTGAAAATATTAAGACATTTTGTTGCCATTACAATATTTTCACAACTACTGAGGTGTCAATTTTTTACAAGTCAAAGTAAAATATAACAAAGTTGTAAAAGTATTATGAAAATGTTGTGTCATTCTTTGTGTTTCTAAAATTATTTTTTTATTAGTCAATTTTTATTGAGCCAAAATTCACTGTTTCACGTACAGTTTCTTGGGTTGAATATTTATATTTTATTTTATATTTCTTTTTTCTTTATGCACCATTTTAAGTAAAAACACATAAAATTACGATTAAAACATTTTTCGTCCTTTATGTTTGGGAAAATTTACAATTCCTCCTTAAACTTTAAAATCAAGCAATTTCCTCATTAATATTTTGGAAAAGAACAAACATGTCATATTTCAATAAAACCCTAGTAAAAGCTTATTATTCTTAAAATATTCCATTGTGTAGTGGCTAAAATACTCTCACTAAATTTTAACATCCCAAAAATTTTCTTCACCTATTTTGAGTTTTAGATGGTAGTAATGCTTAGAAAGTTGGAATGGTAATATAAGGTGTTTTATTTGTTACCTAGAGAATATTGATTTTTTTAGTTTAAATTTTCAAAATTTATAATTTATCTAATGAAAAATTTGATGACACATTTCTTTTGTTATATTTTTTTTCTTGCCTAAAATGCATGTTCATAAAACCTAATTAAGCTAAAGATTACACCTAAACTCAAGTAAAATAATAAAGAAGAAAGTATGAATGAAATTTTTTTTCATTGTGTATGGTTGAAGGTATTTGATGATGAGTTTTAATTGTAGCATATGACATCATTCATTGCAAAAATTTAAATATTGTGACAAAGTTTTAGCAAAACTTAGTTGCTTATTGTTGGAAGATAATGACATTCGTTATCATTCTTAAAAGTTTTTAATGAGTGGATATTGCCTTTAGCAAATAAGTATCAGAATTTTTATACAAATGAGATTAGTTTTGTATGGCATACATTTTTTATGTATATAGTTTCATACTTCTTCAAATAATAATTTTATCTTAATTTTCCTACACAAGAGGTAGCACGTGCCACCCACACTACTAATTAAAGAAAACGTGAATGGCACTAAGAATAGATTTTGAATTTTTTTTTTTTGGTTAATTCTTAATTGAGATAGGATCTGCTCTCATACACTAAAGAAGTGATCTGAAAAAATATTTTGAATCAATAAAAAATTCCATGTTGTAGTGGTTGATGCAAATAAAAATTGGCCATTTGTCCAGCTACACAGTAGATGCCTTTAATTAAAAAAAAAAATCAAATTTCTTAAACCAATCACATATACCGACGGAAAGCCACAACCAAAAATAAAAAAGTATTCCGACCTGCCGGATTCGAACCAGCGACCTAAGGATATCAGACAGGAGTTTTCCCACTACAGTCCTCCGCTCTACCAACTGAGCTAAGGTCGGTTTTTGTATCATTTTCTCTTAAAATATAATAGAAGCTTAATCTTTTTAGCAGACCACCATTATAAAGCAAAAGTAAACAACTAAACATAAAGGAGCGTTGCTACGAAGCAGTTGGATAGCATTAGGCTTTTGATACTGTCAACTATAAAAATGAAAACCACGAACCTCCCATCTCCCTAGTAGTTTATTTACCTTAGGGTAAATTCCATTAACATTTTATGAGGATTGAAATTTGGGTTAATACTTAAGACTAATCAGGTCAAAGACTCTTCAAAACAGACTAATTTAGTTCCCAAAGCCAGCTTACTCCCTAAAACAATTGAGAGAAAAAACTAATTGTTTAGAGATTAAGTTGGTTTTAAGGACTAAGAGTCCGTTTGGGAACAGCTTATTTAACTGAAACTGAAATTTTTTTTTTTGTTGAAAGTACTGTAGATAAAACTAAAAAGTAACTGAAATAGTACAGTGGAATTGTTGAATAGTATCAAAAAGTGTAATGAAACATACCAAAAATAAGCTAATTAATAAAAAAGATGGCTTTTTAAGCCAACGCCAAATGCAACCTAAATTGGCTATTTTTAAAAGGTCTTGGATCTGGTTGTCATTATTAACCCAAATCTTAGGATATGTTAGTAGAATTTACCTTTTACTTTATTATAATGATATGACACTACTTGGCAATTGTTCAATGATCTTTTAATTGTATTTAGTAGGATTTTTTTTTTCTTAAACTAGATTTAAGCCTAAGACTTACTGCCAAAATTCATTTTATTTTCTTTTATAATATAAACTTATAGTCTTTGAGAAACTATTACCTCCTCTTACTAATAGATGCTTAATTTGAAGATAAATAAGAGGAAACAAGATGTTAAATTAAACTAGACTTCCATTAACAGGATTTTTAGTTTTTAAAAACGAATTGGATGTGGCTCAGTTAATATACACTGAATACTCATTAACTTGTTGTGGTCATATTTAGTGTTAGACCTTGGTAAGTCTTGTTTCTATTAGGCTTATGCCCTAGTTTGATGTTGAGGTGAGGTATAGGATTTTAAGCCTGATCCATGATAGGTAGATGTTCACCACATATATAGGACCAGGTTATCTCTCCACTCTGAACAGCAGCCTAGATCTCATTCTTTTAGAGATTAGGGTGGCTTGCCCCGTTGAGAGTCATCTTGAAAGGAGGCGTATCCTGGGCCATTTGTTGAGTGGGCGCATGTGATTTCATTACAGCCACTAATACTATTAAGGTTTGTTAATGGTGTCTAAAGGTATGTATCTAAAGTCTAAACTCTCATTGATTTATTGATTGTTTGTATTCTAGTATCTAGTATGTGTATTACTTTAATTCTGTTGGGAAGATAAACACCTTGGGAAGCTTTCCTTGAATAATTAATATAACATATAGAGACACACTTTAACCCAAAAGGCCTAAGCCCAATGGATATGTGCTCAATTATGTTATATTAACCACTCATTCTTCTCATCTTTATTCAATGTAGGACTTCACTCACACGTGTAACCCAACAATCTCCCCTTCACATGTGAGTCTGCCTCTTTATGGGTTTCAAGACCTCTTTGTGGGCCATGAACAAGTCCTACTCACTCCCCCTTGCTTAATGGGCTTTTCACTTCATCAATGCGTCATCCATGGGTCTATTGTACGCCATCCATGGGAACCACGTGTCAACCCCATACGCACATCCATAGGAACCCCGTACATCCATGTCCATGGGAATCTCGCACCACACCATTATTTAGCACCATTAGCAATATTCCTTTGTTGGGCTATTTTTTTTTTCCTTCTCCAGGATCTTTGTGTGTGGGCCGTTTAGGCTTTCTCTGTTCCCGTTGGGTAGGGACCATGAATACCTCACCACCTTCGCCACACACCACCATGGGCTCTGATACCAATTGTAGGGAATTTCACCAAAATCCCAACCTGTGAGAAACAAAAAAAGGAGAGAAAACACACGCCAAAGAAAAACAATCACACGCACAAGACAATATTTATGTGGTTCGGCAATTTACCTACGTCCACGTAGTTGCAGAGATTTTCACTATTATCAGGGAAGAAGAAAAATACAAGATGCAGCTACAATTATTCTTCACAAATAAAAACATGGCAACCAAACCCACAATAAAAACCCTAATCAAAGTCAGTTTCTATTATACAAAAATGGGCCAAAAAAAATTTTTCCCATAGAATTGCTTACTGCCATCCTCATTACCTCCCAACTGTTTGGCAAAGAAGCCAAGACGATCAGAGCATGAATCTTATCATCAAAATCAATTTCTATAGACGACAATTGATTTGTGATAGTATTAAATTCATTCAGATGTTGTGCTACTGATGCATTCTCTACCATCTTCAAATTGAACAATTTCTTCATCAGATGCACCTTGTTGTTTGCGGACGGCTTTTCATACATACCAGACAAAGCCTTCATCAGATCTGCTGTAGTCTTCTCCTTTACAACATTGTGATAACTCCTAGAACCTGTCTGTCAAGAAGCGCCCATTCCTCAGCCTTCATACTCTCAGGTTTTGTCCCCAAAAGAGGCAGATGCAATTTCCTCCCATAGAGATAATATTCAATTTGCATCCTCCAATACGCAAAGTCTGTGCCATCAAACTTTTCTATTCCAGACGCCTTTCCTGCTTCTTCTGCCATTGCTCCCACTCAAACCTAACCCTAGGCTCTGATACCACTTGTTGGGAAGATAAACACCTTGGGAAGCTTTCCTTGAATAATTAATATAATATATAGAGACACACTTTAACCCAAAAGGCCTAAACCCAATGGATATGTGCTCATTTATGTTATATTAACAACTCATTCTTCTCATCTTTATTCAATGTGGGATTTCACTCACACGTGTAACCCAACAAATTCTTACACAAGAAAATTGACAACTTTGTCCTATGCCAATACAACATATAGTCTTATAAAAAAAAATACAATATATAGGAAATAAAAAAATATGACAGTACATGCTAATCCAATAAGCTAAGATTGAAAATACAATTTAGTTTGGTAATGAGTTCAAACTCGAATCTTGTTTGAAATAAAATTAAATGAATAATTTTATACTTTTTAATATTTAATTCGACTTGATTCTTTTACAACCCTATAAACTTGCCATTCATTACAATCCCATACCAAATAGCCCCTTAATACGTAGCTTGACTCCATTCGTTTAGCATTGAAAAGACATATGTCATATGATGATATGAAAATCATGCAATAGTCACTCATCTCAGTTATATTTGTTTCTTTTTAGGTAAAAGTTAGAGCTAATTTGTCCAAATTAACTATGTAGTGACAGCATTGGCATTTTCTTATCTCTTTCAAGATTCTAGATAATTTTCTAAGCCCTCATGTTTTGAACTTTGAATTTCTAAAAGTTTGAATTTTGAAACTCCACGGCCTCAATCCACACGAAAGAAAGGCCAATTGAAACAATTCTCAAAAAAAAAAAAAAAAAAAAAAAAAAAGGAAAAAAGAAAAGAAAAAGAGAAAACTTCTTTTGTTGTCTTTGCACCCATAAAAAATCCTTTGGATTGGTTTTGTCTTCGTTAAAGGTAACATTAAGATCCACAAAAAGTAATATACATATGCAATCAATTAATTAAAAAATTTGGAGATGACCTCATTTGGAAAGATCAAGCTTAAATTTGAGGAAATTAAGAAAAACTGCTAATAGGAGAGATATATATGATAAGTTAGGAAGTATTGCTCGTCCAGACATGGTAATGGATGAGGAACGAACCATAAATGAAGTCTTGATTGATTGAGCCGTTAGGATTGGACGAAGTAAAGAGAGCATTAACCTAAAGATCTCTATATCTCAGCATTGACTGTTAGAAATGTTACCCAGACAAGGAATTAAATTGCCATTAATGGCCTTCCAACGGCTAGGAGAGCAGAGGCTTATATAAAGCACATCCAACCAAAGGTAAAGCATCATAAAAAAAACACCTTTATCAATACGATTATTCAGTTATATATCTCCCTCTCTCATTCTAACTTTGCCATTGGAGGTTTGTCAGTTGGCAACACGTCAGTGACCTGTTTGCTTTCATTTTCTTATTGTCTTGTAGGTTACACCAGAGCTATCTAGACGATCTCAACGACTAACAATTTTGGCATCATTAGTTTGGCACCGTCTGTGGATAATGCCTTCTTTCCAAAGGACAGATACGTTGCCTTACCTTTGTTGTCATCTAGATGGAATCTAGTGCACAACCAGAGGCAGCTGCTTTGGCACTACAAATCCAAGCCCTCACGGCCCGTGTAGAGGAACTCATGAGACAGAACCAGGAGATGAGACAGCGGTTGCAATAGCAGGAAAACCGTTCACCAAGAAGAATCGAAAACAACAGGAATGAAGAAGCGCAAGACCCGGAAGGTAGACAAGGGAAGGACGGATCGAGGAGAATAGAGTGGTCTAACGAGACAAGCAACAACCTCCTGAGAAACATGATGAAAGAGATGGACGAGCTCAAGAATGCAATGAAAGGGAAAACGAAAAAGAATTTGGATGGGATGGTGAGAAGAACTGATTCCTCGTTCACACAGAAAGTCCTTAAATGTCCCCTCCAACCAAAATTCCGGCTTCCGCAGCTAGAGTCATACGACAGATTGAAGGACCCACTAGATCACATCACTACCTTTAAGATGACCTTGAGCTTGCAACAAACCTCGGATGAAATAGTGTGTCGATCCTTTCCAACCACCCTCAAAGGAGCTGCCCGAGTATGGTTTAGTAAGCTGGCATAGTCCTCCATCAACAACTTTGACCAGCTCAACAGCTTGTTCGTGCATCATTTTGTAGGAGGACAACGAAAGAAAAAGCCTGATGATCACTTATTGACGATCAAACAAGGAGAAAGGGAGTCATTGAGATCATATGTGAAGCAATTTAACAGAGAGGTGCTAGAGGTTGACAAGGCCGAAAATAAGGTACAATTAACAATGTTCAAAGTTGGGCTAAGATCTAAAGAATTCATAGTAGCACTTGTCAAAAGCCCACCAGCATCAATGACGAACCTGCTTATAAAAGCTCAGAAGTACATGAACGCAGAGGATGCTCTTGCAGCGATAGAGGAGAATGGACCTTGGGCATCCAAGGCGGGTTCTCCAGACAACCTAAAAGGACAAAAGAGAGAAAGAAAAGATCACCCGTCCACCCATGGCAGGAGCAAGCAAAGGGACAACAAGACTAGAAAAATGGTAAATTTCACACCCTTAGTAATGCCCATTGACCAAATCTTGATGCAGATTAAGGACGACCATCAACTTAGGTGGCCAAAACCTTTGAGTGGTTCAACCAATGCCTAAAACAAGAAAAAGTATTGTCGTTTCCACTGAGATCACGGGCATTACACGGACGAGTGTAGGGACCTCAAGGAATAGATAGAAGAGTTGATCTAGAAGGGAAAATTGCAGAAGTTTGTCAAGAAAGACACATATGGACAGCCCTAGCAGGAAAATTGAACTAGAATGAAAGATAAGCCCAAATATGATGGTAAGCCACAAGAATGACCAAAAAGCGCCATAAGAGAGATAAGGATGATCAATGGTGATCCAACGACGTGGGGCTTTTTCAAATCCCTCAAGAAGTCACAGCAAAGACAGGTCCACATGGTTACAGCATGGTTTTTCCAGAAGAGAACGCTAGAGGGGTGAAGCAACCACATGACAACTCCCTAGTTATCATGCTCATGATAGAAGAATCCTAGCAGACAATGGAAGCTCCACTAATATCATTTACCTCTCCGCCTTTCAACAGCTGAAAGTAGACTCGAATAGGCTTTGTCCATTTGAGTCTCCTCTCATCAATTTCAATGGAGATGGGGTTTATCCAAAGGGAATAGTGACCTTAACAGTTACAGCTAACATGTACCCCCAGCAGATAAAAAGGCAACTCAATTTCCTGGTAGTAGATTGTCCATTGTCATACAATGTAATCATTGGACAACCAACCATTTGGAAAGCTGTAACCTCAACATACTGCTTAAAGGTAAAATTCTCTATGGAAAATAGGGTAGGGGTGATCAAAGGGGACCAAGTTCTGGCTCATGAATGTTATCAAGCAGTATTAGCATTAAAGGAGAACCACACGTGGCTGATTGAGGAGAAGAGCCCAGAGACAGTGGAAACATTGAAGACAATTGAACTAGTGGAAGGGGAGCCTACGAAGGTAATAAACATAGGAGCAAACCATGACCTTGTTATGAAAAAAAGGGATAGAGGAGTTCTTGAAAAGAAATCTAGATGTCTTTGCATGGAGCCATGAAGACATGCCCGGCATTTCAGAGGACGTCATTCAACACTCGCTAAATGTGGATCTAGAGAAAAAGTCTGTCCATTAAAGAAGAAGAGTCTTCACGCTTAAGAGGAACAAAGCCATAATGAACGAAGTCAATAAGCTCTTGGTTACCAAATTCATCCGGGAGGTATACTACCCGGAGTGGCTAGCTAATGTCGTCATGGTAAAGAAAGCAAACGGGAAATGGAGGATGTGTATGGACTTCATGGATCTAAACCAGGCCTGCCCAAAGGATAGCTTCCCCTTACCATGAATTGACCAGCTCATTGATTCTACGACAGGACACAAGCTCCTAACATTTATGAACACGTTCTCAGGGTACAACCAGATCCAGATGTTAGAAGAAGATCAAGAGAAGACGACCTTCATCATTAACCAAGGACTCTACTGTTATAGGGTCATGCCATTTGAAATGAAGAATGTGGAAGCTACTTATCGAAGGTTAGTGAATTAAATGTTCAGTAAGCAAATCGGAAGAAACATGGAGGTGTACATGGACGATATGCTCATCAAGAGTAAAGAGGTGGAAAGTCATTTGGACGACCTCAAGGAAACCTTCACGACTTTAAGATGGTACCAAATGAGGTGGAACCTAGCAAAGTGTGCGTTTAGAGTCTTTTCAGGGAAATTCCTCGACTTTATGGTGTCATAGCGAGGAATAGAAGCCAATTCAAAGAAAGTGAAATCCATACTGGAAATGACCTAATCGAGGAATTTTAAGGAGGTGTAGAAGTTGACAGGAAGAGTGGCAGTTTTCAATTACTTCATCTCAAAGGCGACAGACAAATGCCTCCCCTTCTTCAAAACTCTCAAACAGGCCTTCACATGGACTGACGAATGCAAGGCAGCATTTTAGGAGTTGAAACATTATTTGAGTAGCCCGCCACTATTGTGCCCGTCTAAGGAAGGCGAAGATCTATTCCTGTATCTGGCTGTCTATACCAAGGCAGTAGGTGTAGACTTGATTTGAGAGGAATCAAGGATCCAGCGCCCCTGTATACTACGTCAGTCAAGATTTTCAGGGAGTAGAGGCAAAATATCCACGCATCGAGAAGATCACTTTCGCTCTGGTCGTCGCTTCTAGAAAGTTGCATCCTTACTTTCAAGCAAATCTAATCCTTGTCATGACGGACCAACTAATCAAGAAAGCGATGAACAAACCAGAAGCAACAGGCCGAATGATACAATGGGCAGTCAAGTTGAGCCAATTCGACATCGAATACAGACCTTGAACAGTAATGAAAGCCCAGGTGTTAGTGAACTTCATTGTTGAATTCATTATGCCCGAAGAGAGCCTGACGAGCAAATCGGAGTTATGGACGGTACAAACAGATGGATCATCGACAAAGGGAAGGAGCGGAGTTTGAGTCATCATAACCTCGCCAGAAAGAGGCATCTTGAAGTATGGGGTCCAACTCCAGTTCCTGGCCACCAACAATGAGGCAGAGTATGAAGCTATACTGACAGGGCTTAGGATAGCTAAATCTATGGAAGCTAAAAACATACTCTTGAAGAGTGACCCTAAGTTAGTAATTAGGCAAATCAAAGGGGATTATAAAGCGAAGGAACAGAGAATGCAAAAATACCTGAAGCTGACGAACCAACTTGCCAGGGACATAGAACAAGTAGAGTTCGCATAAGTCCCACGAAGTTTGAACGCAGAAGCAGACGAAGTGGCAAGACAAGCATCGTCAGATGCCAAAGATGAGCCGTTGGGGATAAGACTGGAAGTACAAAAATTCCCTGGCATCGAGGAATTCCATACGTTTGCGATACAAGGTAACATGGGTTGGATGACACCCATCACGTCTTACCTAAAGGATAGTCAGCTGCCATCAGACCCAGACGAAGCAAGAAGGATAAAAAAGCAGGCTACCAGATTCACACACCTAAATGACGTGCTTTACAAAAGGGGATTTTCTCTCCTTTACTTAAGGTGTGCCGAACAGGACGAAAAGAGATATATCTTTGAAGAAGTTCACGAAGGCGTTTGCGGAGATCACTCGAGGTCAAGGTCCTTGATATCGAAGATCACTAAAGCAGGCTATTTCTAGCTAACAATACAAAAAGAAGTGAAGGACTTCGTTAAGAAGTGTGACAAATGCCAAAAATACAAGAACATCCAGAGAACACCAGGAAAGAAGATGACAATCATAACCTCCCCATAGCTATTTGCACAATGGGGGATTAACATAGTGGGCCCCCTGCCCCAAGGTAAAAAATAGGTAAAATTTTTACTTGTTGCAATTGATTACTTTACAAAATGGGTAGAAGCAGAGGCTCTGGCAACAATCACAGAGGCAAAGATACAAAACTTTGTGTGGAAAAACATTGTTTACAGGTTCGGCATACCAGGGGCGATCATATCCTACAATGGCAGGCTATTTGATAGTCAGGCATTCCGTTCCTTCTACTCAGGACTCGGAATAAGAAACTAGTTCTCGTCACCTAGGCAGCCCCCGGCTAACGGACAGATGGAAGTAACCAATCGAACCTTGCTTAAAGCCATCAAAGTTCGACTGGAGGGGGCAAATGGTACATGGCCTGAAGAATTACCAAGTGTTCTTTGGGCCTACAGAACCACGACCAGGACCCCAATAGGAAAGACGCCATTTATTCTTACCTATGGTACGGAAGCAGTAATTCCTGTCAAGGTTGGAGTCACCAGCATAAGGAGGGAGTTTTTCGACAAAGAGACCAATGATGATTAACTGAAGACGAATCTAGACTGCATCGACAAGACCGGAGATGAAGCATCCAAGAGAATGGCAAAGTACCAACAAAAGATGGCTGGATACTATGACCAGAGAGTAAAACTTAGGAGATTTGACATAGGAGACCTCATCTTATGAAAGGTTATGCTCGCGACAAGGGACCCAACTAATGGAAAATTTGGGCCAACTTGGGAAGGCCTCTACAAAGTCAATCACTACTCAAGACAAGGAAGCTACCACTTGGAATCCATGGATGACAGCAAATTACCTCATCCATGGAATGTTGAACACCTTAAGAGGTATCATCAGTAGGAATATAATCAAGTCATAAGCTTCCACAAAAGCATTAACAACTGACGATGCTAGTGATATAAATCCTCCAAAGGATATAAGTCACATGACGAGGCCGGTGATATGAATCCTTCAAAGGATATAAATCACATGACGAGGCCGGTGATATAAATCCTTCAAAGGATATAAATCACATGACGAGGCCGGTGATATGAATCCTTCAAAGGATATAAATCACATGACAAGACCAGAGATATAAACCCATCAATAAGGGATGTGATGATGAGTGCAAAGCAAAAACATATTGCAAACTCCAGACGAGTATACAAATAGCACAATGGACTACGAGTCTAACAGCCTCTCAAGCGTTAAAATCCTCTTTTCAAAGGAAAAAGGTTAGCAAGATTGAGAGGTAAGACGAAATCTCTACAAGCTGAAAAGAAACAAAATGTGTCATTGCTTAGTTACCTAAACAAATAAAAGGCAATGTTGAAAATAAGAAGCATGTATAAAGATAGTGTTCAGAAGCAAAAAGCCCCAAAACAAATAGGGGACCCAAAGCATAAATTGTTCAAAAACAAATACATAAAGCCTCAAAACAGATAAGGCACCCCAAAAAAAAAAAATATAGTAAACAAGTTTGGCAGGAAATTTAAGCAACAAGGTCATCCTAACCATCACCAGTTCCCTCGTCCGCGTCACCTTCTGGAGCAGCATCTCTAGCAACATTGGCTTCGTCAGTTTCCATTTCCTTGTCCACAGCTTCCAAGTCCAGATTTTCGAGATCCATTCCAGGATTGTGCTTCGCCAGATACCTCCTCAGTAACTCAAAACCCTTGAAGTACTAGCTAAGAAGGACGCCGTTGTACTCGTCAGTAAGCTGGAAAGCTTGCACTGCGTCATCTCTAGCCATAAAAGCCTCATGCTTGGCCGCTTGGAGTTTCTAGTCCTTTTGTTCCGTCGGCAACCTCTCCACCTTAAGATAGTCAATCAAAACTTTAATTTGCTTCCTCATTCAGTTCCCACTGTCCATTGCTGCTATAAGTTCCTTCCTCAGCGTGGAATTTTCAGCTTCCAAAGCATCCACCTTAGAGTTTGCCATGACGACCTTCTCCTCGTTGGTAAGATACTCAGTGGTAAGATGGAGCGCATCTCCCAGAACCTAGTAAAGAATGAACAAGGTAAGAATTGTTTCAAAAAACCAGGAAGATTGTAACCAGAACAAGTTCGAGCAGAAGAGCACTTGGACGAGCTTGTGAACATGAAGATTCACTAGCTTATGGGAAGGAACAACACTTAAACTTTTCAATTCATTAGGAGTGACGACATTGTGGGTTCTCCCCATGGAATTGGCAGCATTATCCCAGACGTTGGAGTCAATATTACTCTTTCCCTTATCGCTGCCATGAGCTCTCTTTGGACACGGAGTAATCCCCTCGATAGTAACAGCAGGGGAGGCTGCGTTAGGGTCAAAAGCAATGGGAGTGGATGCAGTAGTCTCAACAACCTTCTTCGCCGCCCTAGGTTGCTTTTGACCGATGCTGGACAGAGGCTCGTTCTTCCTAGCTCTCAGCTTGGCATACATTTCTTGGTTAAATTTAGTCGTCATCTCTGCAAGGAACGCCATAAATGAGATATCAGCACCAAACTCACATAGAAATAGGTATGCCAACACCAAAAACTTACTTTTTTCTTCTCTGGCTATTGCTCGCAAGACGTATGGAAAAGGGTCAAGACCTAGAAAATGACGAGCCAAAGTTTGGGGGTCGATCAGTTTGTCAAAATCGTCAATGGTCTTTGCGTAGTCCGAAGTGTCCTTGATGCGACCTTTATACCTGCTCTTCAACTTTGGACGAGCCTTGGCTGCGAAGAAAGAAAAAGAAAAATATGCGTCAAGACTGGAAGAGACAAATAGGAGCCCTTTCCAAAAAAAAAAAAAGGGAAGAAGATGTACCAAGCTTAGGTGTCCTTTACCTACGCAGCAATCCAGGGATGTCCCCCCAAAGATCGTCCAAGAGGGTCTCCCAACCTTCTCTAGATACAAAGAAGTATCTGGATTTCCAACAACGGAATGACGATGGGAGATTAGCAATAAGACGGGTCTTCCTATCATAAGGCACCAGTTTGTAATACCTAAACTCTTTTGACTCTTTTATACGATGGTACAGAAGTTCGTCTCGACAAATCATATCACCCTCATTTACTATCATCCAAATCTCCATGCAACTAATAATGATCCTCTAAGAGTTCGGCATAAGTTGCCTAGGTACTATGCCTAGGTGATGGAGAAGCTCCATTACAAAGGGATGGACGGGGAATCCGAGGCCACTCAGAAAGGCAGCCTCGTAAAAACACACCTCCCCAGGATTGAAAGCACAAGCCTTTTCATTTGGATGAGGTAGACAAATCCTGGTCTCATCAGGGAGTTGAAACCTATCCCTAAACTTGAAAAGTGTCCATGTCCAAAGAGCACACTTCCTTAAAGGCGTGAAAAGCTCTTAACACGGTGTGTGAAGAAGATGAAAGGTTTAAAGACAGAGATGCCGAGACTACGGTATCAACCTCAACGACCTTGTCACTGGACGATAAACCCGTGTCCAGCTCACTAGATCTCACCTCTACTGACATCTCTCAAATAAACCTAAACCAATCTAAGGATTGATGCAATGAAGGGGGAAGATCAGCTAAGACTAACCCTAAGACACTATCCCTAAGGGTGAAAGACCTAACCTCTGGGCAACCATCAATGGACCCAAGAAACGCCCCTAAACGAGTGAAAAGGAAAGAAATAGAAGGGTAGTGACGCCTAACCTTAGAATAATCACACATCAAAAAGGAAAAGAAAAATGGAGGTCCCTAATTGAAGCAAAACGAAGAAAAATCAGGTAGGAAAAGAAAAAGAAAAGCTCGTACCTGAGGAGGAAAAAGTAAGGCGGCTTGAGCTCGGAGAAAGGAGGAAGCACAGAAATGAAGAAAACGCAGAAATGAGGAAGAAAACAAAAATGAAGGAAAGAGAAGAAAGAAAAAGGCATTTAAAGGCTTCCCCAAAAACCGAGATGCAGGAAAATCAAACACCTCATTGAGGAACGTGCCCATATCTAGCCAATCAAAACATGACACGTGGCCATCGAGCGTGCGACGCTGTCACGTCGCCATAAATGCGATGAAAATGGAATGCAAAAGGCCACGCTTGATGTGGGGCGACCCTTCATATTCCTTAGATCGTCAAGGGATTTGATGATAAAGAATGGGGGGCAACTGATGAGTTAGGAAGTATTGCTCGTCCAGAGATGGCAATGGATGAGGAACAAACCATAAATGAAGCCTTTATTGATTAAACTATTACAATTGGACGAAGTAAAGAGAGAATTAACCCAAAGGTCTTCGTATCTCAGCATTGACTGTCAAAGACGTTACCCAGACAAGGAATTAAATTGCCATTAATGGCCTTCCAACGGCTAGGAGAGCAGAGGCTTATATAAAGCACATCCAACCAAAGGTAAAGCATCATTAGAAAAACACCTTTATCAATATGATTACTCAGTTATCTCCCTCTCTCATTCTAACTTTGCCATTGGAAATTCATTGGCTGGCACCACGTCGGTGACTTATCTACTTTCACTTTCTTATCATCTTGCAAGTTACATCGGAGCCATCTAGACAATCTCAACGACTAACGATTTTGGCATCATTAATATACATGCTTACTTTTAATTTTTGAGAGAGTTTTAATCTATGGCGCCCTTAGATATCTTATTAAATTATCAGAGACTTCACTAGTTGTGTTAACTAGAAGTCTAGAACCCACATAGACATGTTTGCTTGATTAGTCTTAGAACGAATTTTTGGATCCTTGAATCATGATATGATAGGCGAAGACTGGGGGACAAGTGAATTGCTTAGATAGGTAATTTGGTAAAATTTGTTTTAACAATTTTAAATTGACATATGAATTAGTAGGTGGAACATGTTGTCGGTCAGACTTGGGGTAGAATTTTTTTTTTTTTTTTTTTTTTTTTTTTCTCAGAATTCTAGGGAAGGAAGCCTCTGCCTTTATTTCTATTTCTAAGCCCAACTTCAACTTTATTACTACTATCGCTTTGTGGTAGTCATTTGCCTTATAAACTCCTCCTACGAGCTTTTTACAAAGAAACTAGTAGCGGTGGCATGTGCTACTCTCTTTGATTGCAAATTTTTTTTAAAAAATTAAAAAATAAAAAGAAGAAGTAAGATCTTCTATTTGAATCATCATGACTTATTACAACACTTACTAATAAAAATAAATCACAAAGGTAGCTAATCCAATTCATATAAAATTTTGATTACAACAGAAAACTTAAATAATCTACTAAATCTACAAATGAATTATAAAAACTCCTTTGATCATTATCTATCTATGTAACTAAGATTGATTCTTAGAACCTATATATGAGTTAAAGATACAAACTATTGTTCAAAATTTCCCAGGAGTGAATATAGAAATCATCATTTTCCGACTAGAGTAGCCAGGTTTTGCTAAGGCATTAACCCAAAGGTTATATTTTCCTAGTGAATGATGTCAGTCACTTCAAATGAAACTCTTCATCAAATACTTACAATAATCATCTACAACTGAAGTTTTTTTTTTTATTGGTACTTGCTTAACTTATTACATTTTATGCTAACTTTGTATTTTTAGCTTCTTCTTTTTTGTATAAATATATTTTGGGCTAGAATTTTTGTTAGATATGTATTATCAAAAAGTCTAATGTTACAACTTTGCCACGACTCCAATATAACCGACTATGACATAGATAAAAACACGTTGGTACATTCATGTGAAATAAATGGTCAATGATTTATAGTTGACCATTTTGGTAAGTTGCGAGAAAAATAATAGATAAGGTGCTCGGTCACATAACAATTAATGTAGAATTGCTTTCTCGCTAAAAAAAAAAAAAATAATTGTAGAATTGCTTCCTCGCTAAAAAAAAAAAAATAATTGTAGAATTGCTTCCTCGCTTGACCGGGCGGGTAGATGATTGGGCAGTGATTCTCATGATCATATCAATGATGCATCGGCCCGGTCTAGAGAAGATGAATATGGAGAGATTATTGCCCAAATTATTTAACAAGAATATCAAAAGTACCCCACCTTGTCCTTTTGGATGTTAGTTTTTGTGTGTGTGTGGGTATTTAGGTTTTTCCAAAGGGTCTACTTTTGTTCTCAAAAAAATAAAGGATGGGACACTTGGAAATTGCTCCAATGGTACTTGTGAGAAGAGTAAATAAGACGTATAAACTTTTGCATATGGGGTAAAGCAGTCTTTGAATATTGTGAATCACGTAACGCCCGTTTCTTTTGGCTTTTTCGCATAAACGAAAAAGTTGTGCAGTGCCTCCAGCAATTAAATTGAAATTCCAGTAATACTGATTCTCAAAATTTAAAAAAAAAAAAATGTAATGCTACATCTAATCTGATACAAATATTAATATGCAAAGCTTAATTATAAACTGATGTAGTCTATTATAAAGCTTAATTATAAAAAATGTGTCACTAATTATATGCAAAGCTTAATTATAAAAAATGTGTCACTAATTTAACAAATAATTTAAATATTTATTTGTTATATTATTTAAATGGCACTAATCTTATTTACTATCCTCTAAAAAAGAGTGACATCATTCATATTCTTAGTATGTCAGTTTATAAGTATTTTCTGTAGTAATTTTAGGAATTTTTTTTAATGCAATTTGGGTTACAGAAATGTTTATGCAACCCAACACATGGTGATTAAAAAAAAAAAAAAAAAAATCATCCATGTGTACTTATAATCACATGTCATTTTTAATAAGTCATGTGACTTATTTAAATAATACATATAGATAGGTTTTTTAATCACCAAGTAGTGGTTTGCATAAATTTTTTTGCAATTTAGGTTGCATAAAAACCTTGCTCAATATGTAATAACTAGCATTTTCCTTTAAATTTTCAATTTTCAGATTACCTATAAGCCATATAACTTAAATGTTTTATTGGTAAATATATAGTATGGGTTCATTGTAGTTAGATCAATAAGTAATGTCTCTTATCCTTGAATAAAGGAGTGGCTAAAAACAAGTCGTTGATCTCTTGACCTAATAATAAAAAGTAATTATCATAAAATAAATCTTACAACCTTTTTTAATTGTATAGTTTTTATAAAAAAATAAATTAAAATTGTGGCATAAAATTAGTGCTGTTTGTTTTAATTTAAAATGATAGTTTATTTAATTTATTGCTAATTTTTTAAATCTTATCTTTTTCAAATATAATTATATTTTTACCAATTTTTTTCTAATTTTTCCTTCACTATTTTACGAGGATTGTAATTAGTGGGTGTAATTCAATAGTCTTCTCTTTCAAATTATTGAAGGAACATATTATTGAGAAATTATGTACATAAATGCCTAATAAATTGTCAAGAGCCTTATAATTCAGTAGCATTATTTGGTGTCCTTTATAAGAAGAACAAGGCTTAGGGATGGCAATGGGGCGGGGCGGGGCCGAAGGATGGGGTCTTCGTCCCCGCTCCGCGTGGTTTTGTCTTACCCCATCCCCGCATGACGGGGAATATTTTCTCACCCCATCCCCGCCCCTTAGGGCCCTGCGAAGCCCAGGCCCCACCCCGTAAAACTCTACTTTTTGTTAATTTTCCCTACAACTTATACAATTTTTTTAATGAAACCTATTTCATTAATAAAAATATACTTGAAATTACAACTAAATTTATCTCATCAAATCAAATTAATTTTTAGAAAAAATTGAATAATATATCCAAGTATTTAACAATACAATCATAAAAAATTAAAAAAAAAAAATCTCATAGTATAACACATAACAAAATAAAGGCAGAGAATCACATTTGGTAAAATAAAATATGCTAATATTAATATGTTTGTTTAAATAGTAGGGTTTTATGGTATGAAAAATTTATAATTATAACCCTTAGTAATGCGGGGCGGGCGGGGATGGGGAGGGGCGGGGCGGGGTGGGTCTAAAAAGTTTAAACCCATCCCCGGCCCGCTCCGTGGTGCAGGGCTAAAATCTTGCCCCATCCCCGCCCCACCGCCTTTGCGGGGCAGGGAAAACCCGCGCGGGGCGAAGTCGGGAGGGGCGGGTTAAGCGGGGCGGGGAAAAATTGCCATCCCTAACAAGGCTGTTAAGGAAGTAATAGGAAAGCATTTGATAATTGTTTAGACTATATAAATGCTCAACAATGATGTACGAGATACTTATCTCTTCTTGTATACAACCCTTTAAATTTTAAAAGTCATAAAATGAATGAATCAATGTTGTGTTTGGATGAAGAAATTTATACTTACACAAATAATAAATTCATGGGGTTTTATATTCTCATCATTTAAATCCTATTAAATTAATACTAATTACACATTTACATTAGCTGAGAGGGGGAGGTAAATGGAGGTGGACGGGGAATAGAAGGTGGGATGGAGGCGGAAATGAAAACTTAGTAGATTTGGCTAAGTGATTGCTATCTATCTATCTATCTGCTATGTATATTTTGGCCATAAAATCTACTATTTATATGTAAATTTGGTATTTTAAATGTTGAAATTGTTTTATTTGCCTTTGAGATGTGTAAGATAAATGTAATCTATGCAGCTATATATGCAATAATGAATAAAATTAATATCAAGTTTTTCCATGTGTCGCAAGGCAGCACAGGTTAACTACTAGTGAAGGAAGAAAAAGAGAAATATGAGAGGGGAGAAATAGGGAGCACGAGAGAGTAGACGAAGAATTTGGGAAATAGTGTATGTACTAGTATTATTTCCGTGCAATGCACAACTTGACGAAGATTCACATGTAAGTTAAATTTTTTAAAAATAATTAAAACTAAATTATTAACTAAATCGTAATAATAAATTATAAACTAAGTAAATAATTTTAATAAAAATTTACTTTAAGTTCTAATTTTTTAGAGTTTAGAGTTTTATAAGTGTTTATCTATTTTTATATTTTAAAATTATCTTTGTGCTTTGTGTTAATTTCTAAATACAAGATGTGGTATGAGTTTGATCATTCCTATTTGGGCTATTCTTAATCCATACCCTAATTGCATGCAAATTTAGAAGCAAAAAACAGTAAGTAAGATGAATTTATTGAATTAAAATATAAACATAAGTTGCATCTTGGGAAAAAAAAGTGAGGTGTGGGATTTAAGTTTAGAAAATTTTGATGATAGACTTTTAGTTTTATTTAAGGCAAAAATGCAAAACTCACCTTTTAAATTTCATATGAATTCATTTTAGTCCTTAACTTTTCTTTCATTCAACTAAGTTATTTAAATTTCAAATATGTTCAATTAAAGTTTCTGTCTAATTCTGTTAAGTGCTTGCCGTTAAAGTTTCTAATTTTGTTTTTTTGTTTGTTTTCATTTTATTTTATTTTTAATTAAAAAAAAAAAAAAAAAAAAAAAAAAAAAAAAAAAAAAAAAAAAAAAAAAAAAAAAAAATATATGATTTTCTAGATCTACATAATTAAGAAACATGAATGGTAACCCAAACCAAGAAATGCCATTCTTCTTTACCTTCACCACCTTCTCTTCTATCTCCATCTCTTCCTCAACCCCACTTCATAATCAAACCTTAGTTCTCAACCCCTTCACTACCCCACAAAGCAGACCAAGGAGTTGGTGACCAACACTTTGAATTCGATCCTCATACTCATGAGCCTCCCTTCCTCCATCTCTTTGTTTTCGATTTTTGCAACTAGACTTTGATCAATTTGGAAGGTTTTATTTTGGAAGTTTTGACCAATGAAATTTTTTAAGATTAGTATGTTGTTGTATGCGTTTTTCTTATTTTGAAGTTTCGGTCATTGGAATAAGCTTATTGTTCTAATTGTCAATCAACGAATGTAAGATTCTATTACTTCTCCCATGGAGGAATGGCCTACTATTGATTTTTTTTAAGGATGCTACCAAGGCTATAGGATCTATGTGAATCTAAAATGTGCTTTGATTGAAAGCCTGAGTAATCGAATATTTTCGTCATTGAGAAATCATTGATTGAAAGTTGCAAATGTTGAGTAAAATAGATTCTTTGAATTCAAGTCATGAGAGGTTTATAGGGGTAGTGAGGGAGTTGATGAATAGAGTTTGGGTTTGAAGTTGGGCTAAGGAAGATCAACCTAATCCGTTCTTCTTCTTCTTATTCTTTTATATATAAAAAATTAATTATTATTATTATTTTTTTTTGGTTTTTTGAAATTTCAAAATTAGACACTTAATGGCAAGTAGTTAACGGAAGTAGATGAGAAGCCTTAATTGAACAAATTTGAAACTTAGAGGACTCAATTGAACGAAAGTAAAGTTAAAGGACTGAAATGAATTCAAGTGAAACTTAAAGGGTGGGTTTTGTATTTTTGCATTTATTTAAATTAAATAGTTGTTAAATGTTATCCCTTAATTTGAGAAAATATATCATAAAAAAATAATATAAAATTAATTTACTAATTAGTTATTCTTAAAATGTTGATAATAGACTTTTGATTGGAATAGAAGTCAGAAGGTTGATTATTATCCTTTAATTTGAGGAAATATATCCTAACATATAATATAAAATTAATTTACTAACTAGTGAAAGTAGCCACTTGGTGCAATTATGGCATCTAAGCCAAACTTTTATTAATTTAACAAAAACCTCTTCATGTTATCACAACATTACTTGATTGATGTTATTGCTTTAAAATATTTTGAATAATCCATATAACCTTCTCACATAGGAGCTTATAGCATTATCCGTGCATCACATGGGCTTAAGTTTAGAATTTTTTATAATAGACTTTTAGTTTGAATAGAATTTAAATTTGTTGAAATTTAAATGATAAAGTTTTACTTAAATTAAGCATTTGTTAAATATTATCCCTTAATTTGAGAAAATATCTCATTACAAATAATATAAAATTCATTTACTAATTAGTTGTTCTTAAAATGTTGATAATTGACTTTTAGTTGGAGTAGAAGTTAAAAGGTTGGTTTTTTTTTTTTTTAATTTTTTTTTAATTTTTAATTTTTTAAAGAAACAAAATGCAGGTTGTTGTTTGGGATTTAAGATTAATTTTTTTTATAATAGACTTTTAGTTTGAAACTAAATTTGTTAAAATATTTAAGTTTAGAAATTTTTGATAATAGACTTTTAGTTTGAATAAAATTTAAATTTATTGAAATTTAAATGTATAAAATTAATATGCTAACTAGTTCTTCTTAAAATATTGATAACGGACTTTTAGTTGGAGCAAAAGTCAAAGTGTGGGGTTTTTTTATATATAAAAAAAATGTGGGTTGTTGTTTGAGATTTAAGTTTAGAATTTTTTATAATATACTTTTATTTTGATTAGAATTTAAATTTGTTGAAATTTAAATGAAAAAATCTTACCTAAATTAAAAAATTATTAAATATTGTCTCTTACTTTTAGGAAATATACCCTAAAAAATGATATAAAATTAATTTACTAACTAGTGAAAGTAGCTACTTGTTGCAATTATGGCATTTAAGCCATACTTTTATTAATTTAACGAAAACCTCTTCATGTTATCTCAACATTATTTGATTGATGTTATTACTTTAAAATATTTTGAATAGTCTATATAATCTTCTCACATAGGAGCTTACAGCATTATTTGTGCATTATGCGGGTTTAGAATTTTCATAGACTTTTAGTTTTACCTAAATTAAACAGTTATTAAATATTATCCCTTAATTTGAGGAAATATATCATAACAAATGATATAAAATTAATTTACTAATTAGTTATTCTTAAAATGTTGACAATTGACTTTAAGTTGGAGTAGAAGTCAAAAGGTTGGTTTTGGTTTTTTTAAGAAAGAAAATGTGGGTTGTTGTTTGGGATTTAAGTTTAAAATTTTTTATAATATACTTTTAGTTTGAATATAATTTAAATTTGTTGAAATATATAAGTTTAGAAATTTTTGATAATAGACTTATAGTTTGAGTAGAATTTATTGTAAGGACACGATTTGGTGACGAACCTAAACAGTATTGGGTTCGTACGTAAAAGGCCCAGACAATATGATTTGTAGAGCGTGGGTGTAAAGAGCTAGATTAACTGTGGTATCTACCTCCAAGATTTTCTCTCAAGCCCATACCATGTTTTCCTTCTCTTTTGCTGGTGTAATCAACGTCTTTTCTTAAGTCCCTAGTGTTACTCTCTCTCCCTTTCTTCTTCCTTCTTTCTCTTCAGTTTTATGTGTGTTCTCCTTTTCTTTTTCGATCCCCTTCTTCATGTTCCTCTTTTAGTTTATATACTCCCCTGCGCGATCCATCTTCACCGAACACGTGTAGATTGTGCCCGGGGGATTTCTTTCTGTCCCATCTGGCGCCTCCTGGAACTTCCTATGGGCAGCTGTAAGGCTGCTTCCCTACTGCTCAGGTATCACCTCCACATTAATGCGGCCAGAGAGTTGGTTGATAGGTCATTAATGCGGAGGCAGCTATAGTTTCAGATATTTGTTGGCCTTATCTCTTTCATTTTTAGTCGGCTACTCTACCCCTTGAGATGACCTACTTCTGAGATCCGATCGTGGTGATACCACGTCCTGATCGTCTTCGGACGCGATCGTCCTCGGACGCGTACTGCCGAGGAGCATGGCGTCCTCGGACGGGTGCACGACCTCGGATGGGCCACTGGCCCAACAATCCTCAACCAATTCTGAATCCTATGGGCCTATCAACCGAATGATCCCCACATTTATATTTATTGAAGTTTAAATGTATAAAATTAATTTACTAATTAGTTGTTCAAAAAATATTGATAACAGACTTTTAGTTGGAGTAGAAGTCAAAGATTGGATTTTTTAAAATTTTTTTTTATATATATATATATATATAAAATGTGGGTTGTTGTTTGAGATTTAAGTTTAGAATTTTTTATAATAGACTTTTATTTTGACTAGAATTTAAATGATAAAGTTTTATCTAAATTGAACCATTATTAAATATTATCCCTTAATTTTAGGAAATATATCGTAAAAAATAATATAAAATTAATTTACAAATTAGTGAAAGTAGAGCGACTTGGAATTTGCAAACCCAAATTTTATCTAATATTTCTTTAAAAAGTTTTGATATTTCTTTTTACGACCCTCCTAAATAAGGAATTTTATGTGGCAAAATTTTAAATTTTATTGTGTCCAAGTATTGCCTACAAATCTTATATCCAACCACACCAAAATAGAGCGAACAAGTTTACAGTAAAGTCTCTGATGGTTGTATAAGAGATTTGGGGTTTAATCTCCGCCTACATCAAAAACTGATTGGTGTCTTGATCTGATGATAAAGAGCTATCATCAGGAGCGGATGCCATAGGTTGAAACTCTCTCTCTAAAAAAAAAAAAAAAAAGGTTTACAGTAAGGACCATAAAATTTAAGATTTTTAGTTTTTTAAAACTTTTTTCCATTCATTTATTTATTATTATTTTTTTATATAGATTTTCGTTAATGATTTTGACATTCTGGAATCCAAAATCCCCATATTATGTGTTGCAAGCCTTGCAAATAGGGGTGACAATTCGTGTTCGCATGTTGGGTTTGTGTCGTGTTAACTCATGAGTATCCTATTATATGGGCCAACACTAACCCAACATGTTTATTTAACAGGTCAAGATTCCTCAACCCTAACACAACCTATTTATTAAACAGATCAGTTGTGTCGACCTATTTATCAGATTTTATCAAAATGAAAAAAATAATAAATTTATGAAAAAAAAATAATAAATATTTTTAATATAAAGTTCAGAACTAAAGAGTAACTGTATCACAAATAATCATTCAAAACAAAAGCATATCTCAATATCACAAATAATCAATTACAATATGTCAAAGAAAATAAATCACAACAATTAATAAGTTTATATACCTAGGGATTGAAGGGTATACTGGTAAAATGTCATTTAATTGAACGGGTTAGATGGGTTAAATGAATTTCATAGGTTGAACATTAACTCAACTCATTTATTAAACAGGTCAATTGTGTCAACCCGAATATGATACGAACCTATTGAACCTCAACCCATAACCTGTTAATTTTGTGTCGTGTCGTATCAGGTTTGTGGGTCATGTCCAATTTTGCCACCCTTACTTGTAAGTTGTAAGTTCAACTCGTCCTGTATTCCTTTCCTTAAAAAGCAACTATGTACGTGATTTTTATTTCTACTTGTGTACATCACTTTAGATTTTAAAAGTATAAATATAAACAAGTCAAGCCAAATATTAAAAGTTCAGAAATAGTTTCATTTAATTTGATTCGAATACAAGTCAAGCATGAACTCATCACCAAACTAAATCAAATGTTTAAATTTAGTTCATTTTCTTGTCAAACAAGTTCGAAGTTCTTATTTTCTTCTCAAAAAAGAAAAAAGAAAAAAAAAAAAAAAGCCCAAACTTCTTCATGAGTTACTTAAGTAATGTATTCTTTCCCCATATATGGTAAACATTATGACTAAAATATTTTATCCATTCCACATCTATACTAATAATTAAAAAATATTTTCTAAACAAAAAATTAATAACTAAAATATTGTTAAAATTATTTAGTCATTTTTACCCCTTGCAAATCTATACTAATAATTAATAATTAAATTATAGTTAAAATGATATAATTTGAATTTATTAGATATAATAATTTTCATTTATAAAATTATAAAAATTAGATTCATCCATATTGAATTCTTAAAAATTATAGACAATATTTACTACAAAATGAATTATTTTTATTATCAATAAATTACAAATAATAATATGATGTCATAAAAACTTATTTGCAAACGTAGAAATTCAATCTCAAGTTATATATAAACATATATTTACATATAAAAATATAATATGAAATATACTTAAATCAAACCTCATACTCACAAGCTTGTTTATAAACATATTATTATATTTAAACTTATCTATTTTAATAGTTGAGTTTAAAAATGAGCTTGAGCTTTACTCTTTGCTAAATAAGCAAATGTAAACATTTTTTTTTTCTTGAACCAAACCAAAGTTGTTTAGGAATAGCACAATTCATTTATAACCCTAACTAAAAAAGATATAATTTATAAGTTAGATTTTTTTTTAACAAAATTTTTAAAAAGAGAATGAATGAGAGACCTTTCATTACTAGAACAAACAAATTTAGAGTAAGTTTTTAGTTTTTCCAAATCAAAATTTTGAATCAAGAAATATAAGATCTAGATTGTAGTTTTTTTTTTTTTTTTTCCTTTTTATTTTAAGATTTTCTTCCTTTATTTTTTTCTCAAACTATCGAAAAAAAAAGGAAAAAAGAAAGAACGGAGGTTTAGTCCCCGAAGGCGAAAAGCCTCATCATAATTTAATACCAAAAACAAGGAGAGAAAAACTCAAGAAAGACCAACAACGGGACGTCGACAGCAGGATTCGAACCTGTGCAGGCAAAGCCCAACAGATTTCGAGTCTGTCTCCTTAACCACTCGGACATATCGACCCGCTGGTTTCGCTCTGACGAAAACATAATTATTTGAGAACATTCCAATGAGTTGGGAATAAACAGGTTCCTCTTCCAACATGATCCATTGTTGGGCAAAGAGATGGATCTATCAATGGGACCAGCACCCACTGAAATAGTTGGTCCAAAAACCACTCTTAAAAAAAGCCATATGGGCATTTCAGTCATTATGCCTAAATTTTTAGAGAGAGAGAGAGAGAGAAATATAATGGGATAGTGGGTGCACAACTAAAGAGACTTGCAGCGATGAACATGGAATAAGAGGAGGGAAGCCAGGAAGAAAGAAAGCTTGATTCTTAAGCTTCAAAGAAAATCACAAATATACACAATAAACTATTGCTTATTTTTCTCTAAGTAAGATATATGTATATTTTTATGGGAATGTCAGATAGAGCTTAGTGGTCACTAGTCTCTCACACACACACACACTCCAACTGTTTTTTCTTTTCTGATATATTAATTCAACAAGTCTTATATTATATATCTTGCTTCTCTGTCTTATTATCCACCTTGTTGCTTTTTTATTTTTTACACTCTTTCTGAGTCTTTGTCTCTGTATCCCAGTTGAGAACCACATTGCTCTCATGCACCAATTTGAGTAATACACTAATACCATAGTACCCACCTCTTTGCAGCAGCAAAGTCAGTTTATCTCTTTGTGTTTGTCTTCTTTCTCATCTCAGAATATGTCTCTGTCTGCACCTCCTCACTTCCCATTTGGCCACCTCACGTCTCTGTCTCTATTGGGTTGTTAAAGTTTTTTTTCTTTTCTTTTCTTTTCTTTCGGATGCAACTTCCAAAAAAGGAATCTTGATTTGAGTTGGGCTTTTCTTATATTATAATGGAAATTTGCTGTGATCTTGAAGTGGATGTCAATGGGGAAGAGACTTTCATGGTGGACAAGGTACTTCTCATGCTCTACTTCTCCATTTCTTTGTTTTCAAAATATTTATTTTTTTTCTGCTAATTATCACTGTAAAATGTCATGTTTACTGATGACTCCCAAGTCCCAACTTTTGTTCTATTTAGTTTGGTTAGCTATGCTTCAACTGAGTTTCATCTGTGTAATTGCTTCTTCTACATGTAATTCCCAACGCTATTCACATATGTGCTGATCTGAGTTTTTTCTTGTTTTTGTGGTAACATGTTCTGATTTTGTTTTAACTGTAGAATTATAGCCAATTATATCATTTTTTTTTTTCCTTTTGTTGATTATTATGCGTGTGTCAAAGGCAGAATTTATGCCTTTTTTTTTGGGTCATGAGGTTTACAGTTCCCTGATTCATACGTTCCCTTGCAATTTGTTTTTTTTTTTTTTGTTGTTGTTTTTTTTCCCTTATCCTTCACGGTGTCCTCCTCAATGCCTTAAATGATTATAAATGTCTCTTCCGTCCACCATTAAATTTGCACCTAATAAAGCAGTGATGTGGGGCATAGGTTCATAGCTTTTCTTCATGTATTATGGCTGCTTGTTATCAAGTTAACGACAGGGTATTCTGTATTGCTTGTTTTCTCATTTAATGCTTTTGTATGGGTCTGAAATGTTCGCACCTTTATTTGTTTTATTCACTCCTTTTAAGAAGACAAAGGGTTGCTTTCCTAGCATTTATTACTTCTTTTTATCCCTTCTTTTGCTGGGGCAATTAGAAGGCATCTTTTACCTGTTGTCCTTAAAAATTTATTATCTCCAACGATCTCTCCGAGCTCTTTTGCAGGTGTTTGATGTAGAATCTTCCTTTTAATCTCACTTTTTTGTTTTAAAATCATTCAATGAGTCCACTCTTTTGGTTGGTTTACTTAAAGTATTGTGAAAGGTTTCGTTGTTAAATGATTGATGGTTGTCCTTATTATATCTCCTAAGGTACATGTTAGTCAGTTTGAACCTGCTATACTTTGTTTTAATTTCTTTTAGTTTTTTTTTCAGTGATAAATATTCTGTATCTTTTATGGGAGGGCATTGGTGTTGGCTAGTTCTTTTATTCAAGAATTGTATTAATTTTTCTTACATGTTGATATTTCTGATTTAACTCTATTCCCTGATGGCCTTTGCAGAAAATTATTACTTCATATTCGGGTAGATTGAGCAAATTGTTTGGTAAGACAAAAGGTACCACGAGAAATCTTAAAGTGATTTTCCATGACTTTCCTGGAGGAGCAGAGAGTTTTGAGCTCATGTCTAGGTTCTGTTACAACAATGGCAAGACTCAAATAAGTCCTTACAATATATGCCTCCTGCATTGTGCTGCCCAATTCATGGAAATGAACAATTCCATCTCTGGAACCCATAATTTATTAGAACAAACAGATAAATCACTTAAAGAGATCAACTATTGGACATGGTCTGAGCTTTTGATTGCTTTGAAGCAATGTCAGGATCTTCTTCCAGATGTGAATTCTTCAGTCATACTTCAGAAATGCTTGGATTCTCTTGTTGGCAGGCTGGCTTTGACTAATGAAGCAAGTCCATGTCCATCTACTTCTTCCCCGGACAGCTCTGGGTTTCGGTTTTCTTGCGACACTAAAAGCACTGAGAGTGTAAAGACCAGCTCCTCTCGAGCAACTTGGTGGTATGAAGATCTTTTTATTCTGAGTCCTAATCTGGTTGAAATGTTGGTGAAATCAATGGTCGAACGAAAATTTAACCATGTTATCATTAGTAGGTTCCTCTTTTATTATCATAAGTCAAAGTTTTATACCGCCACATCTGATGAGAAGCGAAAAATTCTAGAAACTGTGATTGATATGCTTTATACTCTTGATTGGAGCTCTGTTTCTTACAAGAGTTTATTTGGGATTCTTCGAGTTTCTATGAGTTTGAACATAAACAAAAGCAGCAAGAATAAATTGGAGAGTATGATTGGTTCACAGTTGGATCAAGCAACATTAGATAATCTGCTTGTTCCTTCTCCCTATGGGATTAATTACTTATACGATGTGAATCTTGTCCTGAGATTTCTGAAAGCATTTCTAAATGGAAGAAGCAGTCAATTATCTGCTATACGATTGAGGAAAGTTGCAAGCCTGATGGATTTGTATATGGCAGAAGTAGCCCCAGATCCTTGTTTAAAACCTTCAAAGTTCCAGGCTATAGCCATGGCCCTGCCTGATTCAGCTAGGGACTCTTGTGACGAACTTTACCGAGCTATGGACATGTATCTAGAGGTAGTACTTGATCTCAAAAACTTCTTAGGGTTGTAAATTATGTAGCTTTTTATAGTGTATCATTCTTTAAGTACTATCATAATATTAGATAGTGAGTTTAATAATTTTCTCGTGCATGTTTTTATAAGTGTTAATTTGACATAGGAACATATATACAACCATTGAATTCAAGTTGGATCCAATAGCTTATAAACTTGATTTTTTTTTTTTTTTTAAATTCAACCCTTTCTTATCGGGTGTGTTTGGATTAAATCTATTTTTTCATAGGTACATGCAGGATTGCCAGATGAAGAAAAGTTAAAGATATGTTGTGCATTGAATTATGAGAAGCTCTCAGCTGAAATTTACATACACCTTTCTCAGAACACAAAATTTCCATCAAAAGCTACTGTCCAAGGTGTTGTTTCTCAGCAGTACAAACTCAAAAGCTTACTCGAAGGAACAAACATTTCTCAACAGGACACTGATTTGTCCTGTACTTCGATTGAAATTAGAAGCAAGGGAAAGAAAGATGAAACCAGTGAACAAGTTGTGCTTTATGCTGGGAAACTTGATGTTATATCCGATAATGAGAAACTCAAATCACATTTGCAAGGAATGCAATGGAGGGTTATGGAATTGGAAAAAGTTTGTAGAAAAATGCAAACGCAGATGGCAAAGATCATGAAATCAAGAGTATCAAGCCATGGTCATTCAAGATCCTTGCCCAGGCTTTGTTCATGATGCAACTTTTGCATAATATTGTATTTCTGATGTAATTTATATTTGTATAGCAAGGGGAATGTTTTTTCTTTTGGGGGTGTTTTAACACTTTTTCTTTCTTTTCTACAAAGCTAAATTTGGGGAGAGTAGTTTCTTTTACAGAGATTGAGATCATGTTGTACAGTCACAGGAAAAGAAAGAATAGTGAATTTTTTTCATGAATGTTATATGACAATTCTCTGTAATGTTGTGAGAGAGATTTCAAGGTGAAGTCCTTTTCATTGTAATTTTGAGGTGGTCTTTGTTGTTAAGTCCTTTTCCATGTGACACGGATATGGAGGCAACTATAGTCTGTAGTGCAAGTTGTCAAATGGTCTGCATGAATAGCACACGGAATAATTCGAAAGCTATGCATCTTTATGGTAATCAAATTTATGATAAAACACTATCAAAAAGAAAATTCATGAGTAAACTACCCACGCTTAATTAATTGTAGAAATGATCCCCTTTGCCTATTTACTAGCATCAATCAGTGAATTTGCTTCATTAAAAAGTGTTCTTAGAATAACATTTTTTTACTTCTATTTCAATTTTGTGTTAATGCTAAGTTTTTGATATACTGATAGTTGGGGCTGAGAGATGTGAAAACTGAATAACTCAGTTTGGAACACTAGAAGATATCAACCACCTGGCTCTGGCGTGTTAATGCTAAGTTGATTTGTCATAGGTTTTCAACAATCAGTCAACTAATAGATCAAAACAAAAAATTAAAAATGGCAATTTGATAATGTGGTCAATGTAGCAGTTGACTTGTCCTGGAAAAAAAAATTGAAGAGCAATTAAGTAGCAAACATCATGATGGGGATCTCCAACCACTCCTGAATATAGCCTACAAACCGAGATCAACAATTATACTGATTCTTATTCCCTTTATGAACCAATGAATTCTAGCATATTGCTACCAATCAAACAACAAAATCCAGCTATACATCAAAGAAAATTCATTGATTAGGTGAATTATAAGGTTGTCCAAGCAATAATAAGTTATGTATTAAAAAATAAGGTCCAGATAACAATTTTTTTTAGGACATTGATTAATGGACTATTTTAGAAAAGTTTTAATATCATTTTTTACAGAAATATAAAAAATTGTCAAAAAAATCAATTATTTTTTTCTTTTACCATAAAAAGTTTCTAAAAATATTTTCTAAACCAATAACTTAATACATCCGTTAATTTTTCTTTATTTATTTATTTATTTTTTTTTTATAAAAAAAAGTGTAAATATAGTTGGAGGAATTAGAAAGAAACAGAACAGCCCTACTTCCCTTTCACTTGTTTTGTCTTGCTCCACTTTGAGTAACAAAATGACCTGCAATAGTAAGGCCAATGTACAGAAGCACCACAAAGTAGGGCAACTCTTGACCTTAATACACGCAAATGTTCACCATGACCATCTAACACCCCATGTACCCCTTAACCCCACAGGAAGCAAGCATTAAGAATTTTATAAGTGTGACCTTTAATCATGGAAACCTGACAAATAATGCATTTGGTGTACCTCGAATTCCTCATTTCCTCTTAAACATGGCATTCACATTATGTTTTCTAAATGTATCACTTCTTTAAACGAATATTCGCACCGACTATGTCACAAAAGAAGCCGGTGCCATGGCCCATGTACAGCCCACGCTTTGTGCGGGGCCAATATATGTTTAAACATTTTTTCACCATTCATTTTAGAGATAATAAAAGTGTTATGAAAATGGTTTTTCAAATCACAACGTACTATATTAATAATTTTTAAAAAATAGAAAAAATATTGTCTAAGGTAATATGTCGCGATAGGTGAGTGAGAAATGCAATTATTTGTCTCATTTTTGCAATCTCGTAACATTGTCTTTTTTATTTTTGAAAAAAGAGCTCGTAAGTATGGTCAAGTGCCATCTAGAAGTAAGAGCACCCACAGCAGGTGTGGTAAATGTGCTAAATGTCAAATATTTGGCACATTTACTACATCAAACACAAAAATGATGCTTTATGAGATGTGCCAAATCTCAAAATTTATACCACATAGCTACAGTACCGTTGCAAATTTGCAACGGTACGGACAAATGTGGTAAAATTTTTTATTGTTTTATATTCTTTTTCTCTCTCCTCTCCCTTCATTTTTTTTCTTTTCTCTTCTCTCTCAGTCTCCGGCTCCTCTCCTCTCAAGCCTCACTCTGTCTCTCCGTCTTCCACTCCCTGTTTCTCTCGGCGCCGTCGCCCAGCTCGACCTCGGCGCCTCCGTGCTCACCAAGACGCTGACGTTCGACGCTGACGTTCGCCGCCGCGTTCTCCGCCTTCGGAGATCCGATCCCGTGGCTCATCGCGCTCGCTTTCTTCTTCACTCTCGCTTTCAACACGATCGGGTGGACCGATTGGGCCAAGGTGGCGATCGTGCCTGGGTTGGTGTCGTTGATTGTTGGGGTGATTTGTAATGGGGTCCGGCGTGGGGCTGTGGTTGTTTGGGGTGATTTTGTAATGGGTTTGTGTTGTTGATTGTTTGGGTCGTGGTGGTGCAGTGGCGGCAATCGTGCCTGGGTTTGTGTCGTTGATTGTTTGGGTCGTGGTGGTGCAGTGGCGGCGATCGTGCTTGGGTTTGTGTCGTTGATTGTTTGGGTCATGGTGGTGCAGTGGCGGCGATCGTGCCTAGGTTGGTGTCGTTGATTGTTGGGGTGATTTGTATGGGGTCCGGCGTGGGGCCGTGGTTGTTTGGGGTGATTTTGTAATGGGTTTGTGTCGTTGATTATTTGGGTTGTGGTGGTGCAGTGGCGGCGATCGTGCCTGGGTTTGTGTCGTTGATTGTTTGGGTCGTGGTGGTGCAGTGGCGGCGATCGTGCCTGGGTTGGTGTCGTTGATTGTTGGGGTGATTTGTAATGGGGTCCGACGTGGGGCCGTGGTTGTTTGGGGTGATTTTGTAATGGGTTTGTGTCGTTGATTGTTTGGGTCGTGGTGGTGCAGTGGCGGCGTGGGGCTGTGGTTGTGGCTGGGTATTGATCAATCAAAGTGGTGGTGGTTGTGTGGTGGTGGCTGTTGGTTGTTTGCAGTGGCTGTTGGTTGTGTTTTATGAGTAGGAAATATTATTTTAATGTGTAGGAAATATTATTTTAATGTATAGAATTGTATGATAAAACATCTGATAAATGGGATGTTGTAAAATGGTGTGGTAAAATAATAAAATAGGTCTTTGATGTTGTAAAATAGCATAATTTTTGCCACATCTGCTGTAGATGCTCTAACAATCATAAATTTTGATCGAAAGAGGGGCTTTTATTTTATTTTTATTTATTTTTAATTTCTACAAACAACAGGTTTCTCGTGGAACACAAGTACACAACCACTTTTCTTCACGTAATAGGCCTCTTGACCCGTGGTCTTTATTTCACAAGGTAAGGTTTTTTTTTTTTTAAATTTTTTTTTATTATCTCTTGTAAAATTATACAGAAATAAGTTGAATCCATCTCAAATAAAAAAAATTAAGTAAAAATAATGTTATTAGTTTTATCAAAGTTAATTTATTCAATCCCAATTTACTTCTAAAAAAAGAATTTAATTCAAACCACATTTACAATACTTTATTTCTATTAGGCAGTGCGCGTCAAGTGACGGGTGAGTGTCTAGCCAAATTTTTGTGTTAGTGGGTTGAACCCCAAAAGACGTAAAAAAAAATAATTTTGATACTACTTTTATAGAATATATAAAAAATTGTAAATTTTTTTTAAAAGTTTTTTTTGCAAAGAGTTTCTAAAAATATAATAAGTTAATGTCCTTAAGGTACCAATTAACTTTTTCCTCCTTATAATTATGTTTTTAAAATTCATGTAAGTAGGAACTATAAATTCTTTTGGAGATCAAGATCCAATGTAATACCCTGTACCTAGGGTATTGTGCAAGATACAATTACTCCTTTTCAATTTTACAATTTTTCTTTTTACCATTTCCCTTTTTAACTCTTAACTTATTCTTACTTCTTTTAATATTATTTATTTAATAATTGAGATTGAAAGCAATTACATATGGTTCAATACCTAGATATCAATTCCTCTTTCATTCATTTCAAAAAAAAAAAAAAAAATTCGTCTTTCATCCTTACACATTGTTTTTCCTCTAAACTAGTTTCCTTTTTTTTTATTTTTTTTTAAATATTTAATGGCCCAAGTATTTTTTTTCCCTCCTAAATTAGTAGACCAATAAATAAAAGCACACACATTCCATGGTCAAAATTTTTGATTCCACCGAAAGTTATTAGAGTTGGTGATTTAATTATTTGTTTATTTTTTGATAAGAGAGTACGTGGCTTTAATTCCAGCGATTGTAGAAGCTGCAGCTAAAAAACACATTGAGTAATGCAGGATGTTTTTCTATTAATAATTTAATATCTCCATGAATAAAAAGAGTAATATTATTTTGGATCAAATAATATATATTCAGTTCAGACCTTGGGAATTGGGAATGGAGGTCGAGTGACGTCTAAGAAAAAAGATTGCAGCATTTCATTTACGTTCTTGGTTCCAGCGAATTGCCCTTAAAAATCAAGTCCAAACTCAAAAGTCATTCATATATATCAAAATAAACTTTAAAAAAAAACTTCATTTGGATTAGCATCCTCTTTTGTACGCTAATGTCTTCTTTCAAGTTTGATCATTTCTTTCCAGTTGCGCACATGTTGATGTTGAGTCAAATGAAATTGTGGGATATGCTTATTCAAATTATTATTATTATTTTTACTTTTTTTCCTTCACTTCCATATATAAATTGGAATTACGGCTTATCATTCATAACTTTATAAACTAGACATTACATAATATTCGTTTGGGAATAATTTATCTAACTTTTTACTGAAATTTTTTTACTAAAAATAAAGTATACTTGTGTCTTGAAAATTTTTGAAAAAGTGAGATTTTAAAAAATTATACATAAAAACTAAAAGTTAAAAGTTAAAAGTTAAAATTTGAAGCTAATATCAAACAAACACATAACTCCAACTTAAAGAGGTCAAGGTCAAATAATTTTTCCTATTATACATGTTCACTCTAAAATGATAACTCCAACCTAGAAATCTGATGCCAAAATCTCAATTACATGATACAGTAAACCAAATAATACTATAACCAAATTGCAGAAAAACTCCATTTATTTTTTCTAATAGACCAATAGTTAATTTGTTTTATCCCCTAACCGAAACCCTTAGGTAATTACTCTAGAACTCAAATTCATCAATGGCTTGTTATCAAATAATATTATAGAAATAACAAAAAAAAAAATTTCTACAAAATCCTACATATACCTTCTCTTTAGAAACTAAAATTAATAGAAAGAAGAAATTTTTAGTTTACCATGCTTTAAATAGTTGAAGAATCGCGTTTCTCTTGCCACTTGATTTGTAGAAAAACAACTTAAGAGTTAAGAGTAGAGGACCAGAGGAGCCTTATGCCCTTCTAAACCCTAGTTTTTCTCTCCTCATCGCTCCACCTTTCAAAAGTTCTTTATAATTATTATTTACTTTTTGTTGTTGTTGTGTAATACCTAAGGAAGGGTTTTTAGAGAGAGAGAGAGGTTGATCTTGATCTCAACAGATAAATAACCTCGTATTTGGATTTCTACAAAATTATAATTTACTCCTTAAACCCAACTAAGTTGCTAACTAAAATTTTAAACCAATTTAATAAACTGTTTTTTCCGGATATTACAATAATATTACAAATTGAAGGCCCCAAGATTAAGACAAATTGAAGAGAGAATAAGACCATTCCAACTATGGGCTAATATAGAAACCATGGGCTATTGCCTTTGAACGGGCCAAGACCTTGGAAAGTTAAATTAGTTAGTGAATAGTGATCACTCATGGCCTGGAACAGACACAGGAACATTTTATACGAGGGGTCTATAGCTTTGTAATTCAAATCCAACTGGTGGGCATTTTATATTGTTTTTAACAGAGGTGTTTGTTCAAGGTTTAAGTCCTCAAACCTTTCTCCGATTCCACTATCGAATTATCCCAAAAAAAAAAGGGGGGGGGGGGGGGTTGAACCTGCTAATCGAAGAATTCCAAATAATTCCATCAGTCCATGGTTGTTGTGGGACTTCGATGTTCTAGTCCTTCTATGATCCTATTCTATCTCCTACTCTTATGTGTGTGACAAGAATCTTGGGGCCCGTTTGGATTGAGGGAGAGTGGAGGGGAGTAGAATAGAGTTGACTAAAAATAAGCTCATTTTGTGCCAATTTTACTCTACTCTACTCTATTTCCTCTCCTTCTCTCACAATCCAAATTGACCATTAAAGATTATACAATAGTAATGTGGCTCATAATTCCCAAAATCACCCTTAAAAGGGATTTTCCTTTCCTAGCTACATAAGTACATATTCACATTTCACGGTATGTAATTCTATGTTTAGCTATACAGTTAATAAATACATAAAATCTAGAGCTAATTCACTAACAATGTTTCTCCGATATTGTTGCTCTTAGTTAGTGAAACTAGCTTGTAATCTCATGCATATGCATAAATATTCTTAAAAAATATACATTAAGACGCATAGTATAATTTTTACATATATAATTTGTGGGAGCATTTTTTGCTTCAAGGAAACTCATGTACTTCTAGGCAATTTTTGCTTGTCCCACATTGGAAAGATATCTTTCCTCTTTCTACCTTATAAGGGATGAACCAATGAGAAAGAGTATCATTAGTTAGCTTCAAGGAAACTCATGTACTCCTAGGCAATTTTTGCTTGTCCCAAAAAATGCTCCCACCTAATTTAAATATTATTGATAGTTATTTTTATATATATTTTTAACTCTTTAAAAAGTCTTGTAGGAATATTATTAGGTAGAAAATGTAAACTATCCATTTTTTAATTTTTAATTTTTTTTAATGTTCATTAATTCTAGACTCTTTAGTTTTTGTATGCAATAACTCACTTTGAAAAATATTTATGATATAGTCCCACATTTGACTTCAAAATTAAGAAATAAATATCTCTTTAAAAATAAATAATTTAGAACACAAGGTGCAAAATTGGAATCCAATTGTAGAATCTAATTGGATTTTCTCTAAATTTTGCCTATTAATATACACTAGTATGTAACTCGTGCTTATGCACTTATGCATGGGAATAATGAGTTGTAGTAATGCTATTAACGTTAGTTTGGATTATTAAACATATAAAACAGAGTTCGACCAGAACATTTGGAGGTACCAAAATAATTTTTTCTTACAATTTTCATGATATTAGTTGTGGGGCCCGATAATCCGTGGGCCAGGCCCGCTTATTTGTTGGGATCCAAAGGCCCAAGCCGAAGAAGGTGATGGCCCAGGCTCGGCAGTATAAAATACGAAATAGCCTTGGGGCACAGCCGATGACAATTCAGTCCTCGGCATGTCCGAAATCTCACAAGAAGAAAGGGTAAAAATGGTATAGAAACAACTTTGGAAAAAATCTAAAATATCGGTGCCAACAGAAAGGGGTATGCTGGAAAGTGTAATGACCAGGGAAAGTTGCCCTTACTGCCATTCAATATTCTGCACCTGACAGAACCATACTCTCCAGCTTTTACAACCACCCCCAACCACTCTGAGTATGGGTTGATGGGACAAGTATCAGTCTTGGAATGTCGATCCTACACGTGGACGAAGGATAAAAAATACAGGCTAGTATAAAAGGGAAGGTAAGTAAATTCGTAAAAGGGATTGGGAAAAATGGCCAAAAAACCAGAGCCTCCCAGCCTGCCTCCAGGAGAAAGACTCCAGGGGCGAAGACGACTTAACCATGTATGGATATCACGAAAAACCCACCGCCTAGTGACCAAGGCCTAACCTTTCAAACCCATGCTCTACAAATGATATTGTTTGAGCCTTTTTACGTGCGAACCCAATACTGTTACGGTTCGTTACGAAAATCGTATCCTTACATTAGTTATGCCAAGTTTTTCATTACATTACTATTACATATATAATTTTTAAACTTACTATTGTATATTACATATACAATATCAATTCACAATTATTGTTTGTGAAATTCTACTAAATATAACGCAAAATAAAATAATAAATTGATCAAATAGTATAAAATAATAAATTGGTCAAATAGTATCTCTTAAATTGAATGAGGATAGGTGTAGGAGATCATTCAGCTCAATTATAGTTTATTATGTTCAATATCTTCACATATAAAATATCTAAATAGAAACAGTATAAACCATATGCTCATTAATTCAAAGAAAAATGACAGTAAAAATCTAAATAATTTAATTTGTATGGGAAGCTATCGAAAGTAAAATCCAAGAATGAAAATTGTCTTATTGCTTTTCTGAATGAATAATACAATCTCTATATCTCTCAATATATGCATTACAATCAACTACAATCACTGCCCTGCACCAACTGCCTAACAGCTAGCTAATCCTAACTAACTGCTTCCCTAAAATTCAGCAACTAACTAACTGTCATAACAGCAACCACCAACTGATAGTAACTATCAACTGGTTCTGGTTCAACAAATTTTTATTTTTGCGGTACATGCCAAATAGCCAATAATCTATAACACTGATTGATGGGCTAACCATGTGTCTCTCAATCCTGATATTTTTTCTGGTGCTGAATATGTAGTATTTGATCATCCAATAATAATAATAATTAGTATAAAACCACTAAAATTTTTGTAAAATATTTCATAACCGTGGAAATGACATAAATGATTTCAATAATGGATCCAAAATAATAATAATAACATTGCAAAAAATAAATATTTTGAAGCATTATATACATTATTTTTTTAATAAATAAAATAATTGAAGAGCAGTAACTTTCTTACTTGAGTGTTACGGTAGTAGTATCTTGTCCACTTGATTTGTATATGTAAGCAAAGGAATAGTGAGCTAAAGATGTTTTACACCTGAGTAAATTTATGACCACAAATTATTTCACAATTTTTTTGCCTTAACTCTGATGTAGAAGATTGTAAGTGGTTAATTATCATTTATACATGAACTTATTATTTTTTACACCAATCACATTTTGCCATGGTACCCAAAAAGAAAAAGAACAGTAAAAAATTTGGTGGTACCTTTTCTTTTCGCCATAGTTGTTTTCCCCAACCCATGAGCTTACTAGTAAGCATTGGACCAAGTGTGTGATGGTTTTTTTTTTTAAGTGATTCCCTTCAAATATTAGGAGTAAGCCCAATGACGCAATCACACTGACGTACGAAAAGCCGGATCTTCTTATTCAGGAAAATTAAAAATTCTGGTTTGGCTTTTAGGTGGTACGACTTACGAGGAAACAATCTTGTCCGACTAGCTTGGCCCATGTCAAACAAACAAATGAGACACATAACTCATAAAAAAACGAAAACAAAGAAAATATAAAACACACAAATATTTGGGGAAAATATGAAACACACAAATATGTGGTGTGGATGGTACTATAATCTGTAACTCCAAATAACGCCGATCCATTTTCCCCCAGATACAAATATGTGGCCTGGATGGTCATGGTACAATAATCTTTTATCTGTCACTCCAAATTGGCGGACAGATCACCCCAAATTGACAAAATCTGCATGGCACCGTTAATTTTTTTTAAAAAAAAAAAAAAGTTTACTTCCAATCTAATTACTAATACAAGGGGACTTATAAAACTATTGTGTTATTTATGCAAGTCATATAATTTATTAAAGAAAAAAGTTTAGCTCTCTAAAACAATTTAGAGTTATCTTCCTCCAATCTAGTATGTGGCGAATAAATAAACTATTAATGTGTAATTTTAGTCACATAACTTTTTAATGAGTGACATGATTTGTTTAAATAACACACATGTCAGTCTTACAAATCGTCACATAGTGTGGGTTAGAGTTAAACTTTGTTTTTCAATATAAAAATCATGTGACCAAAACTATATATAAAAAAGATATTTTTAAGTGTCACATAGTGGGTAGGAGAAAATTTTCTTCAAAATTGGTTTGGAGGTAAGCTTTTTCCTTGATTCTTTGTTAGTATGTTTTTATTAAATTTTGGTTAATGTAAAATAATGTACCTAAAAATTTATATATTAGTAAACAAATTAAAAAAAAAAATTTCAAAAAAGTTGGTGGCTAACTCTCTTAATCTGGGTCTTATAAACACATGAAACTCACATATTATAAGGATGGTTGCATGTAATAACTCCGTAAGATTATAGTTGTAGATAAACCAAACTATCTAGGAATAGTCCAAGCTTGGTTTATGAAAATGTTTGTTTATGTTCATTTGTTTAGTAAACAAGCCAAGACCAAACATAATAAACTTGTGGATGAGGCTCAATTTAACTGTACATAGTATTATACTTTTATATGTATATTTGTCTAAAAATATACTCTTATATATATATATATATATATATATATAGACATGAGAATGGTTCATGTAATTTTGTAAGTAGGTTTATATAATATCAAATTATTATTGTAGTTATTTGATAATATTATCAATTAATTCGTAGTAAAAATTAATCGATTTAAAAATTAATTGATTTATGAAGGTAATAAGTAAATTAAGTAACTCGTGAACAAGTTTGAACTTAACCGACAATAAAATGAACCAAACTTGAATATGTAATTATGTTTGACGATGAGCTCGAACTCGACTTGTGTTCGCAATAAAATTAAATAAACAAGTCTCTAAATCTTTAACAATAGGCTCATTTATTTATTTTGATAAGATAGGCTCATTTATAGTTCCACACATAAGATAATAATGTACTTGAAATGAGATAAGGTCTAGATTTTAGAATGTGAGAAGATCCATGATACCTTTATTGTGGCCTACATTTTGGGGGAAAGTGCACTTGACCTAGTGCAATACTTTATCGCTTTCTATAACTTATTTCGCTACTAAGACCAAAATCAATTGCTCAAAAACTATAAAATAGATTCATTTCAAGTGGAAATATATATTCTAACTAATTTTATGGTAGTTTCTCAAAAAAAAAAAAAAAACTAATTTTATGGTCCTTATTTTTTAGTTTTGCATCATAAATTTTAGTCATAGCAAGAGCATGAATACTATATTTTAGTCATAAGCCCTAAGAACCATGAGCAAAATCAACCTTCTTGAAATTTCTATATTCTATCGGACATAACAAAAGCATATAACATGAATACCGGAAATTAATTTGTAATTTATTAAAAAAAAAATCATGAATATGGGATAATGGTATTTCCAATATGATAGGCTGTTGGTCTTTCCAAGGGGCTCTTTGTATCCAGAATTTTTTTTTCTTATACTGGAAATTAATTTGTAATTTAATAATACAAAAATTCTGATTGATGGGATAATGTTATTTCCAATAGGATTGGTTGTTGGTCTTTACAAGGGGCTAGCTCTTTGTATCTAGAATTTTTTTTTTTTTTTTTAGTAGGTATTTATACTTGAAATGAAAAATTCTAGTTTCTAGAAGCTAAGAACTAAATAATAAAAAAAAACCCTGTACAGGGTTTTTTTATTTATTTTTATGTACAGGATTTTTTTTATTATTTAGTTCTTAGCTTCTAGAATTTTCATTTCAAGTATAAATACCTATTAGTGTAAAGCCTTTATGTATAACAGAAAGTCAGTCTTCTCTGCAGCAAAAGAAACAGAAACTAGTTTTCAATCCTCTGTGTTCCAAATTTTTCCTTGCATTCCCATCTTGCTTCCTTCAATTAGTCAACAAAGAATTGATCACATTCACAAATAATTGGCATTGGAACTTCAGCTATCTAAACATTAATAATAATAAAAATCTACATTTTGGCATATATACCTGTCACAAAAACTTTGTAGCATTATCCAGTTATGGCAGCACTCCAAGTCCATCTCTTCTTCTTGCCCCATTGGAGCTCCTTAACACCTCATGGAACACTGAGGCCTAGGCATATGCGGTGCATGGCGAGCAAACAAGTGCTTTCCAATACAGCAACTAAAAGGCAGTCGGCCAATTACCAGCCGAGCCTCTGGAGTTACGAATATATACAGTCATTGAAGAATGGTTATGAGGTGGGATTGCTTTTCTTATACTATCATTTATTAATTTAAACATTCTTTCTTTCTATTTTTCCTTGGAAGTTTGGAATGTGCATATGTACAACCTGGAACATAACATATCTTCAACAATCATAGTATATGCATGTTTAGTTCTATATATGTAAGACAGCAAGTCCTATATTGGGGCAACGTTATGTAGAGTACAGGGGGTTCAAGTGAACCCCATGAGCTGGCATTTTTTTTTTTTTTTTTATAATATAATATTTTTAATTTTAATTTTTGATTTGTCCCTCTTAAAATGAAAATTTGAATAGCCTGACCCTAATTTTTTTTTAGTACAATTGAAATAAACTTAAATATGATATTCTTAACAAAATTTTGGTCTTTTTAAACTTACAAAAAAAGCCCAACAACAAAAATAATAAAAATTTTGTCTTAAACCTTAAAAAAAAGCCTATTTAGATTTTAACAAATTTGAAATAAACTAATAGAAAATTCTTAGTTTACATTGTATATATAAGATTTATATTGTCTCTAAACAAATGTGTATTGTACATTTTTTGCAAATTTGTATAATATTGCACACATTTGTTTAGTCTACAATTTAAATCTTACATTAATAGTACAATATTAACATATCATTGTCCTAAACTAATAGATAAAAGTATTTTAAATAGTAATAACTAAAGTTCACTTAATAAAAATAATTAATATGTTTATTATATTGAGAAATAATGTGCTAAATGAACTTATAGTTTATTTTTTATTCTTTTACTCGTGCATACTATGGGCAAATTTGTAATAAGAAATCTTTATAAAGCGCAAAATTCATCTCTTACCCAAAATACATCTTCTTGTTGACCCTCCTAGAAAAAATTTCTAGAGCCGCCACTACCTATATATACTCAATTATTGTCAAATATCATGATCATGCAGGCTGACCTGTATGAAGATAGGGCAAAGAAGCTGGAGGACGAAGTGAGGAGAATGATCAATAACAAAGATACGAAGTTATTGACCACACTTGAATTAATTGATGACATTGAACAGCTCGGTTTGGGATACCGGTTCAAGGAAGAAATAATGAGAGCCCTTGACAGATTTGTCACTTTGAAAGGATGTGAAGAGTTTACAAATGGTAGTATCCATGACACTGCCCTCAGCTTCAGGCTCCTTAGACAACATGGGTTTGGTGTCTCTCAAGGTACCCACACTCTTTTAACTGTATGTAATTTGGTTTTGTCGTTTATTGGAAGGAACTTAAGTGTGTGATTGTTTCCTTAAAAAACACAGATATGTTTAATTGTTTCAAGGACCAAAAGGGAAATTTCAAGGAGTGCCTTAGCAAGGACATCAAAGGATTGCTGAGTCTACATGAGGCATCATATCTAGGTTTTGAAGGAGAGAACCTCTTAGATGAGGCCAGGGAATTCACAACCATGCATCTCAAGGACCTTAAGGGAGATGTAAGCAGAACACTAAAAGAAGAAGTGAGACACTCTTTGGAGATGCCATTGCACCGCAGAATGCGTAGGCTAGAACAACGGTGGTATATAGATGCATACAATATGAAGGAAGCTCATAATCGCAAGCTACTTGAACTTGCCAAGCTAGATTTCAACATTGTGCAATCAGTACACCAGAGAGACCTGAAAGACATGTCACGGTACAATTCACACCATGTCCCTATAATATTGCATATTGTCCATACAAAGTTTATTTTACCCAAATATATATTGCATTTTGTCCATATCCAGAGACCAATTTTACTTCAGAAAATGAATCAAAAAAATTATTCCTATAATTTTTAAATATCTATTCAGTGTTAATGCTATAATAAATTTGCATCTGGTGATGTCGTAACATCTGCTAGCTTCTATTGTATTACTTAGATGGTGGAAGGAAATGGGCCTTGGAAACAAATTGGGCTTCGCCAGAGACAGATTAATGGAATGCTTCTTTTGGACGGTTGGAATGGTCTTTGAGCCTCAATTTAGTAACTGCCGTAAGGGGCTAACAAAAGTGACTTCACTAATAACCATCATTGATGATGTCTACGATGTTTATGCCACTTTGGAAGAACTGGAGATGTTTACCGATATTGTTCAAAGGTTTGTACTATAGTAGTATCCATCACTATATTATAGTTTAGTTTTTCTTGGATTCTAATTTAGTATTTTCAAGCAGATGGGATGTTAAGGCCGTGAAAGATCTCCCTGAGTATATGAAGTTATGTTTTCTAGCTCTCTATAACACTGTTAACGAGATGGTTTATGACACTCTAAAAGAGCAAGGAGTGGATATTCTTCCATACCTAACAAAAGCGGTATGTATTATATATATAGCAATTTAATTTCCAATGTTAATATTTGTTCAAAATTACTTTAAATTGATAATTTTAGTACGGAGAAATTAAATGTAACTTGCAATTTCTCCTTTTATTTCAGTGGGGGGATTTATGCAAGGCGTTCCTACAAGAAACAAAGTGGCGTTACTATAAACGCACACCATCGTCTGAGGACTATTTAGACAATGCATGGATGTCTGTATCAGGGGCTCTAATACTAGTTCACGCCTATTTTTTAATGAGTCCAAGTATCACAAACAAGGCACTAGAGGGCTTAGAAGATTACCATAATCTCTTACGTTGGCCTTCAATCATCTTTCGACTTTGCAATGATTTGGGTACTTCAATGGTATGCTCTTTCTTTTTTGGCATTGAATCAAAATTCTAAGAACTCATTAAGAGTGGCAGTGATTTATCTACGTTGACAAGCTATTAAAAAAAAAAAATTGTGATACGTACAGGCGGAGTTAGAGAGAGGTGAAACAGCAAATTCAATCCTGTGCTACATGTGTGAAACAAGTCTTTCTGAAGATTTTGCTCGAGAACATATAAGTAATTTGATTGATAAAACTTGGAAGAAAATGAACAAAGATCGGTTCAGCGATTCTCCATTTGAAGAACCATTTCTAGAAACAGCAATTAACCTTGATCGGATATCCCATTGCACATACCAGCATGGAGATGGGCATGGTGCCCCAGATTCAAGATCAAAGGACCGTGTTTTATCATTGATAATAGAACTCATACCATGTTATGACCCTAGTACAAACTTCCACAGCCAGATCCACCTTTAGACATATAAAACCTGTATATTGTTAGTTAAGCTGCCTATGCTTAGTGTGTTATACTTCGGCAAATTAGGCACATGTTTGATAGTTAGTTAATCCTGTTAGCCAGTCACAGCCATGTACGGCCATGTAGCCGAATATAAAGGAATAAATCTCGTTGTAAGCTGCTTATGTTGAATAGTAATGCAATTGCTCAGTTTTACATTGAGATACTAGCTTGGAGGTTTGATAAAACTTGTATAATCTGGAAATTGGATTTTGTGACTAAAAATATAATCACTCCCAATTTTGCTAATAACCTCAAAAAGTTTTCAACTCCAAGTGCCTTGGTAAAGATATCTACCAATTGATTTCTTGAAGATACATAAAAAGTCTCAAGTGTACCATCCAAGATTTTATTCCTCACTATGTGGCAATCTGCTTCTATGTGTTTGGATCTTTCAAGGAAGGCTGGATTAGTTGAGATGTCCAATGCTGCCTGGTTGTCACAGTACATCAATACTAGCTTCTCATGTGGAATGTGTAAATCCCTCAATAGATACAATAGCCAAGTTACTTCACATGTAGTGGTGGCCATAGATCTATACTCTGCTTCAGTAGAAGATCTTGAAATCACATCCTGCTTTTTTGACTTGCATGAGATCAAGGCATCACCTAAAAATACACAATATCCAGTTAAAGACTTCCTAGTGTCAAGGCAACCTGCCCAATTTGCATCATAGAAGGTTTTAAGTTGTAAATCTGATTCAACAAGGAAAAACACCCCCTGACCAGGTGTACCTTTAATGTATTGTAAAATTCTAGTAGCTGCTCTCATGTGTGGTACCCTTGGTTGTGCCAAAAATTGACTGAGCCTATGCACTGCATAGGTTATATCTGGTCTACTTAGTGTTAAGTACATTAGCTTTCCAATCAACCTTCCAAACTGACTAGCATCTTTGAGCAACTATCCATCACCTTTGGACGACTTTAGTTGCTGCTCCATTGGTGTTTTAGCAGGCTTACAACTAGTCATACCAGCTTCCTTGAGTATATCAGGTGCATACTTTCTTTGATTGATACTAATTCCTTTAGGACTTCTAGCAATTTCAAGCCCTAGGAAATTTTTAAGGGAACCAAGTTCTTTAATCCCAAATTTCTGGTCTAATATCCTTTTCAATCTTGCAACACAAGCTGGATCATTGCCTGTGATGATCATGTCATCCACATAGATTAGCAAGGCAATGAAGTGAGAGCCACTAGAATGAACAAACAAGGAGTGGTCAGCTTGTGATTGTATGAAACCAAGACCTAAAATAGTGGCAAAAAGCTTGGCATTCCACTGCCTAGAAGCTTGCTAAAGACCATAGAGAGATTTGACTAACTTACACACCATAAGAGTGGCAGTACTGGTAGAATTAGACTCCCCCTTACTGTGATAATTAGGAGGTAAAGCCATATATACTTCTTCATCAAGATCACCATGAAGAAAAGCAGTATTGATGTCAAGTTGGTGTAAGGGCCAACCTTTGGTTGAAGCAAGGGCAATGAGCACTCTCACTGAGATAGTTTTGGCAACAGGTGAGAAGGTCTCTAAAAAATCAAGACCCTCTCTTTGAGTATAACCCTTAGCCACCAACCTTGCCTTGTACCTTTCTACACTGCCATTAGGGTTAAGTTTCACCCTATACACCCACTTGCATCCAATTGGTCTTTTTCTAGGTGGTAGAGGAGTAAGCACCCAAGTTTTGGTTGCTTCCAAAGCTTGAATCTCCTTATCCATCGCCTTTCTCCATAATGGATCCTGAACTGCTTGAGAGAAAAATTGAGGTGTTGAATGGCCTTCACTAACAGTCATGACATATGACATGTACTTAGGATCCAAATGAGAATATGTTAAACAAGCTGAGATATCATAAGGTGATCCTGAAGCATGAAAACCTGTAACTGGACTTGGTAATGCAGTGGCTGCAGTGCCAACATAGTCTTGTAAATACACTGCTGTTTTGTGAACTCTAGTCGACCTTCTT